>NW_028121434.1:22500-378119 GCF_965183815.1 Platalea leucorodia | reverse complement strand
CTAACCCTAACCCTAACCCTAACCCTAACCCTAACCCTAACCCTAACCCTAACCCTAACCCTAACCCTAACCCTAACCCTAACCCTAACCCTAACCCTAACCCTAACCCTAACCCTAACCCTAACCCTAACCCTAACCCTAACCCTAACCCTAACCCTAACCCTAACCCTAACCCTAACCCTAACCCTAACCCTAACCCTAACCCTAACCCTAACCCTAACCCTAACCCTAACCCTAACCCTAACCCTAACCCTAACCCTAACCCTAACCCTAACCCTAACCCTAACCCTAACCCTAACCCTAACCCTAACCCTAACCCTAACCCTAACCCTAACCCTAACCCTAACCCTAACCCTAACCCTAACCCTAACCCTAACCCTAACCCTAACCCTAACCCTAACCCTAACCCTAACCCTAACCCTAACCCTAACCCTAACCCTAACCCTAACCCTAACCCTAACCCTAACCCTAACCCTAACCCTAACCCTAACCCTAACCCTAACCCTAACCCTAACCCTAACCCTAACCCTAACCCTAACCCTAACCCTAACCCTAACCCTAACCCTAACCCTAACCCTAACCCTAACCCTAACCCTAACCCTAACCCTAACCCTAACCCTAACCCTAACCCTAACCCTAACCCTAACCCTAACCCTAACCCTAACCCTAACCCTAACCCTAACCCTAACCCTAACCCTAACCCTAACCCTAACCCTAACCCTAACCCTAACCCT
Source organism: Platalea leucorodia (assembly GCF_965183815.1). Lineage (NCBI taxonomy): Eukaryota > Metazoa > Chordata > Aves > Pelecaniformes > Threskiornithidae > Platalea > Platalea leucorodia. The sequence goes on along the minus strand of NW_028121434.1, from coordinate 377,385 downwards.
AACCCTAACCCTAACCCTAACCCTAACCCTAACCTAACCCTAACCCTAACCCTAACCCTAACCCTAACCCTAACCCTAACCCTAACCCTAACCCTAACCCTAACCCTAACCCTAACCCTAACCCTAACCCTAACCCTAACCCTAACCCTAACCCTAACCCTAACCCCTAACCCTAACCCTAACCCTAACCCTAACCCTAACCCTAACCCTAACCCTAACCCTAACCCTAACCCTAACCCTAACCCTAACCCTAACCCTAACCCTAACCCTAACCCTAACCCTAACCCTAACCCTAACCCTAACCCTAACCCTAACCCTAACCCTAACCCTAACCCTAACCCTAACCCTAACCCTAACCCTAACCCTAACCCTAACCCTAACCCTAACCCTAACCCTAACCCTAACCCTAACCCTAACCCTAACCCTAACCCTAACCCTAACCCTAACCCTAACCCTAACCCTAACCCTAACCCTAACCCTAACCCTAACCCTAACCCTAACCCTAACCCTAACCCTAACCCTAACCCTAACCCTAACCCTAACCCTAACCCTAACCCTAACCCTAACCCTAACCCTAACCCTAACCCTAACCCTAACCCTAACCCTAACCCTAACCCTAACCCTAACCCTAACCCTAACCCTAACCCTAACCCTAACCCTAACCCTAACCCTAACCCTAACCCTAACCCTAACCCTAACCCTAACCCTAACCCTAACCCTAACCCTAACCCTAACCCTAACCCTAACCCTAACCCTAACCCTAACCCTAACCCTAACCCTAACCCTAACCCTAACCCTAACCCTAACCCTAACCCTAACCCTAACCCTAACCCTAACCCTAACCCTAACCCTAACCCTAACCCTAACCCTAACCCTAACCCTAACCCTAACCCTAACCCTAACCCTAACCCTAACCCTAACCCTAACCCTAACCCTAACCCTAACCCTAACCCTAACCCTAACCCTAACCCTAACCCTAACCCTAACCCTAACCCTAACCCTAACCCTAACCCTAACCCTAACCCTAACCCTAACCCTAACCCCTAACCCTAACCCTAACCCTAACCCTAACCCTAACCCTAACCCTAACCCTAACCCTAACCCTAACCCTAACCCTAACCCTAACCCTAACCCTAACCCTAACCCTAACCCTAACCCTAACCCTAACCCTAAACCCTAACCCTAACCCTAACCCTAACCCTAACCCTAACCCTAACCCTAACCCTAACCCTAACCCTAACCCTAACCCTAACCCTAACCCTAACCCTAACCCTAACCCTAACCCAACCCTAACCCTAACCCTAACCCTAACCCTAACCCTAACCCTAACCCTAACCCTAACCCTAACCCTAACCCTAACCCTAACCCTAACCCTAACCCTAACCCTAACCCTAACCCTAACCCTAACCCTAACCCTAACCCTAACCCTAACCCTAACCCTAACCCTAACCCTAACCCTAACCCTAACCCTAACCCTAACCCTAACCCTAACCCTAACCCTAACCCTAACCCTAACCCTAACCCTAACCCTAACCCTAACCCTAACCCTAACCCTAACCCTAACCCTAACCCTAACCCTAACCCTAACCCTAACCCTAACCCTAACCCTAACCCTAACCCTAACCCTAACCCCTAACCCTAACCCTAACCCTAACCCTAACCCTAACCCTAACCCTAACCCTAACCCTAACCCTAACCCTAACCCTAACCCTAACCCTAACCCTAACCCTAACCCTAACCTAACCCTAACCCTAACCCTAACCCTAACCCTAACCCTAACCCTAACCCTAACCCTAACCCTAACCCTAACCCTAACCCTAACCCTAACCCTAACCCTAACCCTAACCCTAACCCTAACCCTAACCCTAACCCTAACCCTAACCCTAACCCTAACCCTAACCCTAACCCTAACCCTAACCCTAACCCTAACCCTAACCCTAACCCTAACCCTAACCCTAACCCTAACCCTAACCCTAACCCTAACCCTAACCCTAACCCTAACCCTAACCCTAACCCTAACCCTAACCCTAACCCTAACCCTAACCCTAACCCTAACCCTAACCCTAACCCTAACCCTAACCCTAACCCTAACCCTAACCTAACCCTAACCCTAACCCTAACCCTAACCCTAACCCTAACCCTAACCCTAACCCTAACCCTAACCCTAACCCTAACCCTAACCCTAACCCTAACCCTAACCCTAACCCTAACCCTAACCCTAACCCTAACCCTAACCCTAACCCCTAACCCTAACCCTAACCCTAACCCTAACCCTAACCCTAACCCTAACCCTAACCCTAACCCTAACCCTAACCCTAACCCTAACCCTAACCCTAACCCTAACCCTAACCCTAACCCTAACCCTAACCCTAACCCTAACCCTAACCCTAACCCTAACCCTAACCCTAACCCTAACCCTAACCCTAACCCTAACCCTAACCCTAACCCTAACCCTAACCCTAACCCTAACCCTAACCCTAACCCTAACCCTAACCCTAACCCTAACCCTAACCCTAACCCTAACCCTAACCCTAACCCTAACCCTAACCCTAACCCTAACCCTAACCCTAACCCTAACCCTAACCCTAACCCTAACCCTAACCCTAACCCTAACCCTAACCCTAACCCTAACCCTAACCCTAACCCTAACCCTAACCCTAACCCTAACCCTAACCCTAACCCTAACCCTAACCCTAACCCTAACCCTAACCCTAACCCTAACCCTAACCCTAACCCTAACCCTAACCCTAACCCTAACCCTAACCCTAACCCTAACCCTAACCCTAACCCTAACCCTAACCCTAACCCTAACCCTAACCCTAACCCTAACCCTAACCCCTAACCCCTAACCCCTAACCCTAACCCTAACCCTAACCCTAACCCTAACCCTAACCCTAACCCTAACCCTAACCCTAACCCTAACCCTAACCCTAACCTAACCCTAACCCTAACCCTAACCCTAACCCTAACCCTAACCCTAACCCTAACCCTAACCCTAACCCTAACCCTAACCCTAACCCTAACCCTAACCCTAACCCTAACCCTAACCCTAACCCTAACCCTAACCCTAACCCTAACCCTAACCCTAACCCTAACCCCTAACCCTAACCCTAACCCTAACCCTAACCCTAACCCTAACCCTAACCCTAACCCTAACCCTAACCCTAACCCTAACCCTAACCCTAACCCTAACCCTAACCCTAACCCTAACCCTAACCCTAACCCTAACCCTAACCCCTAACCCTAACCCTAACCCTAACCCTAACCCTAACCCTAACCCTAACCCTAACCCTAACCCTAACCCTAACCCTAACCCTAACCCTAACCCTAACCCTAACCCTAACCCTAACCCTAACCCTAACCCTAACCCTAACCCTAACCCTAACCCTAACCCTAACCCTAACCCTAACCCTAACCCTAACCCTAACCCTAACCCTAACCCTAACCCTAACCCTAACCCTAACCCTAACCCTAACCCTAACCCCTAACCCTAACCCTAACCCTAACCCTAACCCTAACCCTAACCCTAACCCTAACCCTAACCCTAACCCTAACCCTAACCCTAACCCTAACCCTAACCCTAACCCTAACCCTAACCCTAACCCTAACCCTAACCCTAACCCTAACCCTAACCCTAACCCCCTAACCCTAACCCTAACCCTAACCCCTAACCCTAACCCTAACCCTAACCCTAACCCTAACCCTAACCCTAACCCTAACCCTAACCCTAACCCTAACCCTAACCCTAACCCTAACCCTAACCCTAACCCTAACCCTAACCCTAACCCTAACCCTAACCCTAACCCTAACCCTAACCCTAACCCCTGGCCCTAAACCCTGGCCCTAAACCCTGGCCCTAAACCCTGGCCCTAACCCTAACCCTAAGGCCCTAACCCTAACCCTAACCCCAACCCTAACCCCTAACCCTAACCCCTAACCCCTCACCCCTAACCCTGACCCCTAACCCCTCACCCCGACCCCTAACCCTAAACCCTGACCCCTAACCCCCTTAACCCTGACCCTAATGACCCTAACCCTGGCACTAATGGCCCTAACCCCAACTGTTACCCCTGAACCCCCACCCCTGACCCTCATCCTGGACCCCTAACCCTGACCTGTAACCCCTGAGCCTTACTCCTGACACCTGTAGCCCTAACCCCTTGACCCTGACTGCTAATCTGCACTGTAACCCTAACATGGTGACCTTTTGAGCTGTTGACCCCTGAGCTCTTGTCCTTAGCATTGAGTGACGACTAAAAATTTTTGAATTTCATTTGCATAATTAAGTAGTTCATTTGTAGAGTGAGATGTAAGTTATGATTCCACCTGGGAGGAAGTAATGGTTATAATAGTGTGTGTTACTGCTGTAATCATTGCTTCCTCCCAGGTGGATGGGTCATGGGTGGGGCTTGCTGTATTAGTAATGAATAAAGAAAAAATTAAAAATAATAAAACTGGTGCAGCAGTAGAAAGCAGTTCCTGCCCTGGGAGTAAATTTTTTTATTTTTTTAATTTTTATTTTCTTTTCTTTACTCCCAGGGAGTATACTATTTTCTACTGCTGCTTTTTTTATTTTAAATTAATGACTTCTAATTACTACTAAAAATTTGCAATGCTAAGAAAAAGACAACCACACACCCCCCAAAACAGAAACTCAAAGATGACATTAAGCAAAGAGAGAGTCCTACACCCAGAAACAAGTATTTAGAAAGACACATTCACAGCCAAAACAAAAAGACCAGCACCAGAGGAGAAACACACCAACCAACCAATGGACCAGCACCACAAGAGAAACAAACAAACCAACACCAGAGGAGAAACACACCGACCAAAAGACCAGCACCAGAGGAGAAACAAAACAAACTGACACAGACCAGCGCCAGAGGAGAAACAAACAAACCAGAGACCAGCACCAGAGAAGAAACAAAGACATACACGGGAGACCAAAACCAACCCCCCGACTTTATTACAACAATTTTTACAATTTTAATACAGATACAAGAGACAAAACCTACAAAACTCTGACTTCCTACAACCGTGTTCCAGCTTCACATACAGACATAGGATATGAAAGAGATCAAATTACACCTTTAGACATGGTTATCATAAATAGATACATAGGACACAAAACCAACCTACTGACACTTTGAAAATGATTGCAATCAAAGTTAATGCACAGATGTAGGATACTAAACCTTGAGTACATCCGGTTCTCAAGTTTGTGTACAGACCTAGCATTTAAATTTTTCTTGGGTCGGTTTTATGACAACTGTTTTCAAAGTTTACATATAGACATCGCATACCAAACAGATCCAAGTACCCCTCTCGTGCATCCCGTTCCAGTTTCCATACAGACATAGGATACAAAACCTCTCGAACGACAGCTTCGCGACAACCGCTTTCAAAGTTTACAGACACAGAATACAAAACAAAGTACCCCATTAGTACAACCCGTTCTACACTTAGAATACACACCTAGGACGCAAAACCAGACCGACCAAAGCTTGATGACTACCATTTGTGAAGTTTTAATAGAGAGGTACAGGCAAAAAAAAAAAACAACAACAAACACACACACACACACACCCCCTTTACTGACAACTTTATTAAAACCATTTTTAAAAACAACACAAGAGACAAACCAGACCCACAGAAAACCTATATTACAAGCATTTTGAAATTTCTAATGCAGACATAGGATACAGAACCAGACCCTGTAAGAAAACCTTTATTAGACCCAGTTCTTAAGTTTTAATACAAACATAGGACGCAAAACCAAACCTAAACCCCAACCTCAATTCTGACCGTTTTCAAAATTTCCATTTGCACATAGGATACGAAACACACCCGACGCAAACCTCGATTACCACCGTTTTCCAAATTTCTGTATGCATGGAGGATACAAATCAGATCAAACTCAACCTTGAATACAACCATTTTCAAAGTTTCCATACAGACATAGGATACAAAACAGATCCAACACAAACCATCGCTACAAGCATTTTCAAACTTTCCATACAGACACAGGATACAAAACCAGACCCTACAAAACTCCATTGCAACCATTTTGAAAGTTACTGTACGCACATAGGATACAAAACAGATCAAACCAAACCGTAAGGACGACCTTTTCAAAAGTTGTAATACAGACATAGATATAAACCAGATCAAACTCAACCTCGACGACGACCGGATCTACGATGTTATTAGAAACTCGGAACACGGAACGCGCACGAAAACTACTTCATTACAACTTTAGAACAGGTTGTATTGAAGACGAGGGACACGCAACCGATGGATCTAAACTTTATCGCGACCGCTCGTAAAACTTCAATACAGACAGAGGATACAAAACCAACAGAACTCTATTAGGACCATTTTCAAATTTTACATACGGACATGAAATACAAAACTGACCGACCGAAACTTGACTGCAATCATTTTCAAAGTTTAAATACAGATACGGGATACAAAAGAGATCGAACGGCACCGTACCGAAAACCGGTTTTAAACTTTTGGTACGGACTCACAACGCAAAGCTCACCTGCCAAAACATTTAGGACAACTTTATTAAAACCTTTTCATTTTATTATACCTTAGAACCCTAATTATGGCAGGATTTCCTATTACTCCTACACCAAATTGAATATATGTATAATCCAAGTGAAGGGACTGTACACGTCTAAACCATCACAGACAATATTGAGTCGGAACAAAATACAAGGGGGAAAAGGGAGACCCTCCCGCCGAGTCACGAGGTTAGGAACGGACCCCCTTGCTTTCTAAGCTCCTTCTCGGAGAGGAGCCTAGGTGTGGCTGGATCCGATCCTAGTCCCAGACTTGGTCGACAGTTTATGGCTAAGGATTATTCCGCTCTAGCGGTGCTTTCAGGGGGGTTCACAATCAAGGAAACGTCGCTAGAATTAAACTATACCTACTCCTTGATTCATTTAACACTTACAAAGGGATTACAAAGGACTTATTACAATTAGTATCATGACGCACACACGCTAGGCCTAGTCATTGCTCGCAAACTTGGCGAAATACTCACAATAACCGTATACAAATGCATCTAGTACAAACTCCCCTCGAGTTCAATGAAATACTCGCATCGAACAACGATCTCGACGGGCGAAGGCCGTCTCTCGAGGAGAGAAAGGCGGAGGAGATCTGTCCGGATCACGTCGTCCGGCCTCCATACGCAGACCGCGAGCCTCCGAGACGCGTCCCGCTCGTAGGGCGATGCTGGCGGGGCCCGCTGCTGTCCGGGAGGGCTCGAATGGTCTCGCTCTGTTCCGCTATTTATAGAGTTGAGATACGATGGAACTTAGGTGTTGGTCAATTTTCATCCCATCGCCAAAATCCAGGTCTGTAATTGCTGCGGTTCTCCAAAAAACAATAAACCAACCCTGCTGATAAAAAAAACTAAATTCCCCAACTAGAGTTCTTGATTTTCAGGTCTGAAAGGCTAAAAAAGCAAAAAATTTAAACTCCATGCAGACTCTGCAAAGGAAAAAATCCACCACGCATTCGTGATACGTTAGACACATTCAAAACACACCGCTCGTTCACCTACCGCAAAAATCGCACCTCGGTCTCGTCCGATCCGTTCTGCCGTCCGCACGTTGCGCCGTCGCCCTGCGTCTGCTAGGCTCCCCGGGAACGCCGTTCCCGGGGGCCTCGAAAAATCGCCCTGCCTGACAAAACCCCGGCCCGAGCCTGACCTCCGCCCAAACATAGGCGACGAACGTCGCCTCTCAGAGCGACCGGGACCGGGGAAAAAAAAAACCCAGCCGAGGGAGAAAAAAAAAAATCCCCCGGCTGGGGTTTTTTTATTCTATTTTTATTTGCATAGAAAAATTACTCTCAACATGATCTACAACCTGGAATAAAATACTTCACACATATAAGGTTAGGCACATTCACAAACTACACGCTCCTTCAACCCCCGCTCGCTCAAAATACAACCGTTAGTCCACCCGCCCACCTCTATGGCTCCTCCCCCGGGTTCTACACCCGTCCCTGGCACGGAAGCACCGTGCGCCTCTAAACAATGTCACAGATCTCAACCTTTCTATAGTTTTGGCTTCCTTTTCAGCAAAACGAGGAAGATGCTTCGCTACGTACCCCGATCCCGCTCCTTCATCGCTGGGATTTGTACCCTCTGGTGACGCTCGCCTGGGGCTTTTCTCCAGGGATCCAAATACTGCTGGGGCATCTGCTAAACACAATCAAAGAGACTCTACAACACACCTGACAATACCTACCAGCTATCACAAAAAAAAAAAAACCCACATGCCCACACAACCTCCAGCCAAACAGGCCACCCTAATTAAACCAGGTAAATCAAGTGACCTGGATGCTAACCTAACCCCAGATACCCCTGAAAAGCACCTCCCTCATGGCTCTGCTCATCCCCATAACACATTATTAAATGAGCACAACCTACTGTCAGGTTGTCAGCCCAAGATGACCGTACAACATTTGCCTCTGCAGTCTACGCGTAGCAACATATTACCCGTAGACTCTTATCGCTATTCCACCTAACCCCTGACTCCACACCCCGTGGGCAGGGAGACTCCAGGCCATACACACAAACACACACACACGTACTCTTTCCACAGAATGCTACAAACAACATGCCTCAAAGACGAGAGAGAACTCTCGGCAAGAAGAACTAAACCCGGACAAAGACGCTCGCCGGCAAGAAGACCTGTGAGACCGTGACGGCGATGTGATGAGGTTCTATAGAACCCCAGGAAAAAAAAGATAGAAACGTGTCAGTCCCTGACAAAGAAGTTACTCTCAAAACTGATTGGACGTAGGCATAACAATCCCGGCTTCAAGACCTAACAACGTAAGGACGCAGGCAAGAAAGCCCAGACCGCAAAAATGGACGGCAAGAGACCAGAGCTGCTGACGCACCCGAGAACGACGCCGCAAAAGAGGACCTCCCGGAAACCTCCGAGAGGCCAGACCGATCCACGCCGCACGCTTGTAACGCCAAAAAAGAAGCGCCCGATCGGCGCTACGCCCATAGGTACAGGCATTCGAGATGCCAGGGATGATGCCCGACTCGCAAAACCTGAGACGCACGGCACCCTCCTCGGGTGCAAAGATAAAGTTGGAGACCTCATTAAGTCCTAGGACACAAAAGACAGACCACACAAACTACCCAACAACAGAATCAACCTGGAACCGCCCTGCCCAACCCATGGTGGCATCGTGCTAAAGAGTAACCTGCTCCCTTAACCTGCCTGGAGGGTGCTGTTCCCTGACAGCCCTCTCCCCTGGGCTACCTTTAAAACCCCTTCCTGCCATGGCCAACCTTGCACCCTCCCTCCCCCAAACCCTCTCCGGCACCAGAGCCTCAACTTAGCTTGCAGACGGCCACGACTCCGAATCCATCCTGCACAAGGAAAACCACGCTCAGCCCGCTGAATTCAGCCTGCGGACACCAGGTTCTGCTCCATCATCTGCAAACAAAACCAAAGCCATCAGCCACCATGACATCCGTCAACACAGAGCACAGTCAACACCTGCCACCTCAGACACACTGAGGCGTGCCGCTCACCAGCTCCATACCTATTCCAGATCCAGACGCTACAGCCTTCGTCACTTCCTCCACCTAGGATACCAAGAAACAGACAATTACCTGCGTGCTTGCAAGAAGTCACCCGCCCCACGCTCCCAACTACCCAGCTCACCTCAAACGCTCATCCGCTTCCAAAGGCGGCCCCCACCAAACCTGCAAAACCAAAGAGAAACACTGCAACTCGGTGGCCGTACAATACTTGGCTGTGAGACACCAACCCAAACCACAACCGCCTCACCTTCCGGGAACGCTGGTCAGCAGACGGTGTCGGCCCTCCAAACAGCACCTGCAAAAGCACAATCAAAAAGGCACATGCTGAGATACTGACCTAAACCTCAGCCTGTCTGCACCAATCCCCATCGCACGCTGTTTTACCTTGAGAGCTTTCCTCCTTGGCCTCCCTCAATCTCGTTGCCGCTTTGAGGCTGACGCGCCACCTGTAACACCCAAACAACAGGGGCTGCTTAGAACTCGACCGGCCACACGCACCGCCTGAAAAATAACCGCTCCTTCAGCCCACCGATCCCCGCTCACCTCGCCCCAGTCAGCTCCTGGGCCCAGAGCTCACATGGCTCCTCACTTGGAACCTTCACATGAAAAAAAAAAAATCTCAGAAACGCCATAAAGTAGTCAAAGAACCACCAGTCACATCTTCCCTCTAACCCCTCAGCTACTCCATCCAACATGACTGTACCACCTTAGCCACAAAGGTCTAGGCATAACAACGCACTAACCACAGACTCTTTGCGCTATTCCACCTAGCCCCGACTCTTCACCCCCCCGGGCAGGGCGGCTCCAGGCCACACGCACACCCCGACGCTCCATAGCACGCCACAAACAGCGTGCCTCAAAGACGAGAGAGAGCTCTCGGCAAGAACTAAACGAGGACAAAGACGCTCTCCGGCAAGAAGACCTGCGAGATCATGATGGGATGAGGTTCTACAGAACCCCAGAAGAAGAGTGAAACGTGTCAGCCCCTGACAAAGAAGTTACTCTCAAAACTGATTGGACGTAGGCACAACAATCCCGCCTTCAAGACCTAACAATGTAAGGACGCAGGCAAGAAAGCCCAGACCGCAAAAATGGACGGCAAGAGACCAGAGCTGCTGACGCACCCGAGAACGATGCCGCAAAAAAGGACCTCCCGGAAACCTCCGAGAGGCCAGACCGATCCACGCCGCACGCTTGTAACGCCAGAAAAAAAGCGCCCTATTGGCGCTATGCCGACGAGCGCAAGCGTTCCAGACGCTAGGGATGATGCCCGACTCGCAAAACCTGAGGCGCGTGCCGCCCTCCATGGGCGCAAAGACAACAGGGAGACCCGACAAACTACTACGACACAGAAGACAAACCACATAAACTACCCAACAACAGAACCAGCCTGGAACCGCCCTGCCCGGCACACCCTGGCATCATGCTGAAGACTAACCTGCTCCCTTTACCTGCCCGGACAGCGCTGTTCCCGGACATCCCTCTCCCCTGCACTACACTTAAAAACCCCTTCCTGCAATGGCCAACCTCGCACCCTCCCTGCCCCGACCCCTCTCCGGCACCAGAGCCTCAACTTAGCTTGCAGACGGCCGCGACTCCGAATCCATCCTGGACAAGGAACACCACGCTCGGCCCGCTGGATTCATCCCCCTGTCACCAGGTTCCTCTTCACCATCTGCAAAACCAAACCAACCAACGCCGTCAGTCAGCATCACATCCGTCAACACGGACCTTTTCGACAATGCCCGCCACCTCAGACAGGCCATGGCGTGCTGCTCACCCGCTCTGCGCCAATTCCAGAGTCGGACGCCACAGATGTCGTCGCTTCCGGCGCCTAGGACTCCGAGAGACAGAAAGTTACCTTTGCGCTTGCAAAAAATTCACCAGTCCCACGCTCCCTACTACCCAGCTCACCTCAAACCCTCCTCCGCTTCCAAATGCGGCCCCCACCGAGCCTGCAAAACCAGAGAGAAACACTGCAACTCGGTGGCCATACAGTACTCAATGAGACCCCAATCCAGCCCACTACCGCCTCACCTTCCGGGACCGCTCACCAGCGTACGACATTAACCATCCAAATAGCACCTGCAAAACCCAAGCAAAAAGGCACATGATAAGATATTGCCCAAAACCACAGCCTACCCGGACTGATGCCCATCTCCCCCTCCTTTACCTAGAACAGCTTGTCTCCGCTGCCTCTGCCAATTTGGGTTACCACTTTGAGGCTGACGCACCACCTGCAAGACCCAAACAACAGGGGCTGCTTAGAACTCGACCGGCCACACGCACCGCCTGAAAAATAACCGCTCCTTCAGCCCACCGATCCCCACTCACCTTGCCCGAGTCAGCTCCGGGGCCCAGAGCTCGCACGGCTCCTCGCTTGGAACCTTCACATGAAAAAAAAAAAAGTCTCAGAAACACCATAAAGTAGTCAAAGAACCACCAGTCACATCTTCCCTCTAACCCCTCAGCTACTCAGTCCAACCTGACTGTACAGGCTTTGCCTCAACAGTCTAGGCATACCAAACACACCACCACAGAGTCTTTGCGCTATTCCACCTGCCCCCGACTCTACACCCCCCCGGGCAGAGCGGTTCCAGGCCACGCACACACACCCCGATGCTCCAAACAACATGCCTTAAAGACAAGAGAGAATTCTCGCCAAGGAGAACACCACACAGACACAAGATGCTGTCCCTCAAGAAGACCTGCAGGAACATGACAGCGATGTGACGAGGCTCTATGGCAGACCCAGAAAGACTGACATGTCACAGCCCTCAACAAGAAGTTACTCTCAAAACTGATCGGACGTTGGCACAACAATCCCTGCTTCAAGACCTAACAATGTAAGGACGCAGGCAAGAAAGCCCAGACCGCAAAAAATGTATGGCAAGAGAATAGAGCTGCTGACGCAGTCGGGAACAACGCCGCAAAAAAAGGGCCGCCCGGATAAATCCAAGACGCCAGACCGATTCACGCCACACGCTTGTAACGCCAGAAAAGAAGCGCCCGATTCGCGCTATGCCGACGAGCGCAAGCATTCCAGACGCTAGGGATGATGCCCGACTCGCAAAACCTGAGGCGCATGCCGCCCTCCATGGGCACAAAGACGAACACATAAATAAACACATAAACTACCCAACAACAGAATCAGCCTGGAACCGCCCTGCCCGGCACATGCTGGCATCGTGCTGAAGACTAACCTGCTCCCTTTACCTGCCCGGACAGCACTGTTCCCAAACATCCCTCTCCCCTGCACTACACTTAAATCCCCCTTCCTGCAACGGTCAACAGCGCACCCTCCCTGCCCCAACCCCTCTCTGGCACAGGAGCCTCAACTTAGCTTGCTGATGGCCGTGAATCCAAATCCATCCTGGACAAGGAAAACCACACTCGGCCTGCTGAATTGAGCCTGCGGTCACCAGGTTCCACTCCACCATCTGCAATAGAAAACCAATGCCGTCAGTCATCATCACAGCCCCCACAGAGCCTGCAAAACCAAAGAGAAACACTGCAACTCGGTGGCCGTACAATACTTGGCTGTGAGACACCAACCCAAACCACAACCGCCTCACCTTCCAGGAACACTTGTCAGCAGGCAGTGTCGGCCCTCCAAACACCACCTGCAAAAGCACAATCAAAAAGGCACGTGCTGAAATATTGCACAAAACCACAGCCTGCCCACACCGATCCCCATCTCACCCTGTTTTGCCTTTACCAGCTTGCCTGCCTGTCCTCCGTCAATTTGGGCTGGCACTTTGAAGCCAACGCACCACCTGTAAGACCCAAACAACAGGGGCTGCTTAGAACTCGACCGGCCACACGCACCGCCTGAAAAATAACTGCTCCTTCATCCCACCGATCCCCGCTCACCTCACCCGAGTCAGCGCCAGGGCCCACAGGTCACATGGCTCCTCGCTTGGAACCTTGACATGAAAAAAAAAAAAGTCAAAATCACCATAGAGTAGTCAAAGAACCACCAGTCACATCTTCCCTCTAACCCCTCAGCTACTCCATCCAACATGACTGTACCACCTTTGCCTCAATGGTCTAAGCATAACAACGCACTAACCGCAGAATCTTTGCGCTATTCCACCTAGCCCCGACTTTTCACTCCCCCCAGGCAGGGCGGCTCCAGGCCACACGCACACGCACCCCAACGCTCTGCAGCACGCTACAAACAACATGCCTCAAAGACGAGAGAGAACTCTCGGCAAGAAGAACTAAACCCGGACAAAGACGCTCGCCAGCAAGAAGACCTGTGAGACCGTGACGGCGATGTGATGAGGTTCTATAGAACCCCAGGAAAAAAAAGATAGAAACGTGTCAGTCCCTGACAAAGAAGTTACTCTCAAAACTGATTGGACGTAGGCATAACAATCCCGGCTTCAAGACCTAACAACGTAAGGACGCAGGCAAGAAAGCCCAGACCGCAAAAATGGACGGCAAGAGACCAGAGCTGCTGACGCACCCGAGAACGACGCCGCAAAAGAGGACCTCCCGGAAACCTCCGAGAGGCCAGACCGATCCACGCCGCACGCTTGTAACGCCAAAAAAGAAGCGCCCGATCGGCGCTACGCCCATAGGTACAGGCATTCGAGATGCCAGGGATGATGCCCGACTCGCAAAACCTGAGACGCACGGCACCCTCCTCGGGTGCAAAGATAAAGTTGGAGACCTCATTAAGTCCTAGGACACAAAAGACAGACCACACAAACTACCCAACAACAGAATCAACCTGGAACCGCCCTGCCCAACCCATGGTGGCATCGTGCTAAAGAGTAACCTGCTCCCTTAACCTGCCTGGAGGGTGCTGTTCCCTGACAGCCCTCTCCCCTGGGCTACCTTTAAAACCCCTTCCTGCCATGGCCAACCTTGCACCCTCCCTCCCCCAAACCCTCTCCGGCACCAGAGCCTCAACTTAGCTTGCAGACGGCCACGACTCCGAATCCATCCTGCACAAGGAAAACCACGCTCAGCCCGCTGAATTCAGCCTGCGGACACCAGGTTCTGCTCCATCATCTGCAAACAAAACCAAAGCCATCAGCCACCATGACATCCGTCAACACAGAGCACAGTCAACACCTGCCACCTCAGACACACTGAGGCGTGCCGCTCACCAGCTCCATACCTATTCCAGATCCAGACGCTACAGCCTTCGTCACTTCCTCCACCTAGGATACCAAGAAACAGACAATTACCTGCGTGCTTGCAAGAAGTCACCCGCCCCACGCTCCCAACTACCCAGCTCACCTCAAACGCTCATCCGCTTCCAAAGGCGGCCCCCACCAAACCTGCAAAACCAAAGAGAAACACTGCAACTCGGTGGCCGTACAATACTTGGCTGTGAGACACCAACCCAAACCACAACCGCCTCACCTTCCGGGAACGCTGGTCAGCAGACGGTGTCGGCCCTCCAAACAGCACCTGCAAAAGCACAATCAAAAAGGCACATGCTGAGATACTGACCTAAACCTCAGCCTGTCTGCACCAATCCCCATCGCACGCTGTTTTACCTTGAGAGCTTTCCTCCTTGGCCTCCCTCAATCTCGTTGCCGCTTTGAGGCTGACGCACCACCTGTAACACCCAAACAACAGGGGCTGCTTAGAACTCGACCGGCCACACGCACCGCCTGAAAAATAACCGCTCCTTCAGCCCACCGATCCCCGCTCACCTCGCCCCAGTCAGCTCCAGGGCCCAGAGCTCACATGGCTCCTCACTTGGAACCTTCACATGAAAAAAAAAAAAAATCTCAGAAACGCCATAAAGTAGTCAAAGAACCACCAGTCACATCTTCCCTTTAACCCCTCAGCTACTCCATCCAACATGACTGTACCACCTTAGCCACAAAGGTCTAGGCATAACAACGCACTAACCACAGACTCTTTGCGCTATTCCACCTAGCCCCGACTCTTCACCCCCCCCAGGCAGGGCGGCTCCAGGCCACACGCACGCACACCCCGACGCTCCACAGCACGCTACAAACAGCGTGCCTCAAAGACGAGAGAGAGCTCTCGGCAAGAACAACTAAACCAGGACAAAGACGCTGTCCGGCAAGACGACCTGCGAGACTGTGACGACGATGTGATGAGGTTCTACAGAACCCCAGAAGAAGAGTGAAACGTGTCAGCCCCTGACAAAGAAGTTACTCTCAAAACTGATTGGACGTAGGCACAACAATCCCGCCTTCAAGACCTAACAATGTAAGGACGCAGGCAAGAAAGCCCAGACCGCAAAAATGGACGGCAAGAGACCAGAGCTGCTGACGCACCCGAGAACGACGCCGCAAAAAAGGACCTCCCGGAAACCTCCGAGAGGCCAGACCGATCCACGCCGCACGCTTGTAACGCCAGAAAAAAAGCGCCCTATTGGCGCTATGCCGACGAGCGCAAGCGTTCCAGACGCTAGGGATGATGCCCAAGTCGCAAAACCTGAGGCGCATGCCACCCTCCACGGGCGCAAAGACAACAGGGAGACCCGACAAACTACTACGACACAGAAGACAAACCACATAAACTACCCAACAACAGAATCAGCCTGGAACCGCCCTGCCTGGCACACCCTGGCATCATGCTGAAGACTAACCTGCTCCCTTTACCTGCCCGGACAGCGCTGTTCCCGGACATCCCTCTCCCCTGCACTACACTTAAATCCCCCTTCCTGCAATGGTCAACAGCGCACCCTCCCTGCCCCGACCCCTCTCCGGCACCAGAGCCTCAACTTAGCTTGCAGACGGCCGCGACTCCGAATCCATCCTGGACAAGGAACACCACGCTCAGCCTGCTGGACTACTCCTGTGTCGCCAGGTTCCTCTTCACCATCTGCAAAACCAAACCCACCAAACCCATCAATCAGCATCACACTCGTCACCACAGACCTTTCGCACAACAAGCGCTGCCTCAAACCCGCTATGCCATGCCGCTCACCTGCTCATCACCAGTTCCAGAGCTGGACACCGCAGCTCTCGTCGCTCCCAGCAACTAGGACACCAAGAGACACAGTATTACCTTTGCGCTTGCAAGAAGTCACCCGCCCCACGCTCCCCACTACCCAGCTCACCTCAAACCCTCCTCCGCTTCCAAACGCAGCCCCCACAGAGCCTGCAAAAGCAGAGAGAAGCACTGCAACTCGGTGGCCACACAATACTTGGCTGTGAGACACCAACCCAAACCACAACCGCCTCACCTTCCAGTAACACTTGTCAGCAGGCGGTGTCGGCCCTCCAAACAGCACCTGCAAAAGCACAATCAAAAAGGCACATGCTGAGATACTGACCTAAACCTCAGCCTGTCTGCACCAATCCCCATCTCACCCTGTTTTGCCTTTACCAGCTTGCCTGCCTGTCCTCCGTCAATTTGGGCTGGCACTTTGAGGCTGACGCACCACCTGTAACACCCAAACAACAGGGGCTGCTTAGAACTCGACCGGCCACACGCACCGCCTGAAAAATAACCGCTCCTTCAGCCCACCGATCCCCGCTCACCTCGCCCAAGTCAGCTGCGGGGCCCAGAGCTCACATTGCTGATCGCTTGGAACCTTCACATGAAAAAAAAAACAAAAAAAAACGCCACGTCTCAGAAACACCATAAAGTAGTGAAAGAACCACCAGTCACATCTTCCCTCTAACCCCTCAGCTACTCCATCCAACATGACTGTACCACCTTAGCCACAAAGGTCTAGGCATAACAACGCACTAACCACAGACTCTTTGCGCTATTCCACCTAGCCCCGACTCTTCACCCCCCCGGGCAGGGCGGCTCCAGGCCACACGCACACCCCGACGCTCCACAGCACGCCACAAACAGCGTGCCTCAAAGATGAGAGAGAGCTCTCGGCAAGAACAACTAAACCAGGACAAAGACGCTCTCCGGCAAGAAGACCTGCGAGACCGTGACAGAGATGGGATGAGGTTCTATAGAACCCCAGAAAAAGAGTGAAACGTGTCAGCCCCTGACAAAGAAGTTACTCTCAAAACTGATTGGACATAGGCACAACAAGCCTGCCTTCAAGACCTAACAATGTAAGGACGCAGGCAAGAAAGCCCAGACCGCAAAAATGGACGGCAAGAGACCAGAGCTGCTGACGCACCCGAGAACGACGCCGCAAAAAAGGACCTCCCGGAAACCTCCGAGAGGCCAGACCGATCCACGCCGCACGCTTGTAACGCCAGAAAAAAAGCGCCCTATTGGCGCTATGCCGACGAGCGCAAGCGTTCCAGACGCTAGGGATGATGCCCGACTCGCAAAACCTGAGGCGCATGCCGCCCTCCACAGGCGCAAAGACAACAGGGAGACCCGACAAACTACTACGACACAGAAGACAAACCACATAAACTACCCAACAACAGAACCAGCCTGGAACCGCCCTGCCCGGCACACCCTGGCATCATGCTGAAGACTAACCTGCTCCCTTTACCTGCCCGGACAGCGCTGTTCCTGGACATCCCTCTCCCCTGCACTACACTTAAAAACCCCTTCCTGCAATGGCCAACCTCGCACCCTCCCTGCCCCGACCCCTCTCCGGCACCAGAGCCTCAACTTAGCTTGCAGACGGCCGCGACTCCGAATCCATCCTGGACAAGGAACACCACGCTCGGCCCGCTGGACTACTCGTGTGTCGCCAGGTTCCTCTTCACCATCTGCAAAACCAAACCCACCAAACCCATCAATCAGCATCACACTCGTCACCACAGACCTTTCGCACAACAAGCGCTGCCTCAAACCCCCTATGCCATGCCGCTCACCTGCTCATCACCAGTTCCAGAGCTGGACGCCGCAGCTCTCGTCGCTCCCAGCAACTAGAATACCAAGAGACACAGTATTACCTTTGCACTTGCAAGAAGTCACCCGCCCCACGCTCCCTACTACCCAGCTCACCTCAAACCCTCCTCTGGCTCCAAAGGCAGCCCCCACAGAGCCTGCAACTCAGTGGCCATACAATACTTGGCTATGAGACCCCAATCCAGCCCACTACCGCCTCACCTTCCGGGACCGCTCATCAGCATGCGGCATTAATTGTCTAAACAGCACCTACAGAAACCCAAGCAAAAAGGCACATATGAGACACCGCCCGAAACACAGTCTGCCCGAACCAATGCCCATCTCCCCCTCCTTTACCTTGACAGCTTACCCGCCCCACCTCTGTCACTTCGGCTTGCCTCTCAGGCTTGCACACCACCTGTAAGACACAAATAACGGGGTTTGCTTATAACAGGACCAGCCACACACCGCCTGAAAAATAACCACTACTTCAGCCTACCAATCCCCACGCACCTTGCCTGTGTCAGCTCCAGGGCCCATATCCCACATTGTTCCTTGCTTGGAACTTTCACGTTAAACAAAAAAAACAAGTTAGGAACACCATAATGTAGTCAGCCACCACTCACATCTTCCCTCTAATACATCAGCTACTCAGTCCAAGATGACCGTACAGCCTTTGCCTCAACGGTCTAGGCACAGCAACACATTAGCCACAGACACTTATCGCTATTCCACCAACCCCCTCACTCTACAGCCCCCGGGCAGAGCAGCTCCGTGCCAAACACACACGCGCGCACACCGACGCTCCACAGCACGCTACAAACAACATCCCTCAAAGATGAGAGAGAACTCTCGGCAAGAAGAACTACATCCAGACCGAAGACACCGTCGGACAACACCACCTGCGGGATCGTGACAGCGATGTGAGGAGCCTCTACGGCAGCCCCAGTAAAGGAGTGGAACGTCACAGCCCATAACGCAAAGTTACTCTCAAAACTGAGAGGATGTAGGCGCAACGAGCCCGGCTTCAAGACCTAAGAAAATAAGGATGCAGGGAAGAAACCCCAGTCTGCAAAAACAGAGAGCAAGACACCAGAGCTGCTCACGCAGCCAGAAACGATGCTGCAGAAGAGGACCGTCGGAAACCTTGAAACACCAGACCAATCCACGCCATACGCTTTTAACACCAGAGAAGAAGCACCCGATCGGCACTACGCCGATGAGTACAGACGTTCGAGACGCTAGGGACGGTGCCAGAGGCACGTGCCGCCCTCCTTGGGCGGCAAGACAACATCAAGACCCAACTAAGGTATAAGACAAGAGGCACACCGCACAAACTACACAACAACAGACACAGCCTGGAACTGCCCTGCCCGGCACACGCTGGCATCGTGCTGAAGTCCAACCTGCTCCCTTGACCTGCCCAGAGGGCACTTTTCCCGGACAGACCTCTCCCCTGCGCTACCTTTAAAACCCCTTCCTGCAATGGCCAACCTTGTCTCCTTGCCCCCTTCCAAGTGCCAGCCCCTCAACTCAGCTGGCAAACAGCCAGGAGTCTGAATCCATCCTTGACAAAATACACATCAGCTAGCTGATATTTTCCCCACAGTCCCCAGGTTCCTCTTCATCATCTGCAAAAAATTCCCACACCGCCAGCAGTAAGCACCCCGACAGCAGACGCCGACCTCTTCCACACCACCTTCATCCTCAGAAGCGCCGTGGCGTTCCGCTCGCCCGCTCCATGCCGATTCCAGAGACAGAGGCTGCGGCTGTCACTCCTTGTGGCACTAAGATGCTCAGACACACAAAATTACCATTGTGCTTGTGAAAAGTCACCGGTCCCGTGCTCCTCCTCCCCACCACCCGGCTCGCCTCAAATGCTCATCCGATTCCAAAGGCAGCCTTCACAGAACCTGCCAAACCAAAGAGAAAAGCATTGCCGAGTTGCAGCAGGATACTTGACTCTTGGGCACAAACAGGCCCGCAACCGCCTCGCCTTCTCAGACCGCTCAAAGTGCTGCTTCGCTCCTGTGATACTACATGCATCATCTGCAAAAAAAAAAAAAATTCAAAGCAAATAACACATGCTGAGATACTACCCAAAACAAGAGCCTGCCCGCACCGATTCCGATCTCCCACTTCTTTACCTTGGCCAGTTTCCACCACCGCCTCTGCTGTTTTCAGGTTGCCACTTCGAGGTGTGGGTACTGCCTGTAAAACCCTAACCACAAGGCACGTTTACAGCTTCACCCACAATAAGACACCCGAAAAGTAACTGCTACATCAGCTCGCTAGTCGCTGCTCACCATGCCCGAGTCCGCTTCGGTGCCCAGATGCCACGTGGCCTCACACCTTCAAACGAAGAAACACAAACCGCAACCTAGTCATATAGCTACCGGTCACATCTTCCCTCTAACGCCACACGCTGACCCACCTACTTACGGTGCTCACCTCGCCGTCACCCTGCACGGCTCGTCCTTCTGCATCTGCGAAAGGAATAATATCAAACAAGTCACCCGGATGCAGAGCGATAGCTTAACCGATTCCAGTAGTCTAGTTCCCGTTCAGCAGTACCATCTAGAGCCCAAGTACACCCTGCCATTAAAAGAATACGTAACTCAAGTATTAAGCCCTACATATACGAGCCTTAACACCTTTAAGATTCCATTTGCTCAACTAGCAAAACTCTAGCATTTGAGCCGAGTCTCCCAGACAGCTCCGGTCATCCCCTTGGCACCCGCCAAATGCTACAGAAATTCTCATCCTCACCTGCTGCCAATGGCCGCTCGCTCAGAAATAGGCTGTACCGTCTTTGCCAAAACAATCTAGGCACGTGAACATTAACCATTGCTCTTCGTGCTAGTCTTCCCCCGACTCTACCATCGCTATGCCCCCAGGCAAAGCTGCTTGAACCTGGACACCTACGCACGCAGACGGACGCTGTGCACAAATACTGCGGATGATGTGACCCGGAGGTCTGAGAAAACTCTTGGCAAAAAAAATGAGTCCTGGCCCAGATATGCCAACAGGCTATAAGATCATGGGGCCATGAGGAAGAACCTACAGCAGCCCCACAAAAGCCCAATACCATCGCCAGTGATCAAGATAAATAAAAAAGATATGTCTGTAACTGGGATGACAGAGGCGTGAGAAGCCAGGCTTAAAGACCTAAGAATGTCAGGATGCAGGGAACGAGTCCCAGAAAATGACTCTGGGAAAACAGACCGCTCTTGAGCAGCGATGCTGATGCCATCTTAATCACCATCGCAATAAATTACCATCCGTAAACTCCCGATACGCAAGATGCACATGACAGATCCATGTGAATAAACTTCAATTCAAGAAAGGAAGTACTCAGTTATCGTTACGCCAATGAGCTGAGGCTTATGAGACCGTGGGTATTGCAATGTGCCCACCAGACACAGAAAAGAATAGAGACATCGAGACATAAGTAAGGTATGCTATGAGACACAACACAGACTACAAAGAATACACAGTAACACAGACACAGGCTGGACCTGCCCTGCCCGGTAGACAGCCGTGTTTTACAGGAAGAACCCCGTGCCCTCTCTGCCCGTACATGCGTAATCTAAAACCGCCTTCTCCGCTATGCTGATTTTATAACCCCTGCCCGCCCCACGTGCGCTTCCCCTACCCAGCCGATCACCTGCACAACAATAGCTTCAGCCCTCAACTTGCCTTTCAGAGGGCTGGGGGTCAGAAACCATCTTTTAAAACAGACCACATAGGCTACCTAGGATGTTGCTGCAATCACCCAGATCCTCTTCATCATCTGGAAACACAGAATGCCATGGCTCAGCGTCATGCCAGTCAACGCTGACCTCTTCCGCAACGATGCCTGCCTCAGAAGCACTTTGGCGTTCCGCTCGCTTCTAGTCTAACGCCATTGGCCAGCATCGCCCATGGCACCTAGAAAACTAGAAATACAAAACAGCCGTTGTGTCTGGAAGCAGTCACCTGCTCAAACAATTCTACACCTCAAAATAAACTGCTGCTACAGTTGATGTTCATCACCCACCTTGCCTGATGATCTTGGGCCAGACCTTCTGCTTTGCATGTAGTTTTGCGGGTCGCTTTACACCTTCAAAACAGAGTGCTAGCTAGTCACATGGGCGCCGACAGGAGCACGTTCCCTCTGTTGCTGCATGCCAACCTAACTTCTCGCAAGGCTCCGATCGCCTCATCCCTTCGGTGTCCAGCTCCCTACTGTGCATCTGCAGCAGCAATGAAACAAAGTCGACCGGGTGCTGACAAATACCCTCGCAAACAGTGAACCTTCCCCATTCTGACTTCTTCGCTCTGCTAACCTTGTCGATTCATGCTTTATGCTCTGACCTGCCAGGCTGATGCAGCTCCATCAGTGAGTTAAAAAAAACCAAGACAGACAGTAACACCCATAAGAAGTAGACACTAACCTCTTCTTTCCCCTACCCCAATAGCCACGTGCCAGACTCATCCTTTCCCCCAGCCTCCTAACACGGCTCCGCCCGCCTCCCGTGCCACACCTCTGGGGCCGGCATCCGTGTCAGGCGCCCGCTCGTATAGTCGCTCCATCTCCAATGACTCAGGAACCGTAACCTTCGATGCCGGCTCCGCCTCGGGAGATTATGGAGACATACGCAGATGTTATACACTGCTTCCCAAAAGCGAGAACCCACCGTGCAAATCCCTTGTACCGACTTATGTACTCAGGCAACACACAGAGCCCAAAAGCACAAATCCCAAAACAATTGACCTCAACCTCCGTCGCAGTCCACGACACCGTCTGCTCGCCTTTGCTGTCGCTCCTCGCTCGACTGTGCTGCTTAGCCCAGACCTGTTACTTAAAGTGCAAGATTAGGTCAAACCACCCACCGACACGCAGAAATTACGCTTACTGCCAGATAACCCAAATATAGGCAAAGACCGATGACAGGCCAAACACCAGAAGAGCTACAAGTAGCAAATGACCGTGGCTGGTGTAAAGACATACTCTTCCTTCATGGATAAATAACTCCTAAAGGACCCCATGAACTGCAGGATGGAGAACCCCTCGGTAGAGGGCATGCTTGCAGAAGACTGCCGACACGTACGGGACAGTACGCTGGGCTGCCGGAAGCTAATTGCGTACGCAATGCTACTACTAGATAACGCTGCGCTAAAAAGCCTTAAGCTGAAACTGCATAGTAGGGACAGGAGACCTGACAGCAGACAGATGCTGAACATAACGATGATCACAGAATCTCATGGAGACAGGTGCCAAAAATATCACAGAGGCCCCTCAGACCCAAATGCTTCGTGAGCGATGCTTCTTACCAAAATATGAGCTCAATGAGGAAAAGCCAAAGGTGATGCGCAGCGAGCTATTCAAATCTCCGTACAGAAGCATGCGTTACTTCAGATGGCAGGATGGTTCTGCCGGGTCAGCCGGACCCAAGCGCTGGGTTCTAACGCCTGTCCAGTGGTGTCCGTAATATTTCTCACGGCCTGCCACGTAACAGACGGGACCCCATCTGGGACCATGTTTCCCATGTCCCGGCCCCTCCCCACCACCGTGATGAAAATCAAACCGATAAAATAAGGACTCTACTTAATCGCCTCAGCCTCTTAAAGAAGCTTCCTTCCTCTGCTGACAGTCAACACCGATAGCCTGCTGCTGTTCCTCAACCACGGCCTGGCCCTCCGATGCCTCTACTGCCAAAGGAACAGAAAATGATTATGCTCCTACAACACGGTCCATCCTCCTCTCGTTCTTCGAGAAATCAAAGGAAAGCTACCATCCCTGACCGCTACACAACAGGAGTCTGTGCAGGAGATGGCTGAGCCCAGCCCCATAAATGGAAAAAACTCTGCTATGACCCTGCTTTGCCTTGCAGCAACAGCACCCGCCATCGGAGTGCCCCATACACCTTCCTGACTCCCTGGGAAATTCAGATACGATTAGTTCAAAACACCTGGCAAATAAGATACAAGCTAAAAACAGATGTACCCCACCCTAACCCAAAACCGGTCAGATAGCTGGCTTCCTCCCACACGAGACTCACATCTTCAACAAATACACAGAACAATGTGACACCAAACTTAAAAGTCCTTACCCTCTGATGCACTCTGAAAGCGATGAGCACACCCACATAATATATACTCACGCTATTGACCCGCATACCGGACTTCCTCAGGGCCGGACCAGCAGAGACAGGAGGAATCCTGACGTTACCTCCCCAGATGCCCCCAGAGCTCCGCTCCGCTCCCCTCTCTGCTGCTCCCATCGTGGGAAAGTGCTGGTGAGGATAACTACAAAAGAAAAAACAAAAAAAAAAAAAAGAGAGGAAAGAGAGCCACAGGGACCTGGATGTCAAAAGACAACCTGACCTTACCTGCAGGAATAAACAGCAGAGATCTGCAAAAAATTTCTAACCAAAACCCAGAAAATAAGGAAAACCCAGGAACCTCAAAAAAACCTGAACATTGCACCACACAGCAACCGAGACTGCCCGATGGATGAAGCCGTAAGGACGAGAGGTTTGCCACAAAAACATCTCGAGACCCTTGAGCCCGATTACCTACAAGGCCCCGTCAGGAATTACAACAACAGTGTGCCGATGGAGAAACCGCAATAGTGCGACACAGTGACTCAAAAACCTAAAATGGACACCTTACGGCTACAGAAACTGGTGCTAAAAACACTATAAACAAGAACATCGCTGTCATGACCAACACTAGAGCAAGCCTCATTGGACCCTTAAGGAAAAAGACAAAAAGAGAAAAACAGAAAAAGCTTGCGTGCCCAGGACTGTGATAAGACACACCCTTCCCTGGAGATTTTTAAGAGCACAAATACACATCCTCTTCTCCAAGAAATACAAGGGAAGACAGTGACGCAAGCCTGTGCTGGAAATAAAGTGCCTAGTCAATGCCTCTAAGTAACAATTTCTGTGACATCCCAATGGACGGAGAAGGGACGGACACAAAAATTAGCTCAGGGAATGAAGAGGCACAGAGAAGCAGAGACCTGAGAGTTCTGGAGGGTATGTTTTTATGTACCTTAATGTACCCAATGCAGGGCTAAACATCAGACAAGTCTCATCTCAGAAAGCATGTTCCTAAGCAGAAACCCAGATGGTTTACGCTGTATCTCTCATGACTTCCTCCTATCTCCCGTCAGCTGTTGAGAGACAAAACCAGAACAGACCTGATCAAAAACCAAATTAAACTGCACAACCCATCTGAAAAAAAATCGTGCAACTGCCTCCCTTACCCAACCGTCCCCTGGTCCCGAAACTTGGGGAAACCCCTTCTCTTCTCCTGAACCCGCAGTAAACAAAAGCCACTCCTTCCCGACAGCTCCTGCCC
This sequence comes from Platalea leucorodia, assembly GCF_965183815.1. Taxonomy (NCBI): domain Eukaryota; kingdom Metazoa; phylum Chordata; class Aves; order Pelecaniformes; family Threskiornithidae; genus Platalea; species Platalea leucorodia. Next base: position 351,689 of record NW_028121434.1, on the reverse strand, counting down.
TCTATATGCACCCCTGAACCTCCCATATGAGCCGCTCCTCTGGAGCTGCTCTTCCAAGCCGTGCCCTAAGTTCTGTGAGCTCCCCTTACCTTTTATCTTCCTGTAGACTCCAGGCTCTGCAACAAACCCACAAAATCAGTGAAATCCTCATGCTTATGATCTATGAGGGACCTACCACAATCCGCACAGGTTCCAGGAACAACGTGTTACTCTGTCAGCAATTAAAAAAAGATCATGAACCATTCCATACCCTGAAAAACGCTATTCCTTATGTCTCTGATGGTTTCTTGAAAAAAGTTAAAACTCCATATACAGATGGATACAAGATGCCCACCTTAACCCCTGCTACATCATCTCACCATCAACCCTATTAAGAAAGGGTGTCAAAAACTTGCATGGCAAAACTAGTGAAGAAAACAAGGTTCTATCTTCAATAGAACCAGAAATTCCAAAAATATACAGCACACTTAAAATAAAAAAAGAAAATCCAAGTTCAGACTATTAATCCATCTTGCTGCTCCTAAACACCCAATACAATACTGAGAAGCAAAAAAAAAAAAAAAGGAAAAATCTGCACACAAGTACATTTTTTACTATATTTGCTGTTGAACCTCAACTAATCCCAAAGCCCTTACCTCAAACAAACACTTCTATTTCTCTCAATATCAAAAAACACCTACTCAAAAAGCAAAAGCAAATCAAAACTTGCAATTGACTGAAGAAACAAAAGAACACTAACACTGATGAAACCCAGAAGCAGAATGAGCTCCTTAAGGCGAGGCTGCGGCTCATATACCCTGGCCCCGCCCACCACCCTTCCCACATTCACCTGGGAAAGGGGAGGGACAAACCACCAGATGGCATAAATGCTGCGGGAGGAGCAGCAGGGAGGTTTCTCCTATGCTTTAGGTTTGCAATGTACAAAGGACTTAAACAGGGAAAGTGATCGCTACTAGAAATGAGAAGATCTGATCTTTTACAGCAACAGCATCTATTGCATTGGCAAAGTGACCAGGTAAGAAATTAAATGTATTCTTTCTGGGGTGCAGATCAAATGATATATACATTCTACTAAACTATGTAAGAAAGAAACCTATTAAACTCATTAGCGATGTTATTAACAAAAATGACATGCTTTACTTTCCCATGAAAAAAACACAATGCTATGGGGTTAGCCTTCATTACTAATGAGACCATGTGCACTACTTAACTTCCACCAGAAGTACGTTCTGGGTAGAACTGAATGACAAACCATAATTAGATCCCATAAAAATCCTTTCTCCAAAATTCCTCCGGTTGCAAAATAAATTACTTACTGTAAATGACCAACGGTTCAGTCACCTCAACAGTCCCTCTGACAGACTCCTTTAATAAGACTAGATGAGTCCTAAGAAATGAAAAACACAAAAACCCCATAGAAATACAAAAAACATCTCAGAGGCTGTACGAGGCAGCTGAATGAACGCCTAAGAAGCTAGAACAAATATAAATTGCAAAACACAACAAAAAAACCCATGGGAAATCTGTCGATAAAAAGAGAGGAAAGACTATTGCCTTCTCTGAAAAACTCAAGAAGAGATCAGAACCGACAGCAGATGACTTTGGGAACCAGCCACCAAATAGAAACGTAATGTGAGACGAAAAACCAAAGGGACTGCTGCAGAGCACAAAGATGGCTTTAGAAAAGGTTCAACATAACGAGAGACATCGTCGCAGGGATCGGAAAGGCCCTGAGGGGGCCAGAGAAACCAAAGAAGTCTCGAGGATGCAATGAACTCTAAGGGGAGTCGAACGAAGGACGGATGTCCTTGGGGACCGAATGGAGGCGCGCCAAACGGGTGAGACGAGCAAAGGACCGACCGGAGTAACGGAGGTGGACTCGGGAAGGGCTCAGAGGGGAAAAGAGGTGCACAAAGCACCCTGCTGAGCTAAAACGGGGCTCTAGGGCGTAGGGGGTGTCTTGCGAGAGCTCGGCAACGGAAGCTGAGAAGTCCTGAGGGGGCCTGAGACACCAAAGAATCCTCAGAAGTATCAATGAGGAACTCTGAGGGGGATTTCAACAAAGTACAGATGTTGTCAGGGGATCAGGGGCTAAACACAGGCATCCTAAATGGCAAAAAAGAAGATAAGAGACCTCTAAAGTGCACCAAAACAAAAAAAATTGCACTGGAGCTAAAGTGCTACGAGACTGCTGTGGAGTATGAGAAAGGACTCGGAAGGCATCATTATATAGAGTAGAGGAATTATGAGGGGGCAGGGTAAGAAAAAATGGCTTAAGACACACTGACAGCCTCAGAATCTCAGGAGAACGTCTCGGCAAACTCCACGTGACTAAGCGAGAGAGGAACCGGAGGAAGACACCGTCAACGGCAGAGAGACGAAAGAGCGCTGCATAGCAAAGAAAGATGGGAGGCTCTGACTGAATGAGAGAGATGGGAAGGGAGATATGGTGCTACGGGGTGCCGTATAGAACGACGAACTTCTCGGGAGGTGTCGGGACTCTGGGGAGAAGGGTGTTGAGGGGGGCTGACAGATGAGAGGCGGCTTGGGACAACAAGGAGGAACTTGGGTGATTGTCCGAGTGGACTACCGATGGCCTCAGGTGCCCGGAGACTGAACACAGAAATTCTAGATAGTGTTACAAGAACAAATGACTGCTGCATGACTCAAAGCGCTACAAGGAAGAGGTGGAGAACAAGGAAAGGTCTCTGAAGGCATCGTGCGCAGGAGAAAAACAATGTCCCGAGGGAGCAGAGAAACAGAAAAAGGACTGGGGACACGACAATTAAATCTGGAGAGGATCTGAACCAACTAAACTCATCATCAGACAGCCAGGGAATGAATAGAGGCACAGCTAGAGGGAGAAAGGCCAGGATAACCGGGCCGGTCACAGGTACAGACTCAGGAAGTATTCCGAGGGAACGAGAGGGGCGCAAGGTCCGCTACGAAGCTAAAGGCATGCTAAGGGCGACCTCAAAGGCATATACAGGCATCGTGATGCCATTAGACAGGTCTTGAATGGGCCGGAGAGACTGAAGAAGGCTCAGGACACGAGGAAGATGTCTGGAGATGTTCAAAACTTCAGCTAGAAAATCAGGTGAAAACACCGACTTAAAAAAAACCAAACACCTAAAAACCTAAGCCAAAAATGGGAAGATACTTTTTAAAAAGCATCTGTAGTTTTAAAGTAACTTCATGCTGACATCAGATTGTGCAAAGTGAAAAAAACTCATTCGTTTTGCTCTAACAAAAGACAAATCCCCCGGATAGTTTCCTTTTAGCCCATTGTATGTGTAGAGACAATTTCAAAACTAACAGATGTAAAGGCAAGAGAGAAAAACTTACAACGTCTGCACAACACACTCTCTACAAACAGCTGCTGGGGGGAAATTAAAATATAAAAGTAATAAAAAAAGGAAGGTTCCATCCAAAATCTCAGATCTCCTCAGGGACGCCGGGGACCAAATGGAGGCACCCTAGATGGCACACAGGAGAATAAGAGCGCTCGGAGGCACAAACAAACACGATTAAATATGGCATCAGAAAAGGTTCTCGGGGAGCGAGAAGGGCACAAAGAGCGCTACAAAGCGAAAAAACGGCTGTGGGGCACAAGGACCGCGTCGGTGGGCACGATGATGGCAGAAGGGGGGTGTCGACAGTGAAAGAGAGACAGAAAAAGGCTCTGTGTTGCAATGCAAAAAGCAAGAGGGTGTCCTAACAATGTACTAACTTATGTCCTCAGAGAATGAGCGACTGAAAAGAGACATCCTAGATGGCAAAGAATAAGGTAAGAGAGCTCTGGGGCTCAGACAAAGCCTGAGCAAGGGCTCTGTCTGAATGGGAGAGACACAAATAGCGCTACAGAGCTCAAAGGGTGCTGTGGGTCTCAGCTGGACATAATGACAGGAACGGGATGGCTCCGTGAGATGAGGGAACACGGACGTAGAGACAAATGAAGATTCGCCGGGGTGATGAAGTACGCGGGAGAGGATCCGAAGGGAGCACAGATGTCCCCAAGAGACCGGGGACCGAACGGAGACATCCGACGTGGCGGAAGGGAAAGTAAGAGTGCTCTGGGACAAAATGAAAGCCTATGGAGGAGTTATCTCTGAGTAAAGCTAAATGTTTAAAAGTGATGGTGATTAGAGAAATAAAAAAAAAATAATAGAGACGGTGAACTAAAACAGAGAGATAGAAATAAAATTTGAACAGTGAGGGCATTAAGAAAAGACAAGAAATAATTACAACATAAAGTCAACGAAACACACACAGTGAATGGGATAAAAGATGATAAAATTTTAAACGCGATGGCGATTAACAAAATAAAACAATGGCAAAGAAGCAAAAAAAGAAATAACTAAAAAAAAGCAGAGAGGAAAAAAAGGAGGCATAGAAAGAATATTTAAAAAGCAAAGGGAATTAGGGAAATAAAGGAGAAAAAAACAATAGGGAGAGGGACATAAAACGCAGAGGATGAAAGTATATCTAAAAGCGAAGAAACTAAGGAAAGATAGGAAATAATAAATGAAGATGCTGAAATAAGGACACTAAATGGGATAAGAGAAGACAGACAAGTATAAAAGCAACGCTGATTAAAGAAAAAATTTTTCATAAGCTAGAGCAAACTGAAACACAAATGGAGACAGAAAATATAAAAAGCAAGGCTATTAAGAAAAAAAAGGATGTAAAAAAAAAAGGCGAAATAAACACAAGGAATAGGATCAAAGCAGAAAAACAGTTAACAGTACAAAAATTGAAAAAATAAGGGAAAAATAAATAAATACAGACAGGAAACTCCATCGGACACAGAGAAAGAAAATGTAGAAAGCAAGGGCACTAAGAAAAGAGAAGAAATAATTAAAAGAACAGTTTAGGAATTCAAGGTAAAGACAATAGAAGAGTAGTAATACCAGCAGTAATAGTAATACTAATAATAATTAACCAAAAATACTATACAAAGCAAGCGATTCACATGGAAAAGAAAATGTATATAGTGACAGGACTCAGGAACAACGAGAAAGGAGAAATAAAACCCAAAAGCAGCAAACGAGACAAAAGTAGAACATTTTCAAAGCCAAAGGTTTAAGAGAAGGAAGAACAAAGAAAATACCGACGGTGAACTACAACACAGGCGTAACGGGCAATTTTTAAAAAGGGTCCGCACGAAGGGAAGACAAGAACCCATTAAAAATTAAGACGGTGAAGAGTATCATAGTAGGCGTAGGAAGAAAACCTTAAAAGCAGGGAGCGTTAGGGAAAAGAAGGGGGGAAACTAAGAACTAAGAACAACACACTAAAAGCGGGGAGCTTTAGGGAAACGAAGGGGGGAAACTAAAAACTAGGGACAGCACACTAAAAGCGGAGAAAGAACATTTCAAAAGGGAGGAGCCTAAGGAAAGAGAAGAACTAACTGCAAACTAAAGACAGGGAACGGGATAAAAGCAAAACAAACTTCAAGAGTGACGGGACTTAGGGCAACGAAGAGATAAAAGTAAAAAGAGGGACAGTGAACTAAAAGAGAGACGTAGGAAGAAAACGGACAAAGCAAAGGTACTAAAAGAGACAAGGAAGAATTAAAAAATGGAAACGGCAAATGGAATACAAGTAGACAGAAGCTTTTGTCGTGGTTTAACCCCAGCCAGCAGCCAAGCACCACACAGCCGCTACGGGGGAGAAAATTGCAAGGGTGGAAGTCCGAAAACGTGTGGGTTAAGGTAAGAACAGTTTAACAATTGAAGGAAAAGACAACAGAATACTAGTAATACTAGCAGTAGCAGTAGTAATAATAATAATAATAAACCAATAAGAGTATACAAAGCAAGCGCTTCACTAGACAGGGGCTCACCACTCGCCGACCGATGCCAAGCACGTCCCCGAGCTGCCATCGCTGACTCCTGGCCAACGCCCCCCGGTTTCCAGACCGAGCGTGACGTCCCACGGTAGGGAATAGCGCTGCGGCCGGTCTGGGGCAGCTGAGCTGCCTGTGGCGCCTCCCAGCTTCTTGCGCACCGGGCAGAGCACGGGAAGCTGAAAGGTCCTTGAGTGGTGTCAGCGCTACTTAGCGACAAACAAAACGTCAGCGCGTTACCAACATGATGCTCATCCGAAATCCAAAAGGCAGCACTGTGCCAGCTACTAGGAAGAACCTTAACTCTCTGCCAGCCGAAAGCAGGACGCTTTGAACAGCAAGGGCGATTGAAGGAATAAGGAAAAACTTAATAAATAGCGACAGGGAGCTCCATCGGAGAAGGAAAATTTAGAAAGCGAGGGCACTAAGGGAAGAGAAGAAGCAATTAAACCCAGCTAACCCCCCAGGGGAAAAGTCAACCTAGAACATGGAAAAAGCCACAGGGATTAGGGAAATAAGTGGGGAAATTAAAAAAAACAGGACAGCGAACGAAAGGGACGGCGAAGGCAAATTCAAAAAACGAGGGCCCTAAGGAAAGACAAGAAAGAATTAAAACAGAAATACAGGGAAATAAAGGCAGCAAAGAGGACAAAAGGAGACGGGAAAGTGTTCAGAGGAAGCGGCGATTAAGAACATCGGGAAGCGATTTAAAACCCGCATGGGTGAGCTAAAACGGAGACGGCAAAGAGAACGTCTAAAGTGACAGCACTCAGGAGCAACGAGAAAGGAGAGCTAAAACCTAAGAGCAGCAAACGAGATAGAAGTAGAACATTTTCAAAGCCAAAGGTTTAAGAGAAGGAAGAACTAAGAAAATACCGACGGTGAACTACAACACAGGCGTAACGGGCAATTTTTAAAAAGGGTCCGCACGAAGGGAAGACAAGAAACCATTAAAAATTAAGACGGTGAAGGGTATAACAGTAGGCGTAGGAAGAAAACCTTAAAAGCGGGGAGCGTTAGGGAAATGAAGGGGGGAAACTAAAAACTAGGGACAGCACACTAAAAGCGGAGAAAGAACATTTCAAAAGGGAGGAGCCTAAGGAAAGAGAAGAACTAACTGCAAACTAAAGACAGGGAACGGGATAAAAGCAAAACAAACTTCAAGAGTGACGGGACTTAGGGCAACGAAGAGATAAAAGTAAAAAGAGGGACAGTGAACTAAAAGAGAGACGTAGGAAGAAAACGGACAAAGCAAAGGTACTAAAAGAGACAAGGAAGAATTAAAAAATGGAAACGGCAAATGGAATACAAGTAGACAGAAGCTTTTGTCGTGGTTTAACCCCAGCCAGCAGCCACGCACCACACAGCCGCTACGGGGGAGAAAATTGCAAGGGTGGAAGTCCGAAAACGCGTGGGTTAAGGTAAGAACAGTTTAACAATTGAAGGAAAAGACAACAGAATACTAGTAATACTAGTAGTAGCAGTAGTAGTAGTAATAATAATAAACCAATAAGAGTATACAAAGCAAGCGCTTCACTAGACAGGGGCTCACCACTCGCCGACCGATGCCAAGCACGTCCCCGAGCTGCCATCGCTGACTCCTGGCCAACGCCCCCCGGTTTCCAGACCGAGCGTGACGTCCCACGGTAGGGAATAGCGCTGCGGCCGGTCTGGGGCAGCTGAGCTGCCTGTGGCGCCTCCCAGCTTCTTGCGCACCGGGCAGAGCACGGGAAGCTGAAAGGTCCTTGAGTGGTGTCAGCGCTACTTAGCGACAAACAAAACGTCAGCGCGTTACCAACATGATGCTCATCCGAAATCCAAAAGGCAGCACTGTGCCAGCTACTAGGAAGAACCTTAACTCTCTGCCAGCCGAAAGCAGGACGCTTTGAACAGCAAGGGCGATTGAAGGAATAAGGAAAAACTTAATAAATAGCGACAGGGAGCTCCATCGGAGAAGGAAAATTTAGAAAGCGAGGGCACTAAGGGAAGAGAAGAAGCAATTAAACCCAGCTAACCCCCCAGGGGAAAAGTCAACCTAGAACATGGAAAAAGCCACAGGGATTAGGGAAATAAATGGGGAAATTAAAAAAAAACAGGACAGCGAACGAAAGGGACGGCGAAGGCAAATTCAAAAAACGAGGGCCCTAAGGAAAGACAAGAAAGAATTAAAACAGAAATACAGGGAAATAAAGGCAGCAAAGAGGACAAAAGGAGACGGGAAAGTGTTCAGAGGAAGCGGCGATTAAGAACATCGGGAAGCGATTTAAAACCCGCATGGGTGAGCTAAAACGGAGACGGCAAAGAGAACGTCTAAAGTGACAGCACTCAGGAGCAACGAGAAAGGAGAGCTAAAACCTAAGAGCAGCAAACGAGATAAAAGTAGAACATTTTCAAAGCCAAAGGTTTAAGAGAAGGAAGAACTAAGAAAATACCGACGGTGAACTACAACACAGGCGTAACGGGCAATTTTTAAAAAGGGTCCGCACGAAGGGAAGACAAGAAACCATTAAAAATTAAGACGGTGAAGGGTATAACAGTAGGCGTAGGAAGAAAACCTTAAAAGCGGGGAGCGTTAGGGAAATGAAGGGGGGAAACAAAAAACTAGGGACAGCACACTAAAAGCGGAGAAAGAACATTTCAAAAGGGAGGAGCCTAAGGAAAGAGAAGAACTAACTGCAAACTAAAGACAGGGAACGGGATAAAAGCAAAACAAACTTCAAGAGTGACGGGACTTAGGGCAACGAAGAGATAAAAGTAAAAAGAGGGACAGTGAACTAAAAGAGAGACGTAGGAAGAAAATGGACAAAGCAAAGGTACTAAAAGAGACAAGGAAGAATTAAAAAATGGAAACGGCAAATGGAATACAAGTAGACAGAAGCTTTTGTCGTGGTTTAACCCCAGCCAGCAGCCAAGCACCACACAGCCGCTACGGGGGAGAAAATTGCAAGGGTGGAAGTCCGAAAACGCGTGGGTTAAGGTAAGAACAGTTTAACAATTGAAGGAAAAGACAACAGAATACTAGTAATACTAGTAGTAGCAGTAGTAGTAGTAATAATAATAAACCAATAAGAGTATACAAAGCAAGCGCTTCACTAGACAGGGGCTCACCACTCGCCGACCGATGCCAAGCACGTCCCCGAGCTGCCATCGCTGACTCCTGGCCAACGCCCCCCGGTTTCCAGACCGAGCGTGACGTCCCACGGTAGGGAATAGCGCTGCGGCCGGTCTGGGGCAGCTGAGCTGCCTGTGGCGCCTCCCAGCTTCTTGCGCACCGGGCAGAGCACGGGAAGCTGAAAGGTCCTTGAGTGGTGTCAGCGCTACTTAGCGACAAACAAAACGTCAGCGCGTTACCAACATGATGCTCATCCGAAATCCAAAAGGCAGCACTGTGCCAGCTACTAGGAAGAACCTTAACTCTCTGCCAGCCGAAAGCAGGACGCTTTGAACAGCAAGGGCGATTGAAGGAATAAGGAAAAACTTAATAAATAGCGACAGGGAGCTCCATCGGAGAAGGAAAATTTAGAAAGCGAGGGCACTAAGGGAAGAGAAGAAGCAATTAAACCCAGCTAACCCCCCAGGGGAAAAGTCAACCTAGAACATGGAAAAAGCCACAGGGATTAGGGAAATAAATGGGGAAATTAAAAAAAAACAGGACAGCGAACGAAAGGGACGGCGAAGGCAAATTCAAAAAACGAGGGCCCTAAGGAAAGACAAGAAAGAATTAAAACAGAAATACAGGGAAATAAAGGCAGCAAAGAGGACAAAAGGAGACGGGAAAGTGTTCAGAGGAAGCGGCGATTAAGAACATCGGGAAGCGATTTAAAACCCGCATGGGTGAGCTAAAACGGAGACGGCAAAGAGAACGTCTAAAGTGACAGCACTCAGGAGCAACGAGAAAGGAGAGCTAAAACCTAAGAGCAGCAAACGAGATAAAAGTAGAACATTTTCAAAGCCAAAGGTTTAAGAGAAGGAAGAACTAAGAAAATACCGACGGTGAACTACAACACAGGCGTAACGGGCAATTTTTAAAAAGGGTCCGCACGAAGGGAAGACAAGAAACCATTAAAAATTAAGACGGTGAAGGGTATAACAGTAGGCGTAGGAAGAAAACCTTAAAAGCGGGGAGCGTTAGGGAAATGAAGGGGGGAAACAAAAAACTAGGGACAGCACACTAAAAGCGGAGAAAGAACATTTCAAAAGGGAGGAGCCTAAGGAAAGAGAAGAACTAACTGCAAACTAAAGACAGGGAACGGGATAAAAGCAAAACAAACTTCAAGAGTGACGGGACTTAGGGCAACGAAGAGATAAAAGTAAAAAGAGGGACAGTGAACTAAAAGAGAGACGTAGGAAGAAAATGGACAAAGCAAAGGTACTAAAAGAGACAAGGAAGAATTAAAAAATGGAAACGGCAAATGGAATACAAGTAGACAGAAGCTTTTGTCGTGGTTTAACCCCAGCCAGCAGCCAAGCACCACACAGCCGCTACGGGGGAGAAAATTGCAAGGGTGGAAGTCCGAAAACGCGTGGGTTAAGGTAAGAACAGTTTAACAATTGAAGGAAAAGACAACAGAATACTAGTAATACTAGTAGTAGCAGTAGTAGTAGTAATAATAATAAACCAATAAGAGTATACAAAGCAAGCGCTTCACTAGACAGGGGCTCACCACTCGCCGACCGATGCCAAGCACGTCCCCGAGCTGCCATCGCTGACTCCTGGCCAACGCCCCCCGGTTTCCAGACCGAGCGTGACGTCCCACGGTAGGGAATAGCGCTGCGGCCGGTCTGGGGCAGCTGAGCTGCCTGTGGCGCCTCCCAGCTTCTTGCGCACCGGGCAGAGCACGGGAAGCTGAAAGGTCCTTGAGTGGTGTCAGCGCTACTTAGCGACAAACAAAACGTCAGCGCGTTACCAACATGATGCTCATCCGAAATCCAAAAGGCAGCACTGTGCCAGCTACTAGGAAGAACCTTAACTCTCTGCCAGCCGAAAGCAGGACGCTTTGAACAGCAAGGGCGATTGAAGGAATAAGGAAAAACTTAATAAATAGCGACAGGGAGCTCCATCGGAGAAGGAAAATTTAGAAAGCGAGGGCACTAAGGGAAGAGAAGAAGCAATTAAACCCAGCTAAACCCCCAGGGGAAAAGTCAACCTAGAACATGGAAAAAGCCACAGGGATTAGGGAAATAAATGGGGAAATTAAAAAAAAACAGGACAGCGAACGAAAGGGACGGCGAAGGCAAATTCAAAAAACGAGGGCCCTAAGGAAAGACAAGAAAGAATTAAAACAGAAATACAGGGAAATAAAGGCAGCAAAGAGGACAAAAGGAGACGGGAAAGTGTTCAGAGGAAGCGGCGATTAAGAACATCGGGAAGCGATTTAAAACCCGCATGGGTGAGCTAAAACGGAGACGGCAAAGAGAACGTCTAAAGTGACAGCACTCAGGAGCAACGAGAAAGGAGAGCTAAAACCTAAGAGCAGCAAACGAGATAAAAGTAGAACATTTTCAAAGCCAAAGGTTTAAGAGAAGGAAGAACTAAGAAAATACCGACGGTGAACTACAACACAGGCGTAACGGGCAATTTTTAAAAAGGGTCCGCACGAAGGGAAGACAAGAAACCATTAAAAATTAAGACGGTGAAGGGTATAACAGTAGGCGTAGGAAGAAAACCTTAAAAGCGGGGAGCGTTAGGGAAATGAAGGGGGGAAACTAAAAACTAGGGACAGCACACTAAAAGCGGAGAAAGAACATTTCAAAAGGGAGGAGCCTAAGGAAAGAGAAGAACTAACTGCAAACTAAAGACAGGGAACGGGATAAAAGCAAAACAAACTTCAAGAGTGACGGGACTTAGGGCAACGAAGAGATAAAAGTAAAAAGAGGGACAGTGAACTAAAAGAGAGACGTAGGAAGAAAACGGACAAAGCAAAGGTACTAAAAGAGACAAGGAAGAATTAAAAAATGGAAACGGCAAATGGAATACAAGTAGACAGAAGCTTTTGTCGTGGTTTAACCCCAGCCAGCAGCCAAGCACCACACAGCCGCTACGGGGGAGAAAATTGCAAGGGTGGAAGTCCGAAAACGCGTGGGTTAAGGTAAGAACAGTTTAACAATTGAAGGAAAAGACAACAGAATACTAGTAATACTAGTAGTAGCAGTAGTAGTAGTAATAATAATAAACCAATAAGAGTATACAAAGCAAGCGCTTCACTAGACAGGGGCTCACCACTCGCCGACCGATGCCAAGCACGTCCCCGAGCTGCCATCGCTGACTCCTGGCCAACGCCCCCCGGTGTCCAGACCGAGCGTGACGTCCCACGGTAGGGAATAGCGCTGCGGCCGGTCTGGGGCAGCTGAGCTGCCTGTGGCGCCTCCCAGCTTCTTGCGCACCGGGCAGAGCACGGGAAGCTGAAAGGTCCTTGAGTGGTGTCAGCGCTACTTAGCGACAAACAAAACGTCAGCGCGTTACCAACATGATGCTCATCCGAAATCCAAAAGGCAGCACTGTGCCAGCTACTAGGAAGAACCTTAACTCTCTGCCAGCCGAAAGCAGGACGCTTTGAACAGCAAGGGCGATTGAAGGAATAAGGAAAAACTTAATAAATAGCGACAGGGAGCTCCATCGGAGAAGGAAAATTTAGAAAGCGAGGGCACTAAGGGAAGAGAAGAAGCAATTAAACCCAGCTAACCCCCCAGGGGAAAAGTCAACCTAGAACATGGAAAAAGCCACAGGGATTAGGGAAATAAGTGGGGAAATTAAAAAAACAGGACAGCGAACGAAAGGGACGGCGAAGGCAAATTCAAAAAACGAGGGCCCTAAGGAAAGACAAGAAAGAATTAAAACAGAAATACAGGGAAATAAAGGCAGCAAAGAGGACAAAAGGAGACGGGAAAGTGTTCAGAGGAAGCGGCGATTAAGAACATCGGGAAGCGATTTAAAACCCGCATGGGTGAGCTAAAACGGAGACGGCAAAGAGAACGTCTAAAGTGACAGCACTCAGGAGCAACGAGAAAGGAGAGCTAAAACCTAAGAGCAGCAAACGAGATAAAAGTAGAACATTTTCAAAGCCAAAGGTTTAAGAGAAGGAAGAACAAAGAAAATACCGACGGTGAACTACAACACAGGCGTAACGGGCAATTTTTAAAAAGGGTCCGCACGAAGGGAAGACAAGAAACCATTAAAAATTAAGACGGTGAAGAGTATCATAGTAGGCGTAGGAAGAAAACCTTAAAAGCAGGGAGCGTTAGGGAAAAGAAGGGGGGAAACTAAGAACTAAGAACAACACACTAAAAGCGGGGAGCTTTAGGGAAACGAAGGGGGGAAACTAAAAACTAGGGACAGCACACTAAAAGCGGAGAAAGAACATTTCAAAAGGGAGGAGCCTAAGGAAAGAGAAGAACTAACTGCAAACTAAAGACAGGGAACGGGATAAAAGCAAAACAAACTTCAAGAGTGACGGGACTTAGGGCAACGAAGAGATAAAAGTAAAAAGAGGGACAGTGAACTAAAAGAGAGACGTAGGAAGAAAACGGACAAAGCAAAGGTACTAAAAGAGACAAGGAAGAATTAAAAAATGGAAACGGCAAATGGAATACAAGTAGACAGAAGCTTTTGTCGTGGTTTAACCCCAGCCAGCAGCCAAGCACCACACAGCCGCTACGGGGGAGAAAATTGCAAGGGTGGAAGTCCGAAAACGCGTGGGTTAAGGTAAGAACAGTTTAACAATTGAAGGAAAAGACAACAGAATACTAGTAATACTAGTAGTAGCAGTAGTAGTAGTAATAATAATAAACCAATAAGAGTATACAAAGCAAGCGCTTCACTAGACAGGGGCTCACCACTCGCCGACCGATGCCAAGCACGTCCCCGAGCTGCCATCGCTGACTCCTGGCCAACGCCCCCCGGTTTCCAGACCGAGCGTGACGTCCCACGGTAGGGAATAGCGCTGCGGCCGGTCTGGGGCAGCTGAGCTGCCTGTGGCGCCTCCCAGCTTCTTGCGCACCGGGCAGAGCACGGGAAGCTGAAAGGTCCTTGAGTGGTGTCAGCGCTACTTAGCGACAAACAAAACGTCAGCGCGTTACCAACATGATGCTCATCCGAAATCCAAAAGGCAGCACTGTGCCAGCTACTAGGAAGAACCTTAACTCTCTGCCAGCCGAAAGCAGGACGCTTTGAACAGCAAGGGCGATTGAAGGAATAAGGAAAAACTTAATAAATAGCGACAGGGAGCTCCATCGGAGAAGGAAAATTTAGAAAGCGAGGGCACTAAGGGAAGAGAAGAAGCAATTAAACCCAGCTAACCCCCCAGGGGAAAAGTCAACCTAGAACATGGAAAAAGCCACAGGGATTAGGGAAATAAGTGGGGAAATTAAAAAAAACAGGACAGCGAACGAAAGGGACGGCGAAGGCAAATTCAAAAAACGAGGGCCCTAAGGAAAGACAAGAAAGAATTAAAACAGAAATACAGGGAAATAAAGGCAGCAAAGAGGACAAAAGGAGACGGGAAAGTGTTCAGAGGAAGCGGCGATTAAGAACATCGGGAAGCGATTTAAAACCCGCATGGGTGAGCTAAAACGGAGACGGCAAAGAGAACGTCTAAAGTGACAGCACTCAGGAGCAACGAGAAAGGAGAGCTAAAACCTAAGAGCAGCAAACGAGATAAAAGTAGAACATTTTCAAAGCCAAAGGTTTAAGAGAAGGAAGAACTAAGAAAATACCGACGGTGAACTACAACACAGGCGTAACGGGCAATTTTTAAAAAGGGTCCGCACGAAGGGAAGACAAGAAACCATTAAAAATTAAGACGGTGAAGGGTATAACAGTAGGCGTAGGAAGAAAACCTTAAAAGCGGGGAGCGTTAGGGAAATGAAGGGGGGAAACAAAAAACTAGGGACAGCACACTAAAAGCGGAGAAAGAACATTTCAAAAGGGAGGAGCCTAAGGAAAGAGAAGAACTAACTGCAAACTAAAGACAGGGAACGGGATAAAAGCAAAACAAACTTCAAGAGTGACGGGACTTAGGGCAACGAAGAGATAAAAGTAAAAAGAGGGACAGTGAACTAAAAGAGAGACGTAGGAAGAAAATGGACAAAGCAAAGGTACTAAAAGAGACAAGGAAGAATTAAAAAATGGAAACGGCAAATGGAATACAAGTAGACAGAAGCTTTTGTCGTGGTTTAACCCCAGCCAGCAGCCAAGCACCACACAGCCGCTACGCGGGAGAAAATTGCAAGGGTGGAAGTCCGAAAACGCGTGGGTTAAGGTAAGAACAGTTTAACAATTGAAGGAAAAGACAACAGAATACTAGTAATACTAGTAGTAGCAGTAGTAGTAGTAATAATAATAAACCAATAAGAGTATACAAAGCAAGAGCTTCACTAGACAGGGGCTCACCACTCGCCGACCGATGCCAAGCACGTCCCCGAGCTGCCATCGCTGACTCCTGGCCAACGCCCCCCGGTGTCCAGACCGAGCGTGACGTCCCACGGTAGGGAATAGCGCTGCGGCCGGTCTGGGGCAGCTGAGCTGCCTGTGGCGCCTCCCAGCTTCTTGCGCACCGGGCAGAGCACGGGAAGCTGAAAGGTCCTTGAGTGGTGTCAGCGCTACTTAGCGACAAACAAAACGTCAGCGCGTTACCAACATGATGCTCATCCGAAATCCAAAAGGCAGCACTGTGCCAGCTACTAGGAAGAACCTTAACTCTCTGCCAGCCGAAAGCAGGACGCTTTGAACAGCAAGGGCGATTGAAGGAATAAGGAAAAACTTAATAAATAGCGACAGGGAGCTCCATCGGAGAAGGAAAATTTAGAAAGCGAGGGCACTAAGGGAAGAGAAGAAGCAATTAAACCCAGCTAACCCCCCAGGGGAAAAGTCAACCTAGAACATGGAAAAAGCCACAGGGATTAGGGAAATAAGTGGGGAAATTAAAAAAACAGGACAGCGAACGAAAGGGACGGCGAAGGCAAATTCAAAAAACGAGGGCCCTAAGGAAAGACAAGAAAGAATTAAAACAGAAATACAGGGAAATAAAGGCAGCAAAGAGGACAAAAGGAGACGGGAAAGTGTTCAGAGGAAGCGGCGATTAAGAACATCGGGAAGCGATTTAAAACCCGCATGGGTGAGCTAAAACGGAGACGGCAAAGAGAACGTCTAAAGTGACAGCACTCAGGAGCAACGAGAAAGGAGAGCTAAAACCTAAGAGCAGCAAACGAGATAGAAGTAGAACATTTTCAAAGCCAAAGGTTTAAGAGAAGGAAGAACTAAGAAAATACCGACGGTGAACTACAACACAGGCGTAACGGGCAATTTTTAAAAAGGGTCCGCACGAAGGGAAGACAAGAAACCATTAAAAATTAAGACGGTGAAGGGTATAACAGTAGGCGTAGGAAGAAAACCTTAAAAGCGGGGAGCGTTAGGGAAATGAAGGGGGGAAACTAAAAACTAGGGACAGCACACTAAAAGCGGAGAAAGAACATTTCAAAAGGGAGGAGCCTAAGGAAAGAGAAGAACTAACTGCAAACTAAAGACAGGGAACGGGATAAAAGCAAAACAAACTTCAAGAGTGACGGGACTTAGGGCAACGAAGAGATAAAAGTAAAAAGAGGGACAGTGAACTAAAAGAGAGACGTAGGAAGAAAACGGACAAAGCAAAGGTACTAAAAGAGACAAGGAAGAATTAAAAAATGGAAACGGCAAATGGAATACAAGTAGACAGAAGCTTTTGTCGTGGTTTAACCCCAGCCAGCAGCCACGCACCACACAGCCGCTACGGGGGAGAAAATTGCAAGGGTGGAAGTCCGAAAACGCGTGGGTTAAGGTAAGAACAGTTTAACAATTGAAGGAAAAGACAACAGAATACTAGTAATACTAGTAGTAGCAGTAGTAGTAGTAATAATAATAAACCAATAAGAGTATACAAAGCAAGCGCTTCACTAGACAGGGGCTCACCACTCGCCGACCGATGCCAAGCACGTCCCCGAGCTGCCATCGCTGACTCCTGGCCAACGCCCCCCGGTTTCCAGACCGAGCGTGACGTCCCACGGTAGGGAATAGCGCTGCGGCCGGTCTGGGGCAGCTGAGCTGCCTGTGGCGCCTCCCAGCTTCTTGCGCACCGGGCAGAGCACGGGAAGCTGAAAGGTCCTTGAGTGGTGTCAGCGCTACTTAGCGACAAACAAAACGTCAGCGCGTTACCAACATGATGCTCATCCGAAATCCAAAAGGCAGCACTGTGCCAGCTACTAGGAAGAACCTTAACTCTCTGCCAGCCGAAAGCAGGACGCTTTGAACAGCAAGGGCGATTGAAGGAATAAGGAAAAACTTAATAAATAGCGACAGGGAGCTCCATCGGAGAAGGAAAATTTAGAAAGCGAGGGCACTAAGGGAAGAGAAGAAGCAATTAAACCCAGCTAACCCCCCAGGGGAAAAGTCAACCTAGAACATGGAAAAAGCCACAGGGATTAGGGAAATAAGTGGGGAAATTAAAAAAACAGGACAGCGAACGAAAGGGACGGCGAAGGCAAATTCAAAAAACGAGGGCCCTAAGGAAAGACAAGAAAGAATTAAAACAGAAATACAGGGAAATAAAGGCAGCAAAGAGGACAAAAGGAGACGGGAAAGTGTTCAGAGGAAGCGGCGATTAAGAACATCGGGAAGCGATTTAAAACCCGCATGGGTGAGCTAAAACGGAGACGGCAAAGAGAACGTCTAAAGTGACAGCACTCAGGAGCAACGAGAAAGGAGAGCTAAAACCTAAGAGCAGCAAACGAGATAGAAGTAGAACATTTTCAAAGCCAAAGGTTTAAGAGAAGGAAGAACTAAGAAAATACCGACGGTGAACTACAACACAGGCGTAACGGGCAATTTTTAAAAAGGGTCCGCACGAA
The DNA here is from genome assembly GCF_965183815.1 of Platalea leucorodia. Lineage (NCBI taxonomy): Eukaryota > Metazoa > Chordata > Aves > Pelecaniformes > Threskiornithidae > Platalea > Platalea leucorodia. Next base: position 333,964 of record NW_028121434.1, on the reverse strand, counting down.
GGGAAGACAAGAAACCATTAAAAATTAAGACGGTGAAGGGTATAACAGTAGGCGTAGGAAGAAAACCTTAAAAGCGGGGAGCGTTAGGGAAATGAAGGGGGGAAACTAAAAACTAGGGACAGCACACTAAAAGCGGAGAAAGAACATTTCAAAAGGGAGGAGCCTAAGGAAAGAGAAGAACTAACTGCAAACTAAAGACAGGGAACGGGATAAAAGCAAAACAAACTTCAAGAGTGACGGGACTTAGGGCAACGAAGAGATAAAAGTAAAAAGAGGGACAGTGAACTAAAAGAGAGACGTAGGAAGAAAACGGACAAAGCAAAGGTACTAAAAGAGACAAGGAAGAATTAAAAAATGGAAACGGCAAATGGAATACAAGTAGACAGAAGCTTTTGTCGTGGTTTAACCCCAGCCAGCAGCCACGCACCACACAGCCGCTACGGGGGAGAAAATTGCAAGGGTGGAAGTCCGAAAACGCGTGGGTTAAGGTAAGAACAGTTTAACAATTGAAGGAAAAGACAACAGAATACTAGTAATACTAGTAGTAGCAGTAGTAGTAGTAATAATAATAAACCAATAAGAGTATACAAAGCAAGCGCTTCACTAGACAGGGGCTCACCACTCGCCGACCGATGCCAAGCACGTCCCCGAGCTGCCATCGCTGACTCCTGGCCAACGCCCCCCGGTTTCCAGACCGAGCGTGACGTCCCACGGTAGGGAATAGCGCTGCGGCCGGTCTGGGGCAGCTGAGCTGCCTGTGGCGCCTCCCAGCTTCTTGCGCACCGGGCAGAGCACGGGAAGCTGAAAGGTCCTTGAGTGGTGTCAGCGCTACTTAGCGACAAACAAAACGTCAGCGCGTTACCAACATGATGCTCATCCGAAATCCAAAAGGCAGCACTGTGCCAGCTACTAGGAAGAACCTTAACTCTCTGCCAGCCGAAAGCAGGACGCTTTGAACAGCAAGGGCGATTGAAGGAATAAGGAAAAACTTAATAAATAGCGACAGGGAGCTCCATCGGAGAAGGAAAATTTAGAAAGCGAGGGCACTAAGGGAAGAGAAGAAGCAATTAAACCCAGCTAAACCCCCAGGGGAAAAGTCAACCTAGAACATGGAAAAAGCCACAGGGATTAGGGAAATAAATGGGGAAATTAAAAAAAAACAGGACAGCGAACGAAAGGGACGGCGAAGGCAAATTCAAAAAACGAGGGCCCTAAGGAAAGACAAGAAAGAATTAAAACAGAAATACAGGGAAATAAAGGCAGCAAAGAGGACAAAAGGAGACGGGAAAGTGTTCAGAGGAAGCGGCGATTAAGAACATCGGGAAGCGATTTAAAACCCGCATGGGTGAGCTAAAACGGAGACGGCAAAGAGAACGTCTAAAGTGACAGCACTCAGGAGCAACGAGAAAGGAGAGCTAAAACCTAAGAGCAGCAAACGAGATAAAAGTAGAACATTTTCAAAGCCAAAGGTTTAAGAGAAGGAAGAACTAAGAAAATACCGACGGTGAACTACAACACAGGCGTAACGGGCAATTTTTAAAAAGGGTCCGCACGAAGGGAAGACAAGAAACCATTAAAAATTAAGACGGTGAAGGGTATAACAGTAGGCGTAGGAAGAAAACCTTAAAAGCGGGGAGCGTTAGGGAAATGAAGGGGGGAAACAAAAAACTAGGGACAGCACACTAAAAGCGGAGAAAGAACATTTCAAAAGGGAGGAGCCTAAGGAAAGAGAAGAACTAACTGCAAACTAAAGACAGGGAACGGGATAAAAGCAAAACAAACTTCAAGAGTGACGGGACTTAGGGCAACGAAGAGATAAAAGTAAAAAGAGGGACAGTGAACTAAAAGAGAGACGTAGGAAGAAAATGGACAAAGCAAAGGTACTAAAAGAGACAAGGAAGAATTAAAAAATGGAAACGGCAAATGGAATACAAGTAGACAGAAGCTTTTGTCGTGGTTTAACCCCAGCCAGCAGCCAAGCACCACACAGCCGCTACGGGGGAGAAAATTGCAAGGGTGGAAGTCCGAAAACGCGTGGGTTAAGGTAAGAACAGTTTAACAATTGAAGGAAAAGACAACAGAATACTAGTAATACTAGTAGTAGCAGTAGTAGTAGTAATAATAATAAACCAATAAGAGTATACAAAGCAAGCGCTTCACTAGACAGGGGCTCACCACTCGCCGACCGATGCCAAGCACGTCCCCGAGCTGCCATCGCTGACTCCTGGCCAACGCCCCCCGGTTTCCAGACCGAGCGTGACGTCCCACGGTAGGGAATAGCGCTGCGGCCGGTCTGGGGCAGCTGAGCTGCCTGTGGCGCCTCCCAGCTTCTTGCGCACCGGGCAGAGCACGGGAAGCTGGAAGGTCCTTGAGTGGTGTCAGCGCTACTTAGCGACAAACAAAACGTCAGCGCGTTACCAACATGATGCTCATCCGAAATCCAAAAGGCAGCACTGTGCCAGCTACTAGGAAGAACCTTAACTCTCTGCCAGCCGAAAGCAGGACGCTTTGAACAGCAAGGGCGATTGAAGGAATAAGGAAAAACTTAATAAATAGCGACAGGGAGCTCCATCGGAGAAGGAAAATTTAGAAAGCGAGGGCACTAAGGGAAGAGAAGAAGCAATTAAACCCAGCTAAACCCCCAGGGGAAAAGTCAACCTAGAACATGGAAAAAGCCACAGGGATTAGGGAAATAAATGGGGAAATTAAAAAAAAACAGGACAGCGAACGAAAGGGACGGCGAAGGCAAATTCAAAAAACGAGGGCCCTAAGGAAAGACAAGAAAGAATTAAAACAGAAATACAGGGAAATAAAGGCAGCAAAGAGGACAAAAGGAGACGGGAAAGTGTTCAGAGGAAGCGGCGATTAAGAACATCGGGAAGCGATTTAAAACCCGCATGGGTGAGCTAAAACGGAGACGGCAAAGAGAACGTCTAAAGTGACAGCACTCAGGAGCAACGAGAAAGGAGAGCTAAAACCTAAGAGCAGCAAACGAGATAAAAGTAGAACATTTTCAAAGCCAAAGGTTTAAGAGAAGGAAGAACTAAGAAAATACCGACGGTGAACTACAACACAGGCGTAACGGGCAATTTTTAAAAAGGGTCCGCACGAAGGGAAGACAAGAAACCATTAAAAATTAAGACGGTGAAGGGTATAACAGTAGGCGTAGGAAGAAAACCTTAAAAGCGGGGAGCGTTAGGGAAATGAAGGGGGGAAACTAAAAACTAGGGACAGCACACTAAAAGCGGAGAAAGAACATTTCAAAAGGGAGGAGCCTAAGGAAAGAGAAGAACTAACTGCAAACTAAAGACAGGGAACGGGATAAAAGCAAAACAAACTTCAAGAGTGACGGGACTTAGGGCAACGAAGAGATAAAAGTAAAAAGAGGGACAGTGAACTAAAAGAGAGACGTAGGAAGAAAACGGACAAAGCAAAGGTACTAAAAGAGACAAGGAAGAATTAAAAAATGGAAACGGCAAATGGAATACAAGTAGACAGAAGCTTTTGTCGTGGTTTAACCCCAGCCAGCAGCCAAGCACCACACAGCCGCTACGGGGGAGAAAATTGCAAGGGTGGAAGTCCGAAAACGCGTGGGTTAAGGTAAGAACAGTTTAACAATTGAAGGAAAAGACAACAGAATACTAGTAATACTAGTAGTAGCAGTAGTAGTAGTAATAATAATAAACCAATAAGAGTATACAAAGCAAGCGCTTCACTAGACAGGGGCTCACCACTCGCCGACCGATGCCAAGCACGTCCCCGAGCTGCCATCGCTGACTCCTGGCCAACGCCCCCCGGTGTCCAGACCGAGCGTGACGTCCCACGGTAGGGAATAGTGCTGCGGCCGGTCTGGGGCAGCTGAGCTGCCTGTGGCGCCTCCCAGCTTCTTGCGCACCGGGCAGAGCACGGGAAGCTGAAAGGTCCTTGAGTGGTGTCAGCGCTACTTAGCGACAAACAAAACGTCAGCGCGTTACCAACATGATGCTCATCCGAAATCCAAAAGGCAGCACTGTGCCAGCTACTAGGAAGAACCTTAACTCTCTGCCAGCCGAAAGCAGGACGCTTTGAACAGCAAGGGCGATTGAAGGAATAAGGAAAAACTTAATAAATAGCGACAGGGAGCTCCATCGGAGAAGGAAAATTTAGAAAGCGAGGGCACTAAGGGAAGAGAAGAAGCAATTAAACCCAGCTAACCCCCCAGGGGAAAAGTCAACCTAGAACATGGAAAAAGCCACAGGGATTAGGGAAATAAGTGGGGAAATTAAAAAAACAGGACAGCGAACGAAAGGGACGGCGAAGGCAAATTCAAAAAACGAGGGCCCTAAGGAAAGACAAGAAAGAATTAAAACAGAAATACAGGGAAATAAAGGCAGCAAAGAGGACAAAAGGAGACGGGAAAGTGTTCAGAGGAAGCGGCGATTAAGAACATCGGGAAGCGATTTAAAACCCGCATGGGTGAGCTAAAACGGAGACGGCAAAGAGAACGTCTAAAGTGACAGCACTCAGGAGCAACGAGAAAGGAGAGCTAAAACCTAAGAGCAGCAAACGAGATAAAAGTAGAACATTTTCAAAGCCAAAGGTTTAAGAGAAGGAAGAACAAAGAAAATACCGACGGTGAACTACAACACAGGCGTAACGGGCAATTTTTAAAAAGGGTCCGCACGAAGGGAAGACAAGAACCCATTAAAAATTAAGACGGTGAAGAGTATCATAGTAGGCGTAGGAAGAAAACCTTAAAAGCAGGGAGCGTTAGGGAAAAGAAGGGGGGAAACTAAGAACTAAGAACAACACACTAAAAGCGGGGAGCTTTAGGGAAACGAAGGGGGGAAACTAAAAACTAGGGACAGCACACTAAAAGCGGAGAAAGAACATTTCAAAAGGGAGGAGCCTAAGGAAAGAGAAGAACTAACTGCAAACTAAAGACAGGGAACGGGATAAAAGCAAAACAAACTTCAAGAGTGACGGGACTTAGGGCAACGAAGAGATAAAAGTAAAAAGAGGGACAGTGAACTAAAAGAGAGACGTAGGAAGAAAACGGACAAAGCAAAGGTACTAAAAGAGACAAGGAAGAATTAAAAAATGGAAACGGCAAATGGAATACAAGTAGACAGAAGCTTTTGTCGTGGTTTAACCCCAGCCAGCAGCCAAGCACCACACAGCCGCTACGGGGGAGAAAATTGCAAGGGTGGAAGTCCGAAAACGCGTGGGTTAAGGTAAGAACAGTTTAACAATTGAAGGAAAAGACAACAGAATACTAGTAATACTAGCAGTAGCAGTAGTAATAATAATAATAATAAACCAATAAGAGTATACAAAGCAAGCGCTTCACTAGACAGGGGCTCACCACTCGCCGACCGATGCCAAGCACGTCCCCGAGCTGCCATCGCTGACTCCTGGCCAACGCCCCCCGGTTTCCAGACCGAGCGTGACGTCCCACGGTAGGGAATAGCGCTGCGGCCGGTCTGGGGCAGCTGAGCTGCCTGTGGCGCCTCCCAGCTTCTTGCGCACCGGGCAGAGCACGGGAAGCTGAAAGGTCCTTGAGTGGTGTCAGCGCTACTTAGCGACAAACAAAACGGCAGCGCGTTACCAACATGATGCTCATCCGAAATCCAAAAGGCAGCACTGTGCCAGCTACTAGGAAGAACCTTAACTCTCTGCCAGCCGAAAGCAGGACGCTTTGAACAGCAAGGGCGATTGAAGGAATAAGGAAAAACTTAATAAATAGCGACAGGGAGCTCCATCGGAGAAGGAAAATTTAGAAAGCGAGGGCACTAAGGGAAGAGAAGAAGCAATTAAACCCAGCTAACCCCCCAGGGGAAAAGTCAACCTAGAACATGGAAAAAGCCACAGGGATTAGGGAAATAAGTGGGGAAATTAAAAAAACAGGACAGCGAACGAAAGGGACGGCGAAGGCAAATTCAAAAAACGAGGGCCCTAAGGAAAGACAAGAAAGAATTAAAACAGAAATACAGGGAAATAAAGGCAGCAAAGAGGACAAAAGGAGACGGGAAAGTGTTCAGAGGAAGCGGCGATTAAGAACATCGGGAAGCGATTTAAAACCCGCATGGGTGAGCTAAAACGGAGACGGCAAAGAGAACGTCTAAAGTGACAGCACTCAGGAGCAACGAGAAAGGAGAGCTAAAACCTAAGAGCAGCAAACGAGATAAAAGTAGAACATTTTCAAAGCCAAAGGTTTAAGAGAAGGAAGAACTAAGAAAATACCGACGGTGAACTACAACACAGGCGTAACGGGCAATTTTTAAAAAGGGTCCGCACGAAGGGAAGACAAGAAACCATTAAAAATTAAGACGGTGAAGGGTATAACAGTAGGCGTAGGAAGAAAACCTTAAAAGCGGGGAGCGTTAGGGAAATGAAGGGGGGAAACTAAAAACTAGGGACAGCACACTAAAAGCGGAGAAAGAACATTTCAAAAGGGAGGAGCCTAAGGAAAGAGAAGAACTAACTGCAAACTAAAGACAGGGAACGGGATAAAAGCAAAACAAACTTCAAGAGTGACGGGACTTAGGGCAACGAAGAGATAAAAGTAAAAAGAGGGACAGTGAACTAAAAGAGAGACGTAGGAAGAAAACGGACAAAGCAAAGGTACTAAAAGAGACAAGGAAGAATTAAAAAATGGAAACGGCAAATGGAATACAAGTAGACAGAAGCTTTTGTCGTGGTTTAACCCCAGCCAGCAGCCAAGCACCACACAGCCGCTACGGGGGAGAAAATTGCAAGGGTGGAAGTCCGAAAACGCGTGGGTTAAGGTAAGAACAGTTTAACAATTGAAGGAAAAGACAACAGAATACTAGTAATACTAGCAGTAGCAGTAGTAATAATAATAATAATAAACCAATAAGAGTATACAAAGCAAGCGCTTCACTAGACAGGGGCTCACCACTCGCCGACCGATGCCAAGCACGTCCCCGAGCTGCCATCGCTGACTCCTGGCCAACGCCCCCCGGTTTCCAGACCGAGCGTGACGTCCCACGGTAGGGAATAGCGCTGCGGCCGGTCTGGGGCAGCTGAGCTGCCTGTGGCGCCTCCCAGCTTCTTGCGCACCGGGCAGAGCACGGGAAGCTGAAAGGTCCTTGAGTGGTGTCAGTGCTACTTAGCGACAAACAAAACGTCAGCGCGTTACCAACATGATGCTCATCCGAAATCCAAAAGGCAGCACTGTGCCAGCTACTAGGAAGAACCTTAACTCTCTGCCAGCCGAAAGCAGGACGCTTTGAACAGCAAGGGCGATTGAAGGAATAAGGAAAAACTTAATAAATAGCGACAGGGAGCTCCATCGGAGAAGGAAAATTTAGAAAGCGAGGGCACTAAGGGAAGAGAAGAAGCAATTAAACCCAGCTAACCCCCCAGGGGAAAAGTCAACCTAGAACATGGAAAAAGCCACAGGGATTAGGGAAATAAGTGGGGAAATTAAAAAAAACAGGACAGCGAACGAAAGGGACGGCGAAGGCAAATTCAAAAAACGAGGGCCCTAAGGAAAGACAAGAAAGAATTAAAACAGAAATACAGGGAAATAAAGGCAGCAAAGAGGACAAAAGGAGACGGGAAAGTGTTCAGAGGAAGCGGCGATTAAGAACATCGGGAAGCGATTTAAAACCCGCATGGGTGAGCTAAAACGGAGACGGCAAAGAGAACGTCTAAAGTGACAGCACTCAGGAGCAACGAGAAAGGAGAGCTAAAACCTAAGAGCAGCAAACGAGATAAAAGTAGAACATTTTCAAAGCCAAAGGTTTAAGAGAAGGAAGAACTAAGAAAATACCGACAGTGAACTACAACACAGGCGTAACGGGCAATTTTTAAAAAGGGTCCGCACGAAGGGAAGACAAGAAACCATTAAAAATTAAGACGGTGAAGGGTATAACAGTAGGCGTAGGAAGAAAACCTTAAAAGCGGGGAGCGTTAGGGAAATGAAGGGGGGAAACAAAAAACTAGGGACAGCACACTAAAAGCGGAGAAAGAACATTTCAAAAGGGAGGAGCCTAAGGAAAGAGAAGAACTAACTGCAAACTAAAGACAGGGAACGGGATAAAAGCAAAACAAACTTCAAGAGTGACGGGACTTAGGGCAACGAAGAGATAAAAGTAAAAAGAGGGACAGTGAACTAAAAGAGAGACGTAGGAAGAAAATGGACAAAGCAAAGGTACTAAAAGAGACAAGGAAGAATTAAAAAATGGAAACGGCAAATGGAATACAAGTAGACAGAAGCTTTTGTCGTGGTTTAACCCCAGCCAGCAGCCAAGCACCACACAGCCGCTACGCGGGAGAAAATTGCAAGGGTGGAAGTCCGAAAACGCGTGGGTTAAGGTAAGAACAGTTTAACAATTGAAGGAAAAGACAACAGAATACTAGTAATACTAGTAGTAGCAGTAGTAGTAGTAATAATAATAAACCAATAAGAGTATACAAAGCAAGCGCTTCACTAGACAGGGGCTCACCACTCGCCGACCGATGCCAAGCACGTCCCCGAGCTGCCATCGCTGACTCCTGGCCAACGCCCCCCGGTGTCCAGACCGAGCGTGACGTCCCACGGTAGGGAATAGCGCTGCGGCCGGTCTGGGGCAGCTGAGCTGCCTGTGGCGCCTCCCAGCTTCTTGCGCACCGGGCAGAGCACGGGAAGCTGAAAGGTCCTTGAGTGGTGTCAGCGCTACTTAGCGACAAACAAAACGTCAGCGCGTTACCAACATGATGCTCATCCGAAATCCAAAAGGCAGCACTGTGCCAGCTACTAGGAAGAACCTTAACTCTCTGCCAGCCGAAAGCAGGACGCTTTGAACAGCAAGGGCGATTGAAGGAATAAGGAAAAACTTAATAAATAGCGACAGGGAGCTCCATCGGAGAAGGAAAATTTAGAAAGCGAGGGCACTAAGGGAAGAGAAGAAGCAATTAAACCCAGCTAACCCCCCAGGGGAAAAGTCAACCTAGAACATGGAAAAAGCCACAGGGATTAGGGAAATAAGTGGGGAAATTAAAAAAAACAGGACAGCGAACGAAAGGGACGGCGAAGGCAAATTCAAAAAACGAGGGCCCTAAGGAAAGACAAGAAAGAATTAAAACAGAAATACAGGGAAATAAAGGCAGCAAAGAGGACAAAAGGAGACGGGAAAGTGTTCAGAGGAAGCGGCGATTAAGAACATCGGGAAGCGATTTAAAACCCGCATGGGTGAGCTAAAACGGAGACGGCAAAGAGAACGTCTAAAGTGACAGCACTCAGGAGCAACGAGAAAGGAGAGCTAAAACCTAAGAGCAGCAAACGAGATAAAAGTAGAACATTTTCAAAGCCAAAGGTTTAAGAGAAGGAAGAACTAAGAAAATACCGACGGTGAACTACAACACAGGCGTAACGGGCAATTTTTAAAAAGGGTCCGCACGAAGGGAAGACAAGAAACCATTAAAAATTAAGACGGTGAAGGGTATAACAGTAGGCGTAGGAAGAAAACCTTAAAAGCGGGGAGCGTTAGGGAAATGAAGGGGGGAAACTAAAAACTAGGGACAGCACACTAAAAGCGGAGAAAGAACATTTCAAAAGGGAGGAGCCTAAGGAAAGAGAAGAACTAACTGCAAACTAAAGACAGGGAACGGGATAAAAGCAAAACAAACTTCAAGAGTGACGGGACTTAGGGCAACGAAGAGATAAAAGTAAAAAGAGGGACAGTGAACTAAAAGAGAGACGTAGGAAGAAAACGGACAAAGCAAAGGTACTAAAAGAGACAAGGAAGAATTAAAAAATGGAAACGGCAAATGGAATACAAGTAGACAGAAGCTTTTGTCGTGGTTTAACCCCAGCCAGCAGCCAAGCACCACACAGCCGCTACGGGGGAGAAAATTGCAAGGGTGGAAGTCCGAAAACGCGTGGGTTAAGGTAAGAACAGTTTAACAATTGAAGGAAAAGACAACAGAATACTAGTAATACTAGTAGTAGCAGTAGTAGTAGTAATAATAATAAACCAATAAGAGTATACAAAGCAAGCGCTTCACTAGACAGGGGCTCACCACTCGCCGACCGATGCCAAGCACGTCCCCGAGCTGCCATCGCTGACTCCTGGCCAACGCCCCCCGGTGTCCAGACCGAGCGTGACGTCCCACGGTAGGGAATAGCGCTGCGGCCGGTCTGGGGCAGCTGAGCTGCCTGTGGCGCCTCCCAGCTTCTTGCGCACCGGGCAGAGCACGGGAAGCTGAAAGGTCCTTGAGTGGTGTCAGCGCTACTTAGCGACAAACAAAACGTCAGCGCGTTACCAACATGATGCTCATCCGAAATCCAAAAGGCAGCACTGTGCCAGCTACTAGGAAGAACCTTAACTCTCTGCCAGCCGAAAGCAGGACGCTTTGAACAGCAAGGGCGATTGAAGGAATAAGGAAAAACTTAATAAATAGCGACAGGGAGCTCCATCGGAGAAGGAAAATTTAGAAAGCGAGGGCACTAAGGGAAGAGAAGAAGCAATTAAACCCAGCTAAACCCCCAGGGGAAAAGTCAACCTAGAACATGGAAAAAGCCACAGGGATTAGGGAAATAAGTGGGGAAATTAAAAAAACAGGACAGCGAACGAAAGGGACGGCGAAGGCAAATTCAAAAAACGAGGGCCCTAAGGAAAGACAAGAAAGAATTAAAACAGAAATACAGGGAAATAAAGGCAGCAAAGAGGACAAAAGGAGACGGGAAAGTGTTCAGAGGAAGCGGCGATTAAGAACATCGGGAAGCGATTTAAAACCCGCATGGGTGAGCTAAAACGGAGACGGCAAAGAGAACGTCTAAAGTGACAGCACTCAGGAGCAACGAGAAAGGAGAGCTAAAACCTAAGAGCAGCAAACGAGATAAAAGTAGAACATTTTCAAAGCCAAAGGTTTAAGAGAAGGAAGAACTAAGAAAATACCGACGGTGAACTACAACACAGGCGTAACGGGCAATTTTTAAAAAGGGTCCGCACGAAGGGAAGACAAGAAACCATTAAAAATTAAGACGGTGAAGGGTATAACAGTAGGCGTAGGAAGAAAACCTTAAAAGCGGGGAGCGTTAGGGAAATGAAGGGGGGAAACTAAAAACTAGGGACAGCACACTAAAAGCGGAGAAAGAACATTTCAAAAGGGAGGAGCCTAAGGAAAGAGAAGAACTAACTGCAAGCTAAAGACAGGGAACGGGATAAAAGCAAAACAAACTTCAAGAGTGACGGGACTTAGGGCAACGAAGAGATAAAAGTAAAAAGAGGGACAGTGAACTAAAAGAGAGACGTAGGAAGAAAACGGACAAAGCAAAGGTACTAAAAGAGACAAGGAAGAATTAAAAAATGGAAACGGCAAATGGAATACAAGTAGACAGAAGCTTTTGTCGTGGTTTAACCCCAGCCAGCAGCCAAGCACCACACAGCCGCTACGGGGGAGAAAATTGCAAGGGTGGAAGTCCGAAAACGCGTGGGTTAAGGTAAGAACAGTTTAACAATTGAAGGAAAAGACAACAGAATACTAGTAATACTAGTAGTAGCAGTAGTAGTAGTAATAATAATAAACCAATAAGAGTATACAAAGCAAGCGCTTCACTAGACAGGGGCTCACCACTCGCCGACCGATGCCAAGCACGTCCCCGAGCTGCCATCGCTGACTCCTGGCCAACGCCCCCCGGTGTCCAGACCGAGCGTGACGTCCCACGGTAGGGAATAGCGCTGCGGCCGGTCTGGGGCAGCTGAGCTGCCTGTGGCGCCTCCCAGCTTCTTGCGCACCGGGCAGAGCACGGGAAGCTGAAAGGTCCTTGAGTGGTGTCAGCGCTACTTAGCGACAAACAAAACGTCAGCGCGTTACCAACATGATGCTCATCCGAAATCCAAAAGGCAGCACTGTGCCAGCTACTAGGAAGAACCTTAACTCTCTGCCAGCCGAAAGCAGGACGCTTTGAACAGCAAGGGCGATTGAAGGAATAAGGAAAAACTTAATAAATAGCGACAGGGAGCTCCATCGGAGAAGGAAAATTTAGAAAGCGAGGGCACTAAGGGAAGAGAAGAAGCAATTAAACCCAGCTAACCCCCCAGGGGAAAAGTCAACCTAGAACATGGAAAAAGCCACAGGGATTAGGGAAATAAGTGGGGAAATTAAAAAAAACAGGACAGCGAACGAAAGGGACGGCGAAGGCAAATTCAAAAAACGAGGGCCCTAAGGAAAGACAAGAAAGAATTAAAACAGAAATACAGGGAAATAAAGGCAGCAAAGAGGACAAAAGGAGACGGGAAAGTGTTCAGAGGAAGCGGCGATTAAGAACATCGGGAAGCGATTTAAAACCCGCATGGGTGAGCTAAAACGGAGACGGCAAAGAGAACGTCTAAAGTGACAGCACTCAGGAGCAACGAGAAAGGAGAGCTAAAACCTAAGAGCAGCAAACGAGATAAAAGTAGAATATTTTCAAAGCCAAAGGTTTAAGAGAAGGAAGAACTAAGAAAATACCGACGGTGAACTACAACACAGGCGTAACGGGCAATTTTTAAAAAGGGTCCGCACGAAGGGAAGACAAGAAACCATTAAAAATTAAGACGGTGAAGGGTATAACAGTAGGCGTAGGAAGAAAACCTTAAAAGCGGGGAGCGTTAGGGAAATGAAGGGGGGAAACAAAAAACTAGGGACAGCACACTAAAAGCGGAGAAAGAACATTTCAAAAGGGAGGAGCCTAAGGAAAGAGAAGAACTAACTGCAAACTAAAGACAGGGAACGGGATAAAAGCAAAACAAACTTCAAGAGTGACGGGACTTAGGGCAACGAAGAGATAAAAGTAAAAAGAGGGACAGTGAACTAAAAGAGAGACGTAGGAAGAAAATGGACAAAGCAAAGGTACTAAAAGAGACAAGGAAGAATTAAAAAATGGAAACGGCAAATGGAATACAAGTAGACAGAAGCTTTTGTCGTGGTTTAACCCCAGCCAGCAGCCAAGCACCACACAGCCGCTACGGGGGAGAAAATTGCAAGGGTGGAAGTCCGAAAACGCGTGGGTTAAGGTAAGAACAGTTTAACAATTGAAGGAAAAGACAACAGAATACTAGTAATACTAGTAGTAGCAGTAGTAGTAGTAATAATAATAAACCAATAAGAGTATACAAAGCAAGCGCTTCACTAGACAGGGGCTCACCACTCGCCGACCGATGCCAAGCACGTCCCCGAGCTGCCATCGCTGACTCCTGGCCAACGCCCCCCGGTGTCCAGACCGAGCGTGACGTCCCACGGTAGGGAATAGCGCTGCGGCCGGTCTGGGGCAGCTGAGCTGCCTGTGGCGCCTCCCAGCTTCTTGCGCACCGGGCAGAGCACGGGAAGCTGAAAGGTCCTTGAGTGGTGTCAGCGCTACTTAGCGACAAACAAAACGTCAGCGCGTTACCAACATGATGCTCATCCGAAATCCAAAAGGCAGCACTGTGCCAGCTACTAGGAAGAACCTTAACTCTCTGCCAGCCGAAAGCAGGACGCTTTGAACAGCAAGGGCGATTGAAGGAATAAGGAAAAACTTAATAAATAGCGACAGGGAGCTCCATCGGAGAAGGAAAATTTAGAAAGCGAGGGCACTAAGGGAAGAGAAGAAGCAATTAAACCCAGCTAACCCCCCAGGGGAAAAGTCAACCTAGAACATGGAAAAAGCCACAGGGATTAGGGAAATAAGTGGGGAAATTAAAAAAAACAGGACAGCGAACGAAAGGGACGGCGAAGGCAAATTCAAAAAACGAGGGCCCTAAGGAAAGACAAGAAAGAATTAAAACAGAAATACAGGGAAATAAAGGCAGCAAAGAGGACAAAAGGAGACGGGAAAGTGTTCAGAGGAAGCGGCGATTAAGAACATCGGGAAGCGATTTAAAACCCGCATGGGTGAGCTAAAACGGAGACGGCAAAGAGAACGTCTAAAGTGACAGCACTCAGGAGCAACGAGAAAGGAGAGCTAAAACCTAAGAGCAGCAAACGAGATAAAAGTAGAATATTTTCAAAGCCAAAGGTTTAAGAGAAGGAAGAACTAAGAAAATACCGACGGTGAACTACAACACAGGCGTAACGGGCAATTTTTAAAAAGGGTCCGCACGAAGGGAAGACAAGAAACCATTAAAAATTAAGACGGTGAAGGGTATAACAGTAGGCGTAGGAAGAAAACCTTAAAAGCGGGGAGCGTTAGGGAAATGAAGGGGGGAAACAAAAAACTAGGGACAGCACACTAAAAGCGGAGAAAGAACATTTCAAAAGGGAGGAGCCTAAGGAAAGAGAAGAACTAACTGCAAACTAAAGACAGGGAACGGGATAAAAGCAAAACAAACTTCAAGAGTGACGGGACTTAGGGCAACGAAGAGATAAAAGTAAAAAGAGGGACAGTGAACTAAAAGAGAGACGTAGGAAGAAAACGGACAAAGCAAAGGTACTAAAAGAGACAAGGAAGAATTAAAAAATGGAAACGGCAAATGGAATACAAGTAGACAGAAGCTTTTGTCGTGGTTTAACCCCAGCCAGCAGCCAAGCACCACACAGCCGCTACGGGGGAGAAAATTGCAAGGGTGGAAGTCCGAAAACGCGTGGGTTAAGGTAAGAACAGTTTAACAATTGAAGGAAAAGACAACAGAATACTAGTAATACTAGTAGTAGCAGTAGTAGTAGTAATAATAATAAACCAATAAGAGTATACAAAGCAAGCGCTTCACTAGACAGGGGCTCACCACTCGCCGACCGATGCCAAGCACGTCCCCGAGCTGCCATCGCTGACTCCTGGCCAACGCCCCCCGGTGTCCAGACCGAGCGTGACGTCCCACGGTAGGGAATAGCGCTGCGGCCGGTCTGGGGCAGCTGAGCTGCCTGTGGCGCCTCCCAGCTTCTTGCGCACCGGGCAGAGCACGGGAAGCTGAAAGGTCCTTGAGTGGTGTCAGCGCTACTTAGCGACAAACAAAACGTCAGCGCGTTACCAACATGATGCTCATCCGAAATCCAAAAGGCAGCACTGTGCCAGCTACTAGGAAGAACCTTAACTCTCTGCCAGCCGAAAGCAGGACGCTTTGAACAGCAAGGGCGATTGAAGGAATAAGGAAAAACTTAATAAATAGCGACAGGGAGCTCCATCGGAGAAGGAAAATTTAGAAAGCGAGGGCACTAAGGGAAGAGAAGAAGCAATTAAACCCAGCTAACCCCCCAGGGGAAAAGTCAACCTAGAACATGGAAAAAGCCACAGGGATTAGGGAAATAAGTGGGGAAATTAAAAAAAACAGGACAGCGAACGAAAGGGACGGCGAAGGCAAATTCAAAAAAGGAGGGCCCTAAGGAAAGACAAGAAAGAATTAAAACAGAAATACAGGGAAATAAAGGCAGCAAAGAGGACAAAAGGAGACGGGAAAGTGTTCAGAGGAAGCGGCGATTAAGAACATCGGGAAGCGATTTAAAACCCGCATGGGTGAGCTAAAACGGAGACGGCAAAGAGAACGTCTAAAGTGACAGCACTCAGGAGCAACGAGAAAGGAGAGCTAAAACCTAAGAGCAGCAAACGAGATAAAAGTAGAACATTTTCAAAGCCAAAGGTTTAAGAGAAGGAAGAACTAAGAAAATACCGACGGTGAACTACAACACAGGCGTAACGGGCAATTTTTAAAAAGGGTCCGCACGAAGGGAAGACAAGAAACCATTAAAAATTAAGACGGTGAAGGGTATAACAGTAGGCGTAGGAAGAAAACCTTAAAAGCGGGGAGCGTTAGGGAAATGAAGGGGGGAAACAAAAAACTAGGGACAGCACACTAAAAGCGGAGAAAGAACATTTCAAAAGGGAGGAGCCTAAGGAAAGAGAAGAACTAACTGCAAACTAAAGACAGGGAACGGGATAAAAGCAAAACAAACTTCAAGAGTGACGGGACTTAGGGCAACGAAGAGATAAAAGTAAAAAGAGGGACAGTGAACTAAAAGAGAGACGTAGGAAGAAAACGGACAAAGCAAAGGTACTAAAAGAGACAAGGAAGAATTAAAAAATGGAAACGGCAAATGGAATACAAGTAGACAGAAGCTTTTGTCGTGGTTTAACCCCAGCCAGCAGCCAAGCACCACACAGCCGCTACGGGGGAGAAAATTGCAAGGGTGGAAGTCCGAAAACGCGTGGGTTAAGGTAAGAACAGTTTAACAATTGAAGGAAAAGACAACAGAATACTAGTAATACTAGTAGTAGCAGTAGTAGTAGTAATAATAATAAACCAATAAGAGTATACAAAGCAAGCGCTTCACTAGACAGGGGCTCACCACTCGCCGACCGATGCCAAGCACGTCCCCGAGCTGCCATCGCTGACTCCTGGCCAACGCCCCCCGGTTTCCAGACCGAGCGTGACGTCCCACGGTAGGGAATAGCGCTGCGGCCGGTCTGGGGCAGCTGAGCTGCCTGTGGCGCCTCCCAGCTTCTTGCGCACCGGGCAGAGCACGGGAAGCTGAAAGGTCCTTGAGTGGTGTCAGCGCTACTTAGCGACAAACAAAACGTCAGCGCGTTACCAACATGATGCTCATCCGAAATCCAAAAGGCAGCACTGTGCCAGCTACTAGGAAGAACCTTAACTCTCTGCCAGCCGAAAGCAGGACGCTTTGAACAGCAAGGGCGATTGAAGGAATAAGGAAAAACTTAATAAATAGCGACAGGGAGCTCCATCGGAGAAGGAAAATTTAGAAAGCGAGGGCACTAAGGGAAGAGAAGAAGCAATTAAACCCAGCTAAACCCCCAGGGGAAAAGTCAACCTAGAACATGGAAAAAGCCACAGGGATTAGGGAAATAAATGGGGAAATTAAAAAAAAACAGGACAGCGAACGAAAGGGACGGCGAAGGCAAATTCAAAAAACGAGGGCCCTAAGGAAAGACAAGAAAGAATTAAAACAGAAATACAGGGAAATAAAGGCAGCAAAGAGGACAAAAGGAGACGGGAAAGTGTTCAGAGGAAGCGGCGATTAAGAACATCGGGAAGCGATTTAAAACCCGCATGGGTGAGCTAAAACGGAGACGGCAAAGAGAACGTCTAAAGTGACAGCACTCAGGAGCAACGAGAAAGGAGAGCTAAAACCTAAGAGCAGCAAACGAGATAGAAGTAGAACATTTTCAAAGCCAAAGGTTTAAGAGAAGGAAGAACTAAGAAAATACCGACGGTGAACTACAACACAGGCGTAACGGGCAATTTTTAAAAAGGGTCCGCACGAAGGGAAGACAAGAAACCATTAAAAATTAAGACGGTGAAGGGTATAACAGTAGGCGTAGGAAGAAAACCTTAAAAGCGGGGAGCGTTAGGGAAATGAAGGGGGGAAACAAAAAACTAGGGACAGCACACTAAAAGCGGAGAAAGAACATTTCAAAAGGGAGGAGCCTAAGGAAAGAGAAGAACTAACTGCAAACTAAAGACAGGGAACGGGATAAAAGCAAAACAAACTTCAAGAGTGACGGGACTTAGGGCAACGAAGAGATAAAAGTAAAAAGAGGGACAGTGAACTAAAAGAGAGACGTAGGAAGAAAACGGACAAAGCAAAGGTACTAAAAGAGACAAGGAAGAATTAAAAAATGGAAACGGCAAATGGAATACAAGTAGACAGAAGCTTTTGTCGTGGTTTAACCCCAGCCAGCAGCCAAGCACCACACAGCCGCTACGGGGGAGAAAATTGCAAGGGTGGAAGTCCGAAAACGCGTGGGTTAAGGTAAGAACAGTTTAACAATTGAAGGAAAAGACAACAGAATACTAGTAATACTAGTAGTAGCAGTAGTAGTAGTAATAATAATAAACCAATAAGAGTATACAAAGCAAGCGCTTCACTAGACAGGGGCTCACCACTCGCCGACCGATGCCAAGCACGTCCCCGAGCTGCCATCGCTGACTCCTGGCCAACGCCCCCCGGTTTCCAGACCGAGCGTGACGTCCCACGGTAGGGAATAGCGCTGCGGCCGGTCTGGGGCAGCTGAGCTGCCTGTGGCGCCTCCCAGCTTCTTGCGCACCGGGCAGAGCACGGGAAGCTGAAAGGTCCTTGAGTGGTGTCAGCGCTACTTAGCGACAAACAAAACGTCAGCGCGTTACCAACATGATGCTCATCCGAAATCCAAAAGGCAGCACTGTGCCAGCTACTAGGAAGAACCTTAACTCTCTGCCAGCCGAAAGCAGGACGCTTTGAACAGCAAGGGCGATTGAAGGAATAAGGAAAAACTTAATAAATAGCGACAGGGAGCTCCATCGGAGAAGGAAAATTTAGAAAGCGAGGGCACTAAGGGAAGAGAAGAAGCAATTAAACCCAGCTAAACCCCCAGGGGAAAAGTCAACCTAGAACATGGAAAAAGCCACAGGGATTAGGGAAATAAGTGGGGAAATTAAAAAAAAACAGGACAGCGAACGAAAGGGACGGCGAAGGCAAATTCAAAAAACGAGGGCCCTAAGGAAAGACAAGAAAGAATTAAAACAGAAATACAGGGAAATAAAGGCAGCAAAGAGGACAAAAGGAGACGGGAAAGTGTTCAGAGGAAGCGGCGATTAAGAACATCGGGAAGCGATTTAAAACCCGCATGGGTGAGCTAAAACGGAGACGGCAAAGAGAACGTCTAAAGTGACAGCACTCAGGAGCAACGAGAAAGGAGAGCTAAAACCTAAGAGCAGCAAACGAGATAGAAGTAGAACATTTTCAAAGCCAAAGGTTTAAGAGAAGGAAGAACTAAGAAAATACCGACGGTGAACTACAACACAGGCGTAACGGGCAATTTTTAAAAAGGGTCCGCACGAAGGGAAGACAAGAAACCATTAAAAATTAAGACGGTGAAGAGTATAACAGTAGGCGTAGGAAGAAAACCTTAAAAGCGGGGAGCGTTAGGGAAATGAAGGGGGGAAACTAAAAACTAGGGACAGCACACTAAAAGCGGAGAAAGAACATTGCAAAAGGGAGGAGCCTAAGGAAAGAGAAGAACTAACTGCAAACTAAAGACAGGGAACGGGATAAAAGCAAAACAAACTTCAAGAGTGACGGGACTTAGGGCAACGAAGAGATAAAAGTAAAAAGAGGGACAGTGAACTAAAAGAGAGACGTAGGAAGAAAACGGACAAAGCAAAGGTACTAAAAGAGACAAGGAAGAATTAAAAAATGGAAACGGCAAATGGAATACAAGTAGACAGAAGCTTTTGTCGTGGTTTAACCCCAGCCAGCAGCCAAGCACCACACAGCCGCTACGGGGGAGAAAATTGCAAGGGTGGAAGTCCGAAAACGCGTGGGTTAAGGTAAGAACAGTTTAACAATTGAAGGAAAAGACAACAGAATACTAGTAATACTAGTAGTAGCAGTAGTAGTAGTAATAATAATAAACCAATAAGAGTATACAAAGCAAGCGCTTCACTAGACAGGGGCTCACCACTCGCCGACCGATGCCAAGCACGTCCCCGAGCTGCCATCGCTGACTCCTGGCCAACGCCCCCCGGTGTCCAGACCGAGCGTGACGTCCCACGGTAGGGAATAGCGCTGCGGCCGGTCTGGGGCAGCTGAGCTGCCTGTGGCGCCTCCCAGCTTCTTGCGCACCGGGCAGAGCACGGGAAGCTGAAAGGTCCTTGAGTGGTGTCAGCGCTACTTAGCGACAAACAAAACGTCAGCGCGTTACCAACATGATGCTCATCCGAAATCCAAAAGGCAGCACTGTGCCAGCTACTAGGAAGAACCTTAACTCTCTGCCAGCCGAAAGCAGGACGCTTTGAACAGCAAGGGCGATTGAAGGAATAAGGAAAAACTTAATAAATAGCGACAGGGAGCTCCATCGGAGAAGGAAAATTTAGAAAGCGAGGGCACTAAGGGAAGAGAAGAAGCAATTAAACCCAGCTAACCCCCCAGGGGAAAAGTCAACCTAGAACATGGAAAAAGCCACAGGGATTAGGGAAATAAGTGGGGAAATTAAAAAAAACAGGACAGCGAACGAAAGGGACGGCGAAGGCAAATTCAAAAAAGGAGGGCCCTAAGGAAAGACAAGAAAGAATTAAAACAGAAATACAGGGAAATAAAGGCAGCAAAGAGGACAAAAGGAGACGGGAAAGTGTTCAGAGGAAGCGGCGATTAAGAACATCGGGAAGCGATTTAAAACCCGCATGGGTGAGCTAAAACGGAGACGGCAAAGAGAACGTCTAAAGTGACAGCACTCAGGAGCAACGAGAAAGGAGAGCTAAAACCTAAGAGCAGCAAACGAGATAAAAGTAGAACATTTTCAAAGCCAAAGGTTTAAGAGAAGGAAGAACTAAGAAAATACCGACGGTGAACTACAACACAGGCGTAACGGGCAATTTTTAAAAAGGGTCCGCACGAAGGGAAGACAAGAAACCATTAAAAATTAAGACGGTGAAGGGTATAACAGTAGGCGTAGGAAGAAAACCTTAAAAGCGGGGAGCGTTAGGGAAATGAAGGGGGGAAACAAAAAACTAGGGACAGCACACTAAAAGCGGAGAAAGAACATTTCAAAAGGGAGGAGCCTAAGGAAAGAGAAGAACTAACTGCAAACTAAAGACAGGGAACGGGATAAAAGCAAAACAAACTTCAAGAGTGACGGGACTTAGGGCAACGAAGAGATAAAAGTAAAAAGAGGGACAGTGAACTAAAAGAGAGACGTAGGAAGAAAACGGACAAAGCAAAGGTACTAAAAGAGACAAGGAAGAATTAAAAAATGGAAACGGCAAATGGAATACAAGTAGACAGAAGCTTTTGTCGTGGTTTAACCCCAGCCAGCAGCCAAGCACCACACAGCCGCTACGGGGGAGAAAATTGCAAGGGTGGAAGTCCGAAAACGCGTGGGTTAAGGTAAGAACAGTTTAACAATTGAAGGAAAAGACAACAGAATACTAGTAATACTAGTAGTAGCAGTAGTAGTAGTAATAATAATAAACCAATAAGAGTATACAAAGCAAGCGCTTCACTAGACAGGGGCTCACCACTCGCCGACCGATGCCAAGCACGTCCCCGAGCTGCCATCGCTGACTCCTGGCCAACGCCCCCCGGTTTCCAGACCGAGCGTGACGTCCCACGGTAGGGAATAGCGCTGCGGCCGGTCTGGGGCAGCTGAGCTGCCTGTGGCGCCTCCCAGCTTCTTGCGCACCGGGCAGAGCACGGGAAGCTGAAAGGTCCTTGAGTGGTGTCAGCGCTACTTAGCGACAAACAAAACGTCAGCGCGTTACCAACATGATGCTCATCCGAAATCCAAAAGGCAGCACTGTGCCAGCTACTAGGAAGAACCTTAACTCTCTGCCAGCCGAAAGCAGGACGCTTTGAACAGCAAGGGCGATTGAAGGAATAAGGAAAAACTTAATAAATAGCGACAGGGAGCTCCATCGGAGAAGGAAAATTTAGAAAGCGAGGGCACTAAGGGAAGAGAAGAAGCAATTAAACCCAGCTAAACCCCCAGGGGAAAAGTCAACCTAGAACATGGAAAAAGCCACAGGGATTAGGGAAATAAATGGGGAAATTAAAAAAAAACAGGACAGCGAACGAAAGGGACGGCGAAGGCAAATTCAAAAAACGAGGGCCCTAAGGAAAGACAAGAAAGAATTAAAACAGAAATACAGGGAAATAAAGGCAGCAAAGAGGACAAAAGGAGACGGGAAAGTGTTCAGAGGAAGCGGCGATTAAGAACATCGGGAAGCGATTTAAAACCCGCATGGGTGAGCTAAAACGGAGACGGCAAAGAGAACGTCTAAAGTGACAGCACTCAGGAGCAACGAGAAAGGAGAGCTAAAACCTAAGAGCAGCAAACGAGATAGAAGTAGAACATTTTCAAAGCCAAAGGTTTAAGAGAAGGAAGAACTAAGAAAATACCGACGGTGAACTACAACACAGGCGTAACGGGCAATTTTTAAAAAGGGTCCGCACGAAGGGAAGACAAGAAACCATTAAAAATTAAGACGGTGAAGGGTATAACAGTAGGCGTAGGAAGAAAACCTTAAAAGCGGGGAGCGTTAGGGAAATGAAGGGGGGAAACTAAAAACTAGGGACAGCACACTAAAAGCGGAGAAAGAACATTTCAAAAGGGAGGAGCCTAAGGAAAGAGAAGAACTAACTGCAAACTAAAGACAGGGAACGGGATAAAAGCAAAACAAACTTCAAGAGTGACGGGACTTAGGGCAACGAAGAGATAAAAGTAAAAAGAGGGACAGTGAACTAAAAGAGAGACGTAGGAAGAAAACGGACAAAGCAAAGGTACTAAAAGAGACAAGGAAGAATTAAAAAATGGAAACGGCAAATGGAATACAAGTAGACAGAAGCTTTTGTCGTGGTTTAACCCCAGCCAGCAGCCAAGCACCACACAGCCGCTACGGGGGAGAAAATTGCAAGGGTGGAAGTCCGAAAACGCGTGGGTTAAGGTAAGAACAGTTTAACAATTGAAGGAAAAGACAACAGAATACTAGTAATACTAGTAGTAGCAGTAGTAGTAGTAATAATAATAAACCAATAAGAGTATACAAAGCAAGCGCTTCACTAGACAGGGGCTCACCACTCGCCGACCGATGCCAAGCACGTCCCCGAGCTGCCATCGCTGACTCCTGGCCAACGCCCCCCGGTTTCCAGACCGAGCGTGACGTCCCACGGTAGGGAATAGCGCTGCGGCCGGTCTGGGGCAGCTGAGCTGCCTGTGGCGCCTCCCAGCTTCTTGCGCACCGGGCAGAGCACGGGAAGCTGAAAGGTCCTTGAGTGGTGTCAGCGCTACTTAGCGACAAACAAAACGTCAGCGCGTTACCAACATGATGCTCATCCGAAATCCAAAAGGCAGCACTGTGCCAGCTACTAGGAAGAACCTTAACTCTCTGCCAGCCGAAAGCAGGACGCTTTGAACAGCAAGGGCGATTGAAGGAATAAGGAAAAACTTAATAAATAGCGACAGGGAGCTCCATCGGAGAAGGAAAATTTAGAAAGCGAGGGCACTAAGGGAAGAGAAGAAGCAATTAAACCCAGCTAAACCCCCAGGGGAAAAGTCAACCTAGAACATGGAAAAAGCCACAGGGATTAGGGAAATAAGTGGGGAAATTAAAAAAAAACAGGACAGCGAACGAAAGGGACGGCGAAGGCAAATTCAAAAAACGAGGGCCCTAAGGAAAGACAAGAAAGAATTAAAACAGAAATACAGGGAAATAAAGGCAGCAAAGAGGACAAAAGGAGACGGGAAAGTGTTCAGAGGAAGCGGCGATTAAGAACATCGGGAAGCGATTTAAAACCCGCATGGGTGAGCTAAAACGGAGACGGCAAAGAGAACGTCTAAAGTGACAGCACTCAGGAGCAACGAGAAAGGAGAGCTAAAACCTAAGAGCAGCAAACGAGATAGAAGTAGAACATTTTCAAAGCCAAAGGTTTAAGAGAAGGAAGAACTAAGAAAATACCGACGGTGAACTACAACACAGGCGTAACGGGCAATTTTTAAAAAGGGTCCGCACGAAGGGAAGACAAGAAACCATTAAAAATTAAGACGGTGAAGAGTATAACAGTAGGCGTAGGAAGAAAACCTTAAAAGCGGGGAGCGTTAGGGAAATGAAGGGGGGAAACTAAAAACTAGGGACAGCACACTAAAAGCGGAGAAAGAACATTTCAAAAGGGAGGAGCCTAAGGAAAGAGAAGAACTAACTGCAAACTAAAGACAGGGAACGGGATAAAAGCAAAACAAACTTCAAGAGTGACGGGACTTAGGGCAACGAAGAGATAAAAGTAAAAAGAGGGACAGTGAACTAAAAGAGAGACGTAGGAAGAAAACGGACAAAGCAAAGGTACTAAAAGAGACAAGGAAGAATTAAAAAATGGAAACGGCAAATGGAATACAAGTAGACAGAAGCTTTTGTCGTGGTTTAACCCCAGCCAGCAGCCAAGCACCACACAGCCGCTACGGGGGAGAAAATTGCAAGGGTGGAAGTCCGAAAACGCGTGGGTTAAGGTAAGAACAGTTTAACAATTGAAGGAAAAGACAACAGAATACTAGTAATACTAGTAGTAGCAGTAGTAGTAGTAATAATAATAAACCAATAAGAGTATACAAAGCAAGCGCTTCACTAGACAGGGGCTCACCACTCGCCGACCGATGCCAAGCACGTCCCCGAGCTGCCATCGCTGACTCCTGGCCAACGCCCCCCGGTTTCCAGACCGAGCGTGACGTCCCACGGTAGGGAATAGCGCTGCGGCCGGTCTGGGGCAGCTGAGCTGCCTGTGGCGCCTCCCAGCTTCTTGCGCACCGGGCAGAGCACGGGAAGCTGAAAGGTCCTTGAGTGGTGTCAGCGCTACTTAGCGACAAACAAAACGTCAGCGCGTTACCAACATGATGCTCATCCGAAATCCAAAAGGCAGCACTGTGCCAGCTACTAGGAAGAACCTTAACTCTCTGCCAGCCGAAAGCAGGACGCTTTGAACAGCAAGGGCGATTGAAGGAATAAGGAAAAACTTAATAAATAGCGACAGGGAGCTCCATCGGAGAAGGAAAATTTAGAAAGCGAGGGCACTAAGGGAAGAGAAGAAGCAATTAAACCCAGCTAACCCCCCAGGGGAAAAGTCAACCTAGAACATGGAAAAAGCCACAGGGATTAGGGAAATAAATGGGGAAATTAAAAAAAACAGGACAGCAAACGAAAGGGACGGCGAAGGCAAATTCAAAAAACGAGGGCCCTAAGGAAAGACAAGAAAGAATTAAAACAGAAATACAGGGAAATAAAGGCAGCAAAGAGGACAAAAGGAGACGGGAAAGTGTTCAGAGGAAGCGGCGATTAAGAACATCGGGAAGCGATTTAAAACCCGCATGGGTGAGCTAAAACGGAGACGGCAAAGAGAACGTCTAAAGTGACAGCACTCAGGAGCAACGAGAAAGGAGAGCTAAAACCTAAGAGCAGCAAACGAGATAAAAGTAGAACATTTTCAAAGCCAAAGGTTTAAGAGAAGGAAGAACTAAGAAAATACCGACGGTGAACTACAACACAGGCGTAACGGGCAATTTTTAAAAAGGGTCCGCACGAAGGGAAGACAAGAAACCATTAAAAATTAAGACGGTGAAGGGTATAACAGTAGGCGTAGGAAGAAAACCTTAAAAGCGGGGAGCGTTAGGGAAATGAAGGGGGGAAACTAAAAACTAGGGACAGCACACTAAAAGCGGAGAAAGAACATTTCAAAAGGGAGGAGCCTAAGGAAAGAGAAGAACTAACTGCAAACTAAAGACAGGGAACGGGATAAAAGCAAAACAAACTTCAAGAGTGACGGGACTTAGGGCAACGAAGAGATAAAAGTAAAAAGAGGGACAGTGAACTAAAAGAGAGACGTAGGAAGAAAACGGACAAAGCAAAGGTACTAAAAGAGACAAGGAAGAATTAAAAAATGGAAACGGCAAATGGAATACAAGTAGACAGAAGCTTTTGTCGTGGTTTAACCCCAGCCAGCAGCCACGCACCACACAGCCGCTACGGGGGAGAAAATTGCAAGGGTGGAAGTCCGAAAACGCGTGGGTTAAGGTAAGAACAGTTTAACAATTGAAGGAAAAGACAACAGAATACTAGTAATACTAGTAGTAGCAGTAGTAGTAGTAATAATAATAAACCAATAAGAGTATACAAAGCAAGCGCTTCACTAGACAGGGGCTCACCACTCGCCGACCGATGCCAAGCACGTCCCCGAGCTGCCATCGCTGACTCCTGGCCAACGCCCCCCGGTTTCCAGACCGAGCGTGACGTCCCACGGTAGGGAATAGCGCTGCGGCCGGTCTGGGGCAGCTGAGCTGCCTGTGGCGCCTCCCAGCTTCTTGCGCACCGGGCAGAGCACGGGAAGCTGAAAGGTCCTTGAGTGGTGTCAGCGCTACTTAGCGACAAACAAAACGTCAGCGCGTTACCAACATGATGCTCATCCGAAATCCAAAAGGCAGCACTGTGCCAGCTACTAGGAAGAACCTTAACTCTCTGCCAGCCGAAAGCAGGACGCTTTGAACAGCAAGGGCGATTGAAGGAATAAGGAAAAACTTAATAAATAGCGACAGGGAGCTCCATCGGAGAAGGAAAATTTAGAAAGCGAGGGCACTAAGGGAAGAGAAGAAGCAATTAAACCCAGCTAACCCCCCAGGGGAAAAGTCAACCTAGAACATGGAAAAAGCCACAGGGATTAGGGAAATAAGTGGGGAAATTAAAAAAAACAGGACAGCGAACGAAAGGGACGGCGAAGGCAAATTCAAAAAAGGAGGGCCCTAAGGAAAGACAAGAAAGAATTAAAACAGAAATACAGGGAAATAAAGGCAGCAAAGAGGACAAAAGGAGACGGGAAAGTGTTCAGAGGAAGCGGCGATTAAGAACATCGGGAAGCGATTTAAAACCCGCATGGGTGAGCTAAAACGGAGACGGCAAAGAGAACGTCTAAAGTGACAGCACTCAGGAGCAACGAGAAAGGAGAGCTAAAACCTAAGAGCAGCAAACGAGATAAAAGTAGAACATTTTCAAAGCCAAAGGTTTAAGAGAAGGAAGAACTAAGAAAATACCGACGGTGAACTACAACACAGGCGTAACGGGCAATTTTTAAAAAGGGTCCGCACGAAGGGAAGACAAGAAACCATTAAAAATTAAGACGGTGAAGGGTATAACAGTAGGCGTAGGAAGAAAACCTTAAAAGCGGGGAGCGTTAGGGAAATGAAGGGGGGAAACAAAAAACTAGGGACAGCACACTAAAAGCGGAGAAAGAACATTTCAAAAGGGAGGAGCCTAAGGAAAGAGAAGAACTAACTGCAAACTAAAGACAGGGAACGGGATAAAAGCAAAACAAACTTCAAGAGTGACGGGACTTAGGGCAACGAAGAGATAAAAGTAAAAAGAGGGACAGTGAACTAAAAGAGAGACGTAGGAAGAAAACGGACAAAGCAAAGGTACTAAAAGAGACAAGGAAGAATTAAAAAATGGAAACGGCAAATGGAATACAAGTAGACAGAAGCTTTTGTCGTGGTTTAACCCCAGCCAGCAGCCAAGCACCACACAGCCGCTACGGGGGAGAAAATTGCAAGGGTGGAAGTCCGAAAACGCGTGGGTTAA
Source organism: Platalea leucorodia (assembly GCF_965183815.1). Classification (NCBI taxonomy): domain Eukaryota; kingdom Metazoa; phylum Chordata; class Aves; order Pelecaniformes; family Threskiornithidae; genus Platalea; species Platalea leucorodia. The sequence continues at coordinate 306,980 of NW_028121434.1, read as the reverse complement.
GGTAAGAACAGTTTAACAATTGAAGGAAAAGACAACAGAATACTAGTAATACTAGTAGTAGCAGTAGTAGTAGTAATAATAATAAACCAATAAGAGTATACAAAGCAAGCGCTTCACTAGACAGGGGCTCACCACTCGCCGACCGATGCCAAGCACGTCCCCGAGCTGCCATCGCTGACTCCTGGCCAACGCCCCCCGGTTTCCAGACCGAGCGTGACGTCCCACGGTAGGGAATAGCGCTGCGGCCGGTCTGGGGCAGCTGAGCTGCCTGTGGCGCCTCCCAGCTTCTTGCGCACCGGGCAGAGCACGGGAAGCTGAAAGGTCCTTGAGTGGTGTCAGCGCTACTTAGCGACAAACAAAACGTCAGCGCGTTACCAACATGATGCTCATCCGAAATCCAAAAGGCAGCACTGTGCCAGCTACTAGGAAGAACCTTAACTCTCTGCCAGCCGAAAGCAGGACGCTTTGAACAGCAAGGGCGATTGAAGGAATAAGGAAAAACTTAATAAATAGCGACAGGGAGCTCCATCGGAGAAGGAAAATTTAGAAAGCGAGGGCACTAAGGGAAGAGAAGAAGCAATTAAACCCAGCTAAACCCCCAGGGGAAAAGTCAACCTAGAACATGGAAAAAGCCACAGGGATTAGGGAAATAAATGGGGAAATTAAAAAAAAACAGGACAGCGAACGAAAGGGACGGCGAAGGCAAATTCAAAAAACGAGGGCCCTAAGGAAAGACAAGAAAGAATTAAAACAGAAATACAGGGAAATAAAGGCAGCAAAGAGGACAAAAGGAGACGGGAAAGTGTTCAGAGGAAGCGGCGATTAAGAACATCGGGAAGCGATTTAAAACCCGCATGGGTGAGCTAAAACGGAGACGGCAAAGAGAACGTCTAAAGTGACAGCACTCAGGAGCAACGAGAAAGGAGAGCTAAAACCTAAGAGCAGCAAACGAGATAGAAGTAGAACATTTTCAAAGCCAAAGGTTTAAGAGAAGGAAGAACTAAGAAAATACCGACGGTGAACTACAACACAGGCGTAACGGGCAATTTTTAAAAAGGGTCCGCACGAAGGGAAGACAAGAAACCATTAAAAATTAAGACGGTGAAGGGTATAACAGTAGGCGTAGGAAGAAAACCTTAAAAGCGGGGAGCGTTAGGGAAATGAAGGGGGGAAACAAAAAACTAGGGACAGCACACTAAAAGCGGAGAAAGAACATTTCAAAAGGGAGGAGCCTAAGGAAAGAGAAGAACTAACTGCAAACTAAAGACAGGGAACGGGATAAAAGCAAAACAAACTTCAAGAGTGACGGGACTTAGGGCAACGAAGAGATAAAAGTAAAAAGAGGGACAGTGAACTAAAAGAGAGACGTAGGAAGAAAACGGACAAAGCAAAGGTACTAAAAGAGACAAGGAAGAATTAAAAAATGGAAACGGCAAATGGAATACAAGTAGACAGAAGCTTTTGTCGTGGTTTAACCCCAGCCAGCAGCCAAGCACCACACAGCCGCTACGGGGGAGAAAATTGCAAGGGTGGAAGTCCGAAAACGCGTGGGTTAAGGTAAGAACAGTTTAACAATTGAAGGAAAAGACAACAGAATACTAGTAATACTAGTAGTAGCAGTAGTAGTAGTAATAATAATAAACCAATAAGAGTATACAAAGCAAGCGCTTCACTAGACAGGGGCTCACCACTCGCCGACCGATGCCAAGCACGTCCCCGAGCTGCCATCGCTGACTCCTGGCCAACGCCCCCCGGTTTCCAGACCGAGCGTGACGTCCCACGGTAGGGAATAGCGCTGCGGCCGGTCTGGGGCAGCTGAGCTGCCTGTGGCGCCTCCCAGCTTCTTGCGCACCGGGCAGAGCACGGGAAGCTGAAAGGTCCTTGAGTGGTGTCAGCGCTACTTAGCGACAAACAAAACGTCAGCGCGTTACCAACATGATGCTCATCCGAAATCCAAAAGGCAGCACTGTGCCAGCTACTAGGAAGAACCTTAACTCTCTGCCAGCCGAAAGCAGGACGCTTTGAACAGCAAGGGCGATTGAAGGAATAAGGAAAAACTTAATAAATAGCGACAGGGAGCTCCATCGGAGAAGGAAAATTTAGAAAGCGAGGGCACTAAGGGAAGAGAAGAAGCAATTAAACCCAGCTAAACCCCCAGGGGAAAAGTCAACCTAGAACATGGAAAAAGCCACAGGGATTAGGGAAATAAATGGGGAAATTAAAAAAAAACAGGACAGCGAACGAAAGGGACGGCGAAGGCAAATTCAAAAAACGAGGGCCCTAAGGAAAGACAAGAAAGAATTAAAACAGAAATACAGGGAAATAAAGGCAGCAAAGAGGACAAAAGGAGACGGGAAAGTGTTCAGAGGAAGCGGCGATTAAGAACATCGGGAAGCGATTTAAAACCCGCATGGGTGAGCTAAAACGGAGACGGCAAAGAGAACGTCTAAAGTGACAGCACTCAGGAGCAACGAGAAAGGAGAGCTAAAACCTAAGAGCAGCAAACGAGATAGAAGTAGAACATTTTCAAAGCCAAAGGTTTAAGAGAAGGAAGAACTAAGAAAATACCGACGGTGAACTACAACACAGGCGTAACGGGCAATTTTTAAAAAGGGTCCGCACGAAGGGAAGACAAGAAACCATTAAAAATTAAGACGGTGAAGGGTATAACAGTAGGCGTAGGAAGAAAACCTTAAAAGCGGGGAGCGTTAGGGAAATGAAGGGGGGAAACAAAAAACTAGGGACAGCACACTAAAAGCGGAGAAAGAACATTTCAAAAGGGAGGAGCCTAAGGAAAGAGAAGAACTAACTGCAAACTAAAGACAGGGAACGGGATAAAAGCAAAACAAACTTCAAGAGTGACGGGACTTAGGGCAACGAAGAGATAAAAGTAAAAAGAGGGACAGTGAACTAAAAGAGAGACGTAGGAAGAAAACGGACAAAGCAAAGGTACTAAAAGAGACAAGGAAGAATTAAAAAATGGAAACGGCAAATGGAATACAAGTAGACAGAAGCTTTTGTCGTGGTTTAACCCCAGCCAGCAGCCAAGCACCACACAGCCGCTACGGGGGAGAAAATTGCAAGGGTGGAAGTCCGAAAACGCGTGGGTTAAGGTAAGAACAGTTTAACAATTGAAGGAAAAGACAACAGAATACTAGTAATACTAGTAGTAGCAGTAGTAGTAGTAATAATAATAAACCAATAAGAGTATACAAAGCAAGCGCTTCACTAGACAGGGGCTCACCACTCGCCGACCGATGCCAAGCACGTCCCCGAGCTGCCATCGCTGACTCCTGGCCAACGCCCCCCGGTTTCCAGACCGAGCGTGACGTCCCACGGTAGGGAATAGCGCTGCGGCCGGTCTGGGGCAGCTGAGCTGCCTGTGGCGCCTCCCAGCTTCTTGCGCACCGGGCAGAGCACGGGAAGCTGAAAGGTCCTTGAGTGGTGTCAGCGCTACTTAGCGACAAACAAAACGTCAGCGCGTTACCAACATGATGCTCATCCGAAATCCAAAAGGCAGCACTGTGCCAGCTACTAGGAAGAACCTTAACTCTCTGCCAGCCGAAAGCAGGACGCTTTGAACAGCAAGGGCGATTGAAGGAATAAGGAAAAACTTAATAAATAGCGACAGGGAGCTCCATCGGAGAAGGAAAATTTAGAAAGCGAGGGCACTAAGGGAAGAGAAGAAGCAATTAAACCCAGCTAAACCCCCAGGGGAAAAGTCAACCTAGAACATGGAAAAAGCCACAGGGATTAGGGAAATAAGTGGGGAAATTAAAAAAAAACAGGACAGCGAACGAAAGGGACGGCGAAGGCAAATTCAAAAAACGAGGGCCCTAAGGAAAGACAAGAAAGAATTAAAACAGAAATACAGGGAAATAAAGGCAGCAAAGAGGACAAAAGGAGACGGGAAAGTGTTCAGAGGAAGCGGCGATTAAGAACATCGGGAAGCGATTTAAAACCCGCATGGGTGAGCTAAAACGGAGACGGCAAAGAGAACGTCTAAAGTGACAGCACTCAGGAGCAACGAGAAAGGAGAGCTAAAACCTAAGAGCAGCAAACGAGATAGAAGTAGAACATTTTCAAAGCCAAAGGTTTAAGAGAAGGAAGAACTAAGAAAATACCGACGGTGAACTACAACACAGGCGTAACGGGCAATTTTTAAAAAGGGTCCGCACGAAGGGAAGACAAGAAACCATTAAAAATTAAGACGGTGAAGAGTATAACAGTAGGCGTAGGAAGAAAACCTTAAAAGCGGGGAGCGTTAGGGAAATGAAGGGGGGAAACTAAAAACTAGGGACAGCACACTAAAAGCGGAGAAAGAACATTTCAAAAGGGAGGAGCCTAAGGAAAGAGAAGAACTAACTGCAAACTAAAGACAGGGAACGGGATAAAAGCAAAACAAACTTCAAGAGTGACGGGACTTAGGGCAACGAAGAGATAAAAGTAAAAAGAGGGACAGTGAACTAAAAGAGAGACGTAGGAAGAAAACGGACAAAGCAAAGGTACTAAAAGAGACAAGGAAGAATTAAAAAATGGAAACGGCAAATGGAATACAAGTAGACAGAAGCTTTTGTCGTGGTTTAACCCCAGCCAGCAGCCAAGCACCACACAGCCGCTACGGGGGAGAAAATTGCAAGGGTGGAAGTCCGAAAACGCGTGGGTTAAGGTAAGAACAGTTTAACAATTGAAGGAAAAGACAACAGAATACTAGTAATACTAGTAGTAGCAGTAGTAGTAGTAATAATAATAAACCAATAAGAGTATACAAAGCAAGCGCTTCACTAGACAGGGGCTCACCACTCGCCGACCGATGCCAAGCACGTCCCCGAGCTGCCATCGCTGACTCCTGGCCAACGCCCCCCGGTTTCCAGACCGAGCGTGACGTCCCACGGTAGGGAATAGCGCTGCGGCCGGTCTGGGGCAGCTGAGCTGCCTGTGGCGCCTCCCAGCTTCTTGCGCACCGGGCAGAGCACGGGAAGCTGAAAGGTCCTTGAGTGGTGTCAGCGCTACTTAGCGACAAACAAAACGTCAGCGCGTTACCAACATGATGCTCATCCGAAATCCAAAAGGCAGCACTGTGCCAGCTACTAGGAAGAACCTTAACTCTCTGCCAGCCGAAAGCAGGACGCTTTGAACAGCAAGGGCGATTGAAGGAATAAGGAAAAACTTAATAAATAGCGACAGGGAGCTCCATCGGAGAAGGAAAATTTAGAAAGCGAGGGCACTAAGGGAAGAGAAGAAGCAATTAAACCCAGCTAACCCCCCAGGGGAAAAGTCAACCTAGAACATGGAAAAAGCCACAGGGATTAGGGAAATAAATGGGGAAATTAAAAAAAACAGGACAGCAAACGAAAGGGACGGCGAAGGCAAATTCAAAAAACGAGGGCCCTAAGGAAAGACAAGAAAGAATTAAAACAGAAATACAGGGAAATAAAGGCAGCAAAGAGGACAAAAGGAGACGGGAAAGTGTTCAGAGGAAGCGGCGATTAAGAACATCGGGAAGCGATTTAAAACCCGCATGGGTGAGCTAAAACGGAGACGGCAAAGAGAACGTCTAAAGTGACAGCACTCAGGAGCAACGAGAAAGGAGAGCTAAAACCTAAGAGCAGCAAACGAGATAAAAGTAGAACATTTTCAAAGCCAAAGGTTTAAGAGAAGGAAGAACTAAGAAAATACCGACGGTGAACTACAACACAGGCGTAACGGGCAATTTTTAAAAAGGGTCCGCACGAAGGGAAGACAAGAAACCATTAAAAATTAAGACGGTGAAGGGTATAACAGTAGGCGTAGGAAGAAAACCTTAAAAGCGGGGAGCGTTAGGGAAATGAAGGGGGGAAACTAAAAACTAGGGACAGCACACTAAAAGCGGAGAAAGAACATTTCAAAAGGGAGGAGCCTAAGGAAAGAGAAGAACTAACTGCAAACTAAAGACAGGGAACGGGATAAAAGCAAAACAAACTTCAAGAGTGACGGGACTTAGGGCAACGAAGAGATAAAAGTAAAAAGAGGGACAGTGAACTAAAAGAGAGACGTAGGAAGAAAACGGACAAAGCAAAGGTACTAAAAGAGACAAGGAAGAATTAAAAAATGGAAACGGCAAATGGAATACAAGTAGACAGAAGCTTTTGTCGTGGTTTAACCCCAGCCAGCAGCCACGCACCACACAGCCGCTACGGGGGAGAAAATTGCAAGGGTGGAAGTCCGAAAACGCGTGGGTTAAGGTAAGAACAGTTTAACAATTGAAGGAAAAGACAACAGAATACTAGTAATACTAGTAGTAGCAGTAGTAGTAGTAATAATAATAAACCAATAAGAGTATACAAAGCAAGCGCTTCACTAGACAGGGGCTCACCACTCGCCGACCGATGCCAAGCACGTCCCCGAGCTGCCATCGCTGACTCCTGGCCAACGCCCCCCGGTTTCCAGACCGAGCGTGACGTCCCACGGTAGGGAATAGCGCTGCGGCCGGTCTGGGGCAGCTGAGCTGCCTGTGGCGCCTCCCAGCTTCTTGCGCACCGGGCAGAGCACGGGAAGCTGAAAGGTCCTTGAGTGGTGTCAGCGCTACTTAGCGACAAACAAAACGTCAGCGCGTTACCAACATGATGCTCATCCGAAATCCAAAAGGCAGCACTGTGCCAGCTACTAGGAAGAACCTTAACTCTCTGCCAGCCGAAAGCAGGACGCTTTGAACAGCAAGGGCGATTGAAGGAATAAGGAAAAACTTAATAAATAGCGACAGGGAGCTCCATCGGAGAAGGAAAATTTAGAAAGCGAGGGCACTAAGGGAAGAGAAGAAGCAATTAAACCCAGCTAACCCCCCAGGGGAAAAGTCAACCTAGAACATGGAAAAAGCCACAGGGATTAGGGAAATAAGTGGGGAAATTAAAAAAACAGGACAGCGAACGAAAGGGACGGCGAAGGCAAATTCAAAAAACGAGGGCCCTAAGGAAAGACAAGAAAGAATTAAAACAGAAATACAGGGAAATAAAGGCAGCAAAGAGGACAAAAGGAGACGGGAAAGTGTTCAGAGGAAGCGGCGATTAAGAACATCGGGAAGCGATTTAAAACCCGCATGGGTGAGCTAAAACGGAGACGGCAAAGAGAACGTCTAAAGTGACAGCACTCAGGAGCAACGAGAAAGGAGAGCTAAAACCTAAGAGCAGCAAACGAGATAAAAGTAGAATATTTTCAAAGCCAAAGGTTTAAGAGAAGGAAGAACTAAGAAAATACCGACGGTGAACTACAACACAGGCGTAACGGGCAATTTTTAAAAAGGGTCCGCACGAAGGGAAGACAAGAAACCATTAAAAATTAAGACGGTGAAGGGTATAACAGTAGGCGTAGGAAGAAAACCTTAAAAGCGGGGAGCGTTAGGGAAATGAAGGGGGGAAACAAAAAACTAGGGACAGCACACTAAAAGCGGAGAAAGAACATTTCAAAAGGGAGGAGCCTAAGGAAAGAGAAGAACTAACTGCAAACTAAAGACAGGGAACGGGATAAAAGCAAAACAAACTTCGAGTGACGGGACTTAGGGCAACGAAGAGATAAAAGTAAAAAGAGGGACAGTGAACTAAAAGAGAGACGTAGGAAGAAAATGGACAAAGCAAAGGTACTAAAAGAGACAAGGAAGAATTAAAAAATGGAAACGGCAAATGGAATACAAGTAGACAGAAGCTTTTGTCGTGGTTTAACCCCAGCCAGCAGCCAAGCACCACACAGCCGCTACGGGGGAGAAAATTGCAAGGGTGGAAGTCCGAAAACGCGTGGGTTAAGGTAAGAACAGTTTAACAATTGAAGGAAAAGACAACAGAATACTAGTAATACTAGTAGTAGCAGTAGTAGTAGTAATAATAATAAACCAATAAGAGTATACAAAGCAAGCGCTTCACTAGACAGGGGCTCACCACTCGCTGACCGATGCCAAGCACGTCCCCGAGCTGCCATCGCTGACTCCTGGCCAACGCCCCCCGGTGTCCAGACCGAGCGTGACGTCCCACGGTAGGGAATAGCGCTGCGGCCGGTCTGGGGCAGCTGAGCTGCCTGTGGCGCCTCCCAGCTTCTTGCGCACCGGGCAGAGCACGGGAAGCTGAAAGGTCCTTGAGTGGTGTCAGCGCTACTTAGCGACAAACAAAACGTCAGCGCGTTACCAACATGATGCTCATCCGAAATCCAAAAGGCAGCACTGTGCCAGCTACTAGGAAGAACCTTAACTCTCTGCCAGCCGAAAGCAGGACGCTTTGAACAGCAAGGGCGATTGAAGGAATAAGGAAAAACTTAATAAATAGCGACAGGGAGCTCCATCGGAGAAGGAAAATTTAGAAAGCGAGGGCACTAAGGGAAGAGAAGAAGCAATTAAACCCAGCTAACCCCCCAGGGGAAAAGTCAACCTAGAACATGGAAAAAGCCACAGGGATTAGGGAAATAAGTGGGGAAATTAAAAAAAACAGGACAGCGAACGAAAGGGACGGCGAAGGCAAATTCAAAAAACGAGGGCCCTAAGGAAAGACAAGAAAGAATTAAAACAGAAATACAGGGAAATAAAGGCAGCAAAGAGGACAAAAGGAGACGGGAAAGTGTTCAGAGGAAGCGGCGATTAAGAACATCGGGAAGCGATTTAAAACCCGCATGGGTGAGCTAAAACGGAGACGGCAAAGAGAACGTCTAAAGTGACAGCACTCAGGAGCAACGAGAAAGGAGAGCTAAAACCTAAGAGCAGCAAACGAGATAAAAGTAGAACATTTTCAAAGCCAAAGGTTTAAGAGAAGGAAGAACTAAGAAAATACCGACGGTGAACTACAACACAGGCGTAACGGGCAATTTTTAAAAAGGGTCCGCACGAAGGGAAGACAAGAAACCATTAAAAATTAAGACGGTGAAGGGTATAACAGTAGGCGTAGGAAGAAAACCTTAAAAGCGGGGAGCGTTAGGGAAATGAAGGGGGGAAACAAAAAACTAGGGACAGCACACTAAAAGCGGAGAAAGAACATTTCAAAAGGGAGGAGCCTAAGGAAAGAGAAGAACTAACTGCAAACTAAAGACAGGGAACGGGATAAAAGCAAAACAAACTTCAAGAGTGACGGGACTTAGGGCAACGAAGAGATAAAAGTAAAAAGAGGGACAGTGAACTAAAAGAGAGACGTAGGAAGAAAACGGACAAAGCAAAGGTACTAAAAGAGACAAGGAAGAATTAAAAAATGGAAACGGCAAATGGAATACAAGTAGACAGAAGCTTTTGTCGTGGTTTAACCCCAGCCAGCAGCCAAGCACCACACAGCCGCTACGGGGGAGAAAATTGCAAGGGTGGAAGTCCGAAAACGCGTGGGTTAAGGTAAGAACAGTTTAACAATTGAAGGAAAAGACAACAGAATACTAGTAATACTAGTAGTAGCAGTAGTAGTAGTAATAATAATAAACCAATAAGAGTATACAAAGCAAGCGCTTCACTAGACAGGGGCTCACCACTCGCCGACCGATGCCAAGCACGTCCCCGAGCTGCCATCGCTGACTCCTGGCCAACGCCCCCCGGTTTCCAGACCGAGCGTGACGTCCCACGGTAGGGAATAGCGCTGCGGCCGGTCTGGGGCAGCTGAGCTGCCTGTGGCGCCTCCCAGCTTCTTGCGCACCGGGCAGAGCACGGGAAGCTGAAAGGTCCTTGAGTGGTGTCAGCGCTACTTAGCGACAAACAAAACGTCAGCGCGTTACCAACATGATGCTCATCCGAAATCCAAAAGGCAGCACTGTGCCAGCTACTAGGAAGAACCTTAACTCTCTGCCAGCCGAAAGCAGGACGCTTTGAACAGCAAGGGCGATTGAAGGAATAAGGAAAAACTTAATAAATAGCGACAGGGAGCTCCATCGGAGAAGGAAAATTTAGAAAGCGAGGGCACTAAGGGAAGAGAAGAAGCAATTAAACCCAGCTAACCCCCCAGGGGAAAAGTCAACCTAGAACATGGAAAAAGCCACAGGGATTAGGGAAATAAGTGGGGAAATTAAAAAAACAGGACAGCGAACGAAAGGGACGGCGAAGGCAAATTCAAAAAACGAGGGCCCTAAGGAAAGACAAGAAAGAATTAAAACAGAAATACAGGGAAATAAAGGCAGCAAAGAGGACAAAAGGAGACGGGAAAGTGTTCAGAGGAAGCGGCGATTAAGAACATCGGGAAGCGATTTAAAACCCGCATGGGTGAGCTAAAACGGAGACGGCAAAGAGAACGTCTAAAGTGACAGCACTCAGGAGCAACGAGAAAGGAGAGCTAAAACCTAAGAGCAGCAAACGAGATAAAAGTAGAACATTTTCAAAGCCAAAGGTTTAAGAGAAGGAAGAACTAAGAAAATACCGACGGTGAACTACAACACAGGCGTAACGGGCAATTTTTAAAAAGGGTCCGCACGAAGGGAAGACAAGAAACCATTAAAAATTAAGACGGTGAAGGGTATAACAGTAGGCGTAGGAAGAAAACCTTAAAAGCGGGGAGCGTTAGGGAAATGAAGGGGGGAAACTAAAAACTAGGGACAGCACACTAAAAGCGGAGAAAGAACATTTCAAAAGGGAGGAGCCTAAGGAAAGAGAAGAACTAACTGCAAACTAAAGACAGGGAACGGGATAAAAGCAAAACAAACTTCAAGAGTGACGGGACTTAGGGCAACGAAGAGATAAAAGTAAAAAGAGGGACAGTGAACTAAAAGAGAGACGTAGGAAGAAAACGGACAAAGCAAAGGTACTAAAAGAGACAAGGAAGAATTAAAAAATGGAAACGGCAAATGGAATACAAGTAGACAGAAGCTTTTGTCGTGGTTTAACCCCAGCCAGCAGCCAAGCACCACACAGCCGCTACGGGGGAGAAAATTGCAAGGGTGGAAGTCCGAAAACGCGTGGGTTAAGGTAAGAACAGTTTAACAATTGAAGGAAAAGACAACAGAATACTAGTAATACTAGTAGTAGCAGTAGTAGTAGTAATAATAATAAACCAATAAGAGTATACAAAGCAAGCGCTTCACTAGACAGGGGCTCACCACTCGCCGACCGATGCCAAGCACGTCCCCGAGCTGCCATCGCTGACTCCTGGCCAACGCCCCCCGGTTTCCAGACCGAGCGTGACGTCCCACGGTAGGGAATAGCGCTGCGGCCGGTCTGGGGCAGCTGAGCTGCCTGTGGCGCCTCCCAGCTTCTTGCGCACCGGGCAGAGCACGGGAAGCTGAAAGGTCCTTGAGTGGTGTCAGCGCTACTTAGCGACAAACAAAACGTCAGCGCGTTACCAACATGATGCTCATCCGAAATCCAAAAGGCAGCACTGTGCCAGCTACTAGGAAGAACCTTAACTCTCTGCCAGCCGAAAGCAGGACGCTTTGAACAGCAAGGGCGATTGAAGGAATAAGGAAAAACTTAATAAATAGCGACAGGGAGCTCCATCGGAGAAGGAAAATTTAGAAAGCGAGGGCACTAAGGGAAGAGAAGAAGCAATTAAACCCAGCTAACCCCCCAGGGGAAAAGTCAACCTAGAACATGGAAAAAGCCACAGGGATTAGGGAAATAAATGGGGAAATTAAAAAAAAACAGGACAGCGAACGAAAGGGACGGCGAAGGCAAATTCAAAAAACGAGGGCCCTAAGGAAAGACAAGAAAGAATTAAAACAGAAATACAGGGAAATAAAGGCAGCAAAGAGGACAAAAGGAGACGGGAAAGTGTTCAGAGGAAGCGGCGATTAAGAACATCGGGAAGCGATTTAAAACCCGCATGGGTGAGCTAAAACGGAGACGGCAAAGAGAACGTCTAAAGTGACAGCACTCAGGAGCAACGAGAAAGGAGAGCTAAAACCTAAGAGCAGCAAACGAGATAAAAGTAGAACATTTTCAAAGCCAAAGGTTTAAGAGAAGGAAGAACTAAGAAAATACCGACGGTGAACTACAACACAGGCGTAACGGGCAATTTTTAAAAAGGGTCCGCACGAAGGGAAGACAAGAAACCATTAAAAATTAAGACGGTGAAGGGTATAACAGTAGGCGTAGGAAGAAAACCTTAAAAGCGGGGAGCGTTAGGGAAATGAAGGGGGGAAACTAAAAACTAGGGACAGCACACTAAAAGCGGAGAAAGAACATTTCAAAAGGGAGGAGCCTAAGGAAAGAGAAGAACTAACTGCAAACTAAAGACAGGGAACGGGATAAAAGCAAAACAAACTTCAAGAGTGACGGGACTTAGGGCAACGAAGAGATAAAAGTAAAAAGAGGGACAGTGAACTAAAAGAGAGACGTAGGAAGAAAACGGACAAAGCAAAGGTACTAAAAGAGACAAGGAAGAATTAAAAAATGGAAACGGCAAATGGAATACAAGTAGACAGAAGCTTTTGTCGTGGTTTAACCCCAGCCAGCAGCCAAGCACCACACAGCCGCTACGCGGGAGAAAATTGCAAGGGTGGAAGTCCGAAAACGCGTGGGTTAAGGTAAGAACAGTTTAACAATTGAAGGAAAAGACAACAGAATACTAGTAATACTAGTAGTAGCAGTAGTAGTAGTAATAATAATAAACCAATAAGAGTATACAAAGCAAGCGCTTCACTAGACAGGGGCTCACCACTCGCCGACCGATGCCAAGCACGTCCCTGAGCTGCCATCGCTGACTCCTGGCCAACGCCCCCCGGTTTCCAGACCGAGCGTGACGTCCCACGGTAGGGAATAGCGCTGCGGCCGGTCTGGGGCAGCTGAGCTGCCTGTGGCGCCTCCCAGCTTCTTGCGCACCGGGCAGAGCACGGGAAGCTGAAAGGTCCTTGAGTGGTGTCAGCGCTACTTAGCGACAAACAAAACGTCAGCGCGTTACCAACGTGATGCTCATCCGAAATCCAAAAGGCAGCACTGTGCCAGCTACTAGGAAGAACCTTAACTCTCTGCCAGCCGAAAGCAGGACGCTTTGAACAGCAAGGGCGATTGAAGGAATAAGGAAAAACTTAATAAATAGCGACAGGGAGCTCCATCGGAGAAGGAAAATTTAGAAAGCGAGGGCACTAAGGGAAGAGAAGAAGCAATTAAACCCAGCTAAACCCCCAGGGGAAAAGTCAACCTAGAACATGGAAAAAGCCACAGGGATTAGGGAAATAAGTGGGGAAATTAAAAAAAAACAGGACAGCGAACGAAAGGGACGGCGAAGGCAAATTCAAAAAACGAGGGCCCTAAGGAAAGACAAGAAAGAATTAAAACAGAAATACAGGGAAATAAAGGCAGCAAAGAGGACAAAAGGAGACGGGAAAGTGTTCAGAGGAAGCGGCGATTAAGAACATCGGGAAGCGATTTAAAACCCGCATGGGTGAGCTAAAACGGAGACGGCAAAGAGAACGTCTAAAGTGACAGCACTCAGGAGCAACGAGAAAGGAGAGCTAAAACCTAAGAGCAGCAAACGAGATAAAAGTAGAACGTTTTCAAAGCCAAAGGTTTAAGAGAAGGAAGAACTAAGAAAATACCGACGGTGAACTACAACACAGGCGTAACGGGCAATTTTTAAAAAGGGTCCGCACGAAGGGAAGACAAGAAACCATTAAAAATTAAGACGGTGAAGGGTATAACAGTAGGCGTAGGAAGAAAACCTTAAAAGCGGGGAGCGTTAGGGAAATGAAGGGGGGAAACTAAAAACTAGGGACAGCACACTAAAAGCGGAGAAAGAACATTTCAAAAGGGAGGAGCCTAAGGAAAGAGAAGAACTAACTGCAAACTAAAGACAGGGAACGGGATAAAAGCAAAACAAACTTCAAGAGTGACGGGACTTAGGGCAACGAAGAGATAAAAGTAAAAAGAGGGACAGTGAACTAAAAGAGAGACGTAGGAAGAAAACGGACAAAGCAAAGGTACTAAAAGAGACAAGGAAGAATTAAAAAATGGAAACGGCAAATGGAATACAAGTAGACAGAAGCTTTTGTCGTGGTTTAACCCCAGCCAGCAGCCAAGCACCACACAGCCGCTACGGGGGAGAAAATTGCAAGGGTGGAAGTCCGAAAACGCGTGGGTTAAGGTAAGAACAGTTTAACAATTGAAGGAAAAGACAACAGAATACTAGTAATACTAGTAGTAGCAGTAGTAGTAGTAATAATAATAAACCAATAAGAGTATACAAAGCAAGCGCTTCACTAGACAGGGGCTCACCACTCGCCGACCGATGCCAAGCACGTCCCCGAGCTGCCATCGCTGACTCCTGGCCAACGCCCCCCGGTTTCCAGACCGAGCGTGACGTCCCACGGTAGGGAATAGCGCTGCGGCCGGTCTGGGGCAGCTGAGCTGCCTGTGGCGCCTCCCAGCTTCTTGCGCACCGGGCAGAGCACGGGAAGCTGAAAGGTCCTTGAGTGGTGTCAGCGCTACTTAGCGACAAACAAAACGTCAGCGCGTTACCAACATGATGCTCATCCGAAATCCAAAAGGCAGCACTGTGCCAGCTACTAGGAAGAACCTTAACTCTCTGCCAGCCGAAAGCAGGACGCTTTGAACAGCAAGGGCGATTGAAGGAATAAGGAAAAACTTAATAAATAGCGACAGGGAGCTCCATCGGAGAAGGAAAATTTAGAAAGCGAGGGCACTAAGGGAAGAGAAGAAGCAATTAAACCCAGCTAACCCCCCAGGGGAAAAGTCAACCTAGAACATGGAAAAAGCCACAGGGATTAGGGAAATAAGTGGGGAAATTAAAAAAAAACAGGACAGCGAATGAAAGGGACGGCGAAGGCAAATTCAAAAAACGAGGGCCCTAAGGAAAGACAAGAAAGAATTAAAACAGAAATACAGGGAAATAAAGGCAGCAAAGAGGACAAAAGGAGACGGGAAAGTGTTCAGAGGAAGCGGCGATTAAGAACATCGGGAAGCGATTTAAAACCCGCATGGGTGAGCTAAAACGGAGACGGCAAAGAGAACGTCTAAAGTGACAGCACTCAGGAGCAACGAGAAAGGAGAGCTAAAACCTAAGAGCAGCAAACGAGATAGAAGTAGAACATTTTCAAAGCCAAAGGTTTAAGAGAAGGAAGAACTAAGAAAATACCGACGGTGAACTACAACACAGGCGTAACGGGCAATTTTTAAAAAGGGTCCGCACGAAGGGAAGACAAGAAACCATTAAAAATTAAGACGGTGAAGGGTATAACAGTAGGCGTAGGAAGAAAACCTTAAAAGCGGGGAGCGTTAGGGAAATGAAGGGGGGAAACAAAAAACTAGGGACAGCACACTAAAAGCGGAGAAAGAACATTTCAAAAGGGAGGAGCCTAAGGAAAGAGAAGAACTAACTGCAAACTAAAGACAGGGAACGGGATAAAAGCAAAACAAACTTCAAGAGTGACGGGACTTAGGGCAACGAAGAGATAAAAGTAAAAAGAGGGACAGTGAACTAAAAGAGAGACGTAGGAAGAAAATGGACAAAGCAAAGGTACTAAAAGAGACAAGGAAGAATTAAAAAATGGAAACGGCAAATGGAATACAAGTAGACAGAAGCTTTTGTCGTGGTTTAACCCCAGCCAGCAGCCAAGCACCACACAGCCGCTACGGGGGAGAAAATTGCAAGGGTGGAAGTCCGAAAACGCGTGGGTTAAGGTAAGAACAGTTTAACAATTGAAGGAAAAGACAACAGAATACTAGTAATACTAGTAGTAGCAGTAGTAGTAGTAATAATAATAAACCAATAAGAGTATACAAAGCAAGCGCTTCACTAGACCAGGGCTCACCACTCGCCGACCGATGCCAAGCACGTCCCCGAGCTGCCATCGCTGACTCCTGGCCAACGCCCCCCGGTTTCCAGACCGAGCGTGACGTCCCACGGTAGGGAATAGCGCTGCGGCCGGTCTGGGGCAGCTGAGCTGCCTGTGGCGCCTCCCAGCTTCTTGCGCACCGGGCAGAGCACGGGAAGCTGGAAGGTCCTTGAGTGGTGTCAGCGCTACTTAGCGACAAACAAAACGTCAGCGCGTTACCAACATGATGCTCATCCGAAATCCAAAAGGCAGCACTGTGCCAGCTACTAGGAAGAACCTTAACTCTCTGCCAGCCGAAAGCAGGACGCTTTGAACAGCAAGGGCGATTGAAGGAATAAGGAAAAACTTAATAAATAGCGACAGGGAGCTCCATCGGAGAAGGAAAATTTAGAAAGCGAGGGCACTAAGGGAAGAGAAGAAGCAATTAAACCCAGCTAACCCCCCAGGGGAAAAGTCAACCTAGAACATGGAAAAAGCCACAGGGATTAGGGAAATAAGTGGGGAAATTAAAAAAACAGGACAGCGAACGAAAGGGACGGCGAAGGCAAATTCAAAAAACGAGGGCCCTAAGGAAAGACAAGAAAGAATTAAAACAGAAATACAGGGAAATAAAGGCAGCAAAGAGGACAAAAGGAGACGGGAAAGTGTTCAGAGGAAGCGGCGATTAAGAACATCGGGAAGTGATTTAAAACCCGCATGGGTGAGCTAAAACGGAGACGGCAAAGAGAACGTCTAAAGTGACAGCACTCAGGAGCAACGAGAAAGGAGAGCTAAAACCTAAGAGCAGCAAACGAGATAAAAGTAGAACATTTTCAAAGCCAAAGGTTTAAGAGAAGGAAGAACTAAGAAAATACCGACGGTGAACTACAACACAGGCGTAACGGGCAATTTTTAAAAAGGGTCCGCACGAAGGGAAGACAAGAAACCATTAAAAATTAAGACGGTGAAGGGTATAACAGTAGGCGTAGGAAGAAAACCTTAAAAGCGGGGAGCGTTAGGGAAATGAAGGGGGGAAACTAAAAACTAGGGACAGCACACTAAAAGCGGAGAAAGAACATTTCAAAAGGGAGGAGCCTAAGGAAAGAGAAGAACTAACTGCAAACTAAAGACAGGGAACGGGATAAAAGCAAAACAAACTTCAAGAGTGACGGGACTTAGGGCAACGAAGAGATAAAAGTAAAAAGAGGGACAGTGAACTAAAAGAGAGACGTAGGAAGAAAACGGACAAAGCAAAGGTACTAAAAGAGACAAGGAAGAATTAAAAAATGGAAACGGCAAATGGAATACAAGTAGACAGAAGCTTTTGTCGTGGTTTAACCCCAGCCAGCAGCCAAGCACCACACAGCCGCTACGGGGGAGAAAATTGCAAGGGTGGAAGTCCGAAAACGCGTGGGTTAAGGTAAGAACAGTTTAACAATTGAAGGAAAAGACAACAGAATACTAGTAATACTAGTAGTAGCAGTAGTAGTAGTAATAATAATAAACCAATAAGAGTATACAAAGCAAGCGCTTCACTAGACAGGGGCTCACCACTCGCCGACCGATGCCAAGCACGTCCCCGAGCTGCCATCGCTGACTCCTGGCCAACGCCCCCCGGTTTCCAGACCGAGCGTGACGTCCCACGGTAGGGAATAGCGCTGCGGCCGGTCTGGGGCAGCTGAGCTGCCTGTGGCGCCTCCCAGCTTCTTGCGCACCGGGCAGAGCACGGGAAGCTGAAAGGTCCTTGAGTGGTGTCAGCGCTACTTAGCGACAAACAAAACGTCAGCGCGTTACCAACATGATGCTCATCCGAAATCCAAAAGGCAGCACTGTGCCAGCTACTAGGAAGAACCTTAACTCTCTGCCAGCCGAAAGCAGGACGCTTTGAACAGCAAGGGCGATTGAAGGAATAAGGAAAAACTTAATAAATAGCGACAGGGAGCTCCATCGGAGAAGGAAAATTTAGAAAGCGAGGGCACTAAGGGAAGAGAAGAAGCAATTAAACCCAGCTAACCCCCCAGGGGAAAAGTCAACCTAGAACATGGAAAAAGCCACAGGGATTAGGGAAATAAGTGGGGAAATTAAAAAAACAGGACAGCGAACGAAAGGGACGGCGAAGGCAAATTCAAAAAACGAGGGCCCTAAGGAAAGACAAGAAAGAATTAAAACAGAAATACAGGGAAATAAAGGCAGCAAAGAGGACAAAAGGAGACGGGAAAGTGTTCAGAGGAAGCGGCGATTAAGAACATCGGGAAGCGATTTAAAACCCGCATGGGTGAGCTAAAACGGAGACGGCAAAGAGAACGTCTAAAGTGACAGCACTCAGGAGCAACGAGAAAGGAGAGCTAAAACCTAAGAGCAGCAAACGAGATAAAAGTAGAACATTTTCAAAGCCAAAGGTTTAAGAGAAGGAAGAACTAAGAAAATACCGACGGTGAACTACAACACAGGCGTAACGGGCAATTTTTAAAAAGGGTCCGCACGAAGGGAAGACAAGAAACCATTAAAAATTAAGACGGTGAAGGGTATAACAGTAGGCGTAGGAAGAAAACCTTAAAAGCGGGGAGCGTTAGGGAAATGAAGGGGGGAAACTAAAAACTAGGGACAGCACACTAAAAGCGGAGAAAGAACATTTCAAAAGGGAGGAGCCTAAGGAAAGAGAAGAACTAACTGCAAACTAAAGACAGGGAACGGGATAAAAGCAAAACAAACTTCAAGAGTGACGGGACTTAGGGCAACGAAGAGATAAAAGTAAAAAGAGGGACAGTGAACTAAAAGAGAGACGTAGGAAGAAAACGGACAAAGCAAAGGTACTAAAAGAGACAAGGAAGAATTAAAAAATGGAAACGGCAAATGGAATACAAGTAGACAGAAGCTTTTGTCGTGGTTTAACCCCAGCCAGCAGCCAAGCACCACACAGCCGCTACGCGGGAGAAAATTGCAAGGGTGGAAGTCCGAAAACGCGTGGGTTAAGGTAAGAACAGTTTAACAATTGAAGGAAAAGACAACAGAATACTAGTAATACTAGTAGTAGCAGTAGTAGTAGTAATAATAATAAACCAATAAGAGTATACAAAGCAAGCGCTTCACTAGACAGGGGCTCACCACTCGCCGACCGATGCCAAGCACGTCCCCGAGCTGCCATCGCTGACTCCTGGCCAACGCCCCCCGGTTTCCAGACCGAGCGTGACGTCCCACGGTAGGGAATAGCGCTGCGGCCGGTCTGGGGCAGCTGAGCTGCCTGTGGCGCCTCCCAGCTTCTTGCGCACCGGGCAGAGCACGGGAAGCTGGAAGGTCCTTGAGTGGTGTCAGCGCTACTTAGCGACAAACAAAACGTCAGCGCGTTACCAACATGATGCTCATCCGAAATCCAAAAGGCAGCACTGTGCCAGCTACTAGGAAGAACCTTAACTCTCTGCCAGCCGAAAGCAGGACGCTTTGAACAGCAAGGGCGATTGAAGGAATAAGGAAAAACTTAATAAATAGCGACAGGGAGCTCCATCGGAGAAGGAAAATTTAGAAAGCGAGGGCACTAAGGGAAGAGAAGAAGCAATTAAACCCAGCTAACCCCCCAGGGGAAAAGTCAACCTAGAACATGGAAAAAGCCACAGGGATTAGGGAAATAAGTGGGGAAATTAAAAAAACAGGACAGCGAACGAAAGGGACGGCGAAGGCAAATTCAAAAAACGAGGGCCCTAAGGAAAGACAAGAAAGAATTAAAACAGAAATACAGGGAAATAAAGGCAGCAAAGAGGACAAAAGGAGACGGGAAAGTGTTCAGAGGAAGCGGCGATTAAGAACATCGGGAAGCGATTTAAAACCCGCATGGGTGAGCTAAAACGGAGACGGCAAAGAGAACGTCTAAAGTGACAGCACTCAGGAGCAACGAGAAAGGAGAGCTAAAACCTAAGAGCAGCAAACGAGATAAAAGTAGAACATTTTCAAAGCCAAAGGTTTAAGAGAAGGAAGAACTAAGAAAATACCGACGGTGAACTACAACACAGGCGTAACGGGCAATTTTTAAAAAGGGTCCGCACGAAGGGAAGACAAGAAACCATTAAAAATTAAGACGGTGAAGGGTATAACAGTAGGCGTAGGAAGAAAACCTTAAAAGCGGGGAGCGTTAGGGAAATGAAGGGGGGAAACTAAAAACTAGGGACAGCACACTAAAAGCGGAGAAAGAACATTTCAAAAGGGAG
Organism: Platalea leucorodia; assembly: GCF_965183815.1. NCBI lineage: Eukaryota > Metazoa > Chordata > Aves > Pelecaniformes > Threskiornithidae > Platalea > Platalea leucorodia. Next base: position 287,094 of record NW_028121434.1, on the reverse strand, counting down.
GAGCCTAAGGAAAGAGAAGAACTAACTGCAAACTAAAGACAGGGAACGGGATAAAAGCAAAACAAACTTCAAGAGTGACGGGACTTAGGGCAACGAAGAGATAAAAGTAAAAAGAGGGACAGTGAACTAAAAGAGAGACGTAGGAAGAAAACGGACAAAGCAAAGGTACTAAAAGAGACAAGGAAGAATTAAAAAATGGAAACGGCAAATGGAATACAAGTAGACAGAAGCTTTTGTCGTGGTTTAACCCCAGCCAGCAGCCAAGCACCACACAGCCGCTACGCGGGAGAAAATTGCAAGGGTGGAAGTCCGAAAACGCGTGGGTTAAGGTAAGAACAGTTTAACAATTGAAGGAAAAGACAACAGAATACTAGTAATACTAGTAGTAGCAGTAGTAGTAGTAATAATAATAATAATAAACCAATAAGAGTATACAAAGCAAGCGCTTCACTAGACAGGGGCTCACCACTCGCCGACCGATGCCAAGCACGTCCCCGAGCTGCCATCGCTGACTCCTGGCCAACGCCCCCCGGTTTCCAGACCGAGCGTGACGTCCCACGGTAGGGAATAGCGCTGCGGCCGGTCTGGGGCAGCTGAGCTGCCTGTGGCGCCTCCCAGCTTCTTGCGCACCGGGCAGAGCACGGGAAGCTGAAAGGTCCTTGAGTGGTGTCAGCGCTACTTAGCGACAAACAAAACGTCAGCGCGTTACCAACATGATGCTCATCCGAAATCCAAAAGGCAGCACTGTGCCAGCTACTAGGAAGAACCTTAACTCTCTGCCAGCCGAAAGCAGGACGCTTTGAACAGCAAGGGCGATTGAAGGAATAAGGAAAAACTTAATAAATAGCGACAGGGAGCTCCATCGGAGAAGGAAAATTTAGAAAGCGAGGGCACTAAGGGAAGAGAAGAAGCAATTAAACCCAGCTAACCCCCCAGGGGAAAAGTCAACCTAGAACATGGAAAAAGCCACAGGGATTAGGGAAATAAGTGGGGAAATTAAAAAAACAGGACAGCGAACGAAAGGGACGGCGAAGGCAAATTCAAAAAACGAGGGCCCTAAGGAAAGACAAGAAAGAATTAAAACAGAAATACAGGGAAATAAAGGCAGCAAAGAGGACAAAAGGAGACGGGAAAGTGTTCAGAGGAAGCGGCGATTAAGAACATCGGGAAGCGATTTAAAACCCGCATGGGTGAGCTAAAACGGAGACGGCAAAGAGAACGTCTAAAGTGACAGCACTCAGGAGCAACGAGAAAGGAGAGCTAAAACCTAAGAGCAGCAAACGAGATAAAAGTAGAACATTTTCAAAGCCAAAGGTTTAAGAGAAGGAAGAACTAAGAAAATACCGACGGTGAACTACAACACAGGCGTAACGGGCAATTTTTAAAAAGGGTCCGCACGAAGGGAAGACAAGAAACCATTAAAAATTAAGACGGTGAAGGGTATAACAGTAGGCGTAGGAAGAAAACCTTAAAAGCGGGGAGCGTTAGGGAAATGAAGGGGGGAAACTAAAAACTAGGGACAGCACACTAAAAGCGGAGAAAGAACATTTCAAAAGGGAGGAGCCTAAGGAAAGAGAAGAACTAACTGCAAACTAAAGACAGGGAACGGGATAAAAGCAAAACAAACTTCAAGAGTGACGGGACTTAGGGCAACGAAGAGATAAAAGTAAAAAGAGGGACAGTGAACTAAAAGAGAGACGTAGGAAGAAAACGGACAAAGCAAAGGTACTAAAAGAGACAAGGAAGAATTAAAAAATGGAAACGGCAAATGGAATACAAGTAGACAGAAGCTTTTGTCGTGGTTTAACCCCAGCCAGCAGCCAAGCACCACACAGCCGCTACGGGGGAGAAAATTGCAAGGGTGGAAGTCCGAAAACGCGTGGGTTAAGGTAAGAACAGTTTAACAATTGAAGGAAAAGACAACAGAATACTAGTAATACTAGTAGTAGCAGTAGTAGTAGTAATAATAATAAACCAATAAGAGTATACAAAGCAAGCGCTTCACTAGACAGGGGCTCACCACTCGCCGACCGATGCCAAGCACGTCCCCGAGCTGCCATCGCTGACTCCTGGCCAACGCCCCCCGGTTTCCAGACCGAGCGTGACGTCCCACGGTAGGGAATAGCGCTGCGGCCGGTCTGGGGCAGCTGAGCTGCCTGTGGCGCCTCCCAGCTTCTTGCGCACCGGGCAGAGCACGGGAAGCTGAAAGGTCCTTGAGTGGTGTCAGCGCTACTTAGCGACAAACAAAACGTCAGCGCGTTACCAACATGATGCTCATCCGAAATCCAAAAGGCAGCACTGTGCCAGCTACTAGGAAGAACCTTAACTCTCTGCCAGCCGAAAGCAGGACGCTTTGAACAGCAAGGGCGATTGAAGGAATAAGGAAAAACTTAATAAATAGCGACAGGGAGCTCCATCGGAGAAGGAAAATTTAGAAAGCGAGGGCACTAAGGGAAGAGAAGAAGCAATTAAACCCAGCTAACCCCCCAGGGGAAAAGTCAACCTAGAACATGGAAAAAGCCACAGGGATTAGGGAAATAAATGGGGAAATTAAAAAAAAACAGGACAGCGAACGAAAGGGACGGCGAAGGCAAATTCAAAAAACGAGGGCCCTAAGGAAAGACAAGAAAGAATTAAAACAGAAATACAGGGAAATAAAGGCAGCAAAGAGGACAAAAGGAGACGGGAAAGTGTTCAGAGGAAGCGGCGATTAAGAACATCGGGAAGCGATTTAAAACCCGCATGGGTGAGCTAAAACGGAGACGGCAAAGAGAACGTCTAAAGTGACAGCACTCAGGAGCAACGAGAAAGGAGAGCTAAAACCTAAGAGCAGCAAACGAGATAAAAGTAGAACATTTTCAAAGCCAAAGGTTTAAGAGAAGGAAGAACTAAGAAAATACCGACGGTGAACTACAACACAGGCGTAACGGGCAATTTTTAAAAAGGGTCCGCACGAAGGGAAGACAAGAAACCATTAAAAATTAAGACGGTGAAGGGTATAACAGTAGGCGTAGGAAGAAAACCTTAAAAGCGGGGAGCGTTAGGGAAATGAAGGGGGGAAACAAAAAACTAGGGACAGCACACTAAAAGCGGAGAAAGAACATTTCAAAAGGGAGGAGCCTAAGGAAAGAGAAGAACTAACTGCAAACTAAAGACAGGGAACGGGATAAAAGCAAAACAAACTTCAAGAGTGACGGGACTTAGGGCAACGAAGAGATAAAAGTAAAAAGAGGGACAGTGAACTAAAAGAGAGACGTAGGAAGAAAACGGACAAAGCAAAGGTACTAAAAGAGACAAGGAAGAATTAAAAAATGGAAACGGCAAATGGAATACAAGTAGACAGAAGCTTTTGTCGTGGTTTAACCCCAGCCAGCAGCCAAGCACCACACAGCCGCTACGGGGGAGAAAATTGCAAGGGTGGAAGTCCGAAAACGCGTGGGTTAAGGTAAGAACAGTTTAACAATTGAAGGAAAAGACAACAGAATACTAGTAATACTAGTAGTAGTAGTAGTAATAATAATAATAATAAACCAATAAGAGTATACAAAGCAAGCGCTTCACTAGACAGGGGCTCACCACTCGCCGACCGATGCCAAGCACGTCCCCGAGCTGCCATCGCTGACTCCTGGCCAACGCCCCCCGGTTTCCAGACCGAGCGTGACGTCCCACGGTAGGGAATAGCGCTGCGGCCGGTCTGGGGCAGCTGAGCTGCCTGTGGCGCCTCCCAGCTTCTTGCGCACCGGGCAGAGCACGGGAAGCTGGAAGGTCCTTGAGTGGTGTCAGCGCTACTTAGCGACAAACAAAACGTCAGCGCGTTACCAACATGATGCTCATCCGAAATCCAAAAGGCAGCACTGTGCCAGCTACTAGGAAGAACCTTAACTCTCTGCCAGCCGAAAGCAGGACGCTTTGAACAGCAAGGGCGATTGAAGGAATAAGGAAAAACTTAATAAATAGCGACAGGGAGCTCCATCGGAGAAGGAAAATTTAGAAAGCGAGGGCACTAAGGGAAGAGAAGAAGCAATTAAACCCAGCTAACCCCCCAGGGGAAAAGTCAACCTAGAACATGGAAAAAGCCACAGGGATTAGGGAAATAAGTGGGGAAATTAAAAAAACAGGACAGCGAACGAAAGGGACGGCGAAGGCAAATTCAAAAAACGAGGGCCCTAAGGAAAGACAAGAAAGAATTAAAACAGAAATACAGGGAAATAAAGGCAGCAAAGAGGACAAAAGGAGACGGGAAAGTGTTCAGAGGAAGCGGCGATTAAGAACATCGGGAAGTGATTTAAAACCCGCATGGGTGAGCTAAAACGGAGACGGCAAAGAGAACGTCTAAAGTGACAGCACTCAGGAGCAACGAGAAAGGAGAGCTAAAACCTAAGAGCAGCAAACGAGATAAAAGTAGAACATTTTCAAAGCCAAAGGTTTAAGAGAAGGAAGAACTAAGAAAATACCGACGGTGAACTACAACACAGGCGTAACGGGCAATTTTTAAAAAGGGTCCGCACGAAGGGAAGACAAGAAACCATTAAAAATTAAGACGGTGAAGGGTATAACAGTAGGCGTAGGAAGAAAACCTTAAAAGCGGGGAGCGTTAGGGAAATGAAGGGGGGAAACTAAAAACTAGGGACAGCACACTAAAAGCGGAGAAAGAACATTTCAAAAGGGAGGAGCCTAAGGAAAGAGAAGAACTAACTGCAAACTAAAGACAGGGAACGGGATAAAAGCAAAACAAACTTCAAGAGTGACGGGACTTAGGGCAACGAAGAGATAAAAGTAAAAAGAGGGACAGTGAACTAAAAGAGAGACGTAGGAAGAAAACGGACAAAGCAAAGGTACTAAAAGAGACAAGGAAGAATTAAAAAATGGAAACGGCAAATGGAATACAAGTAGACAGAAGCTTTTGTCGTGGTTTAACCCCAGCCAGCAGCCAAGCACCACACAGCCGCTACGGGGGAGAAAATTGCAAGGGTGGAAGTCCGAAAACGCGTGGGTTAAGGTAAGAACAGTTTAACAATTGAAGGAAAAGACAACAGAATACTAGTAATACTAGTAGTAGCAGTAGTAGTAGTAATAATAATAATAATAAACCAATAAGAGTATACAAAGCAAGCGCTTCACTAGACAGGGGCTCACCACTCGCCGACCGATGCCAAGCACGTCCCCGAGCTGCCATCGCTGACTCCTGGCCAACGCCCCCCGGTTTCCAGACCGAGCGTGACGTCCCACGGTAGGGAATAGCGCTGCGGCCGGTCTGGGGCAGCTGAGCTGCCTGTGGCGCCTCCCAGCTTCTTGCGCACCGGGCAGAGCACGGGAAGCTGAAAGGTCCTTGAGTGGTGTCAGCGCTACTTAGCGACAAACAAAACGTCAGCGCGTTACCAACATGATGCTCATCCGAAATCCAAAAGGCAGCACTGTGCCAGCTACTAGGAAGAACCTTAACTCTCTGCCAGCCGAAAGCAGGACGCTTTGAACAGCAAGGGCGATTGAAGGAATAAGGAAAAACTTAATAAATAGCGACAGGGAGCTCCATCGGAGAAGGAAAATTTAGAAAGCGAGGGCACTAAGGGAAGAGAAGAAGCAATTAAACCCAGCTAACCCCCCAGGGGAAAAGTCAACCTAGAACATGGAAAAAGCCACAGGGATTAGGGAAATAAGTGGGGAAATTAAAAAAACAGGACAGCGAACGAAAGGGACGGCGAAGGCAAATTCAAAAAACGAGGGCCCTAAGGAAAGACAAGAAAGAATTAAAACAGAAATACAGGGAAATAAAGGCAGCAAAGAGGACAAAAGGAGACGGGAAAGTGTTCAGAGGAAGCGGCGATTAAGAACATCGGGAAGCGATTTAAAACCCGCATGGGTGAGCTAAAACGGAGACGGCAAAGAGAACGTCTAAAGTGACAGCACTCAGGAGCAACGAGAAAGGAGAGCTAAAACCTAAGAGCAGCAAACGAGATAAAAGTAGAACATTTTCAAAGCCAAAGGTTTAAGAGAAGGAAGAACTAAGAAAATACCGACGGTGAACTACAACACAGGCGTAACGGGCAATTTTTAAAAAGGGTCCGCACGAAGGGAAGACAAGAAACCATTAAAAATTAAGACGGTGAAGGGTATAACAGTAGGCGTAGGAAGAAAACCTTAAAAGCGGGGAGCGTTAGGGAAATGAAGGGGGGAAACTAAAAACTAGGGACAGCACACTAAAAGCGGAGAAAGAACATTTCAAAAGGGAGGAGCCTAAGGAAAGAGAAGAACTAACTGCAAACTAAAGACAGGGAACGGGATAAAAGCAAAACAAACTTCAAGAGTGACGGGACTTAGGGCAACGAAGAGATAAAAGTAAAAAGAGGGACAGTGAACTAAAAGAGAGACGTAGGAAGAAAACGGACAAAGCAAAGGTACTAAAAGAGACAAGGAAGAATTAAAAAATGGAAACGGCAAATGGAATACAAGTAGACAGAAGCTTTTGTCGTGGTTTAACCCCAGCCAGCAGCCAAGCACCACACAGCCGCTACGGGGGAGAAAATTGCAAGGGTGGAAGTCCGAAAACGCGTGGGTTAAGGTAAGAACAGTTTAACAATTGAAGGAAAAGACAACAGAATACTAGTAATACTAGTAGTAGCAGTAGTAGTAGTAATAATAATAAACCAATAAGAGTATACAAAGCAAGCGCTTCACTAGACAGGGGCTCACCACTCGCCGACCGATGCCAAGCACGTCCCCGAGCTGCCATCGCTGACTCCTGGCCAACGCCCCCCGGTTTCCAGACCGAGCGTGACGTCCCACGGTAGGGAATAGCGCTGCGGCCGGTCTGGGGCAGCTGAGCTGCCTGTGGCGCCTCCCAGCTTCTTGCGCACCGGGCAGAGCACGGGAAGCTGGAAGGTCCTTGAGTGGTGTCAGCGCTACTTAGCGACAAACAAAACGTCAGCGCGTTACCAACATGATGCTCATCCGAAATCCAAAAGGCAGCACTGTGCCAGCTACTAGGAAGAACCTTAACTCTCTGCCAGCCGAAAGCAGGACGCTTTGAACAGCAAGGGCGATTGAAGGAATAAGGAAAAACTTAATAAATAGCGACAGGGAGCTCCATCGGAGAAGGAAAATTTAGAAAGCGAGGGCACTAAGGGAAGAGAAGAAGCAATTAAACCCAGCTAACCCCCCAGGGGAAAAGTCAACCTAGAACATGGAAAAAGCCACAGGGATTAGGGAAATAAGTGGGGAAATTAAAAAAACAGGACAGCGAACGAAAGGGACGGCGAAGGCAAATTCAAAAAACGAGGGCCCTAAGGAAAGACAAGAAAGAATTAAAACAGAAATACAGGGAAATAAAGGCAGCAAAGAGGACAAAAGGAGACGGGAAAGTGTTCAGAGGAAGCGGCGATTAAGAACATCGGGAAGCGATTTAAAACCCGCATGGGTGAGCTAAAACGGAGACGGCAAAGAGAACGTCTAAAGTGACAGCACTCAGGAGCAACGAGAAAGGAGAGCTAAAACCTAAGAGCAGCAAACGAGATAAAAGTAGAACATTTTCAAAGCCAAAGGTTTAAGAGAAGGAAGAACTAAGAAAATACCGACGGTGAACTACAACACAGGCGTAACGGGCAATTTTTAAAAAGGGTCCGCACGAAGGGAAGACAAGAAACCATTAAAAATTAAGACGGTGAAGGGTATAACAGTAGGCGTAGGAAGAAAACCTTAAAAGCGGGGAGCGTTAGGGAAATGAAGGGGGGAAACTAAAAACTAGGGACAGCACACTAAAAGCGGAGAAAGAACATTTCAAAAGGGAGGAGCCTAAGGAAAGAGAAGAACTAACTGCAAACTAAAGACAGGGAACGGGATAAAAGCAAAACAAACTTCAAGAGTGACGGGACTTAGGGCAACGAAGAGATAAAAGTAAAAAGAGGGACAGTGAACTAAAAGAGAGACGTAGGAAGAAAACGGACAAAGCAAAGGTACTAAAAGAGACAAGGAAGAATTAAAAAATGGAAACGGCAAATGGAATACAAGTAGACAGAAGCTTTTGTCGTGGTTTAACCCCAGCCAGCAGCCAAGCACCACACAGCCGCTACGGGGGAGAAAATTGCAAGGGTGGAAGTCCGAAAACGCGTGGGTTAAGGTAAGAACAGTTTAACAATTGAAGGAAAAGACAACAGAATACTAGTAATACTAGTAGTAGCAGTAGTAGTAGTAATAATAATAAACCAATAAGAGTATACAAAGCAAGCGCTTCACTAGACAGGGGCTCACCACTCGCCGACCGATGCCAAGCACGTCCCCGAGCTGCCATCGCTGACTCCTGGCCAACGCCCCCCGGTTTCCAGACCGAGCGTGACGTCCCACGGTAGGGAATAGCGCTGCGGCCGGTCTGGGGCAGCTGAGCTGCCTGTGGCGCCTCCCAGCTTCTTGCGCACCGGGCAGAGCACGGGAAGCTGAAAGGTCCTTGAGTGGTGTCAGCGCTACTTAGCGACAAACAAAACGTCAGCGCGTTACCAACATGATGCTCATCCGAAATCCAAAAGGCAGCACTGTGCCAGCTACTAGGAAGAACCTTAACTCTCTGCCAGCCGAAAGCAGGACGCTTTGAACAGCAAGGGCGATTGAAGGAATAAGGAAAAACTTAATAAATAGCGACAGGGAGCTCCATCGGAGAAGGAAAATTTAGAAAGCGAGGGCACTAAGGGAAGAGAAGAAGCAATTAAACCCAGCTAACCCCCCAGGGGAAAAGTCAACCTAGAACATGGAAAAAGCCACAGGGATTAGGGAAATAAGTGGGGAAATTAAAAAAACAGGACAGCGAACGAAAGGGACGGCGAAGGCAAATTCAAAAAACGAGGGCCCTAAGGAAAGACAAGAAAGAATTAAAACAGAAATACAGGGAAATAAAGGCAGCAAAGAGGACAAAAGGAGACGGGAAAGTGTTCAGAGGAAGCGGCGATTAAGAACATCGGGAAGCGATTTAAAACCCGCATGGGTGAGCTAAAACGGAGACGGCAAAGAGAACGTCTAAAGTGACAGCACTCAGGAGCAACGAGAAAGGAGAGCTAAAACCTAAGAGCAGCAAACGAGATAAAAGTAGAACATTTTCAAAGCCAAAGGTTTAAGAGAAGGAAGAACTAAGAAAATACCGACGGTGAACTACAACACAGGCGTAACGGGCAATTTTTAAAAAGGGTCCGCACGAAGGGAAGACAAGAAACCATTAAAAATTAAGACGGTGAAGGGTATAACAGTAGGCGTAGGAAGAAAACCTTAAAAGCGGGGAGCGTTAGGGAAATGAAGGGGGGAAACTAAAAACTAGGGACAGCACACTAAAAGCGGAGAAAGAACATTTCAAAAGGGAGGAGCCTAAGGAAAGAGAAGAACTAACTGCAAACTAAAGACAGGGAACGGGATAAAAGCAAAACAAACTTCAAGAGTGACGGGACTTAGGGCAACGAAGAGATAAAAGTAAAAAGAGGGACAGTGAACTAAAAGAGAGACGTAGGAAGAAAACGGACAAAGCAAAGGTACTAAAAGAGACAAGGAAGAATTAAAAAATGGAAACGGCAAATGGAATACAAGTAGACAGAAGCTTTTGTCGTGGTTTAACCCCAGCCAGCAGCCAAGCACCACACAGCCGCTACGCGGGAGAAAATTGCAAGGGTGGAAGTCCGAAAACGCGTGGGTTAAGGTAAGAACAGTTTAACAATTGAAGGAAAAGACAACAGAATACTAGTAATACTAGTAGTAGCAGTAGTAGTAGTAATAATAATAAACCAATAAGAGTATACAAAGCAAGCGCTTCACTAGACAGGGGCTCACCACTCGCCGACCGATGCCAAGCACGTCCCCGAGCTGCCATCGCTGACTCCTGGCCAACGCCCCCCGGTTTCCAGACCGAGCGTGACGTCCCACGGTAGGGAATAGCGCTGCGGCCGGTCTGGGGCAGCTGAGCTGCCTGTGGCGCCTCCCAGCTTCTTGCGCACCGGGCAGAGCACGGGAAGCTGGAAGGTCCTTGAGTGGTGTCAGCGCTACTTAGCGACAAACAAAACGTCAGCGCGTTACCAACATGATGCTCATCCGAAATCCAAAAGGCAGCACTGTGCCAGCTACTAGGAAGAACCTTAACTCTCTGCCAGCCGAAAGCAGGACGCTTTGAACAGCAAGGGCGATTGAAGGAATAAGGAAAAACTTAATAAATAGCGACAGGGAGCTCCATCGGAGAAGGAAAATTTAGAAAGCGAGGGCACTAAGGGAAGAGAAGAAGCAATTAAACCCAGCTAACCCCCCAGGGGAAAAGTCAACCTAGAACATGGAAAAAGCCACAGGGATTAGGGAAATAAGTGGGGAAATTAAAAAAACAGGACAGCGAACGAAAGGGACGGCGAAGGCAAATTCAAAAAACGAGGGCCCTAAGGAAAGACAAGAAAGAATTAAAACAGAAATACAGGGAAATAAAGGCAGCAAAGAGGACAAAAGGAGACGGGAAAGTGTTCAGAGGAAGCGGCGATTAAGAACATCGGGAAGCGATTTAAAACCCGCATGGGTGAGCTAAAACGGAGACGGCAAAGAGAACGTCTAAAGTGACAGCACTCAGGAGCAACGAGAAAGGAGAGCTAAAACCTAAGAGCAGCAAACGAGATAAAAGTAGAACATTTTCAAAGCCAAAGGTTTAAGAGAAGGAAGAACTAAGAAAATACCGACGGTGAACTACAACACAGGCGTAACGGGCAATTTTTAAAAAGGGTCCGCACGAAGGGAAGACAAGAAACCATTAAAAATTAAGACGGTGAAGGGTATAACAGTAGGCGTAGGAAGAAAACCTTAAAAGCGGGGAGCGTTAGGGAAATGAAGGGGGGAAACTAAAAACTAGGGACAGCACACTAAAAGCGGAGAAAGAACATTTCAAAAGGGAGGAGCCTAAGGAAAGAGAAGAACTAACTGCAAACTAAAGACAGGGAACGGGATAAAAGCAAAACAAACTTCAAGAGTGACGGGACTTAGGGCAACGAAGAGATAAAAGTAAAAAGAGGGACAGTGAACTAAAAGAGAGACGTAGGAAGAAAACGGACAAAGCAAAGGTACTAAAAGAGACAAGGAAGAATTAAAAAATGGAAACGGCAAATGGAATACAAGTAGACAGAAGCTTTTGTCGTGGTTTAACCCCAGCCAGCAGCCAAGCACCACACAGCCGCTACGGGGGAGAAAATTGCAAGGGTGGAAGTCCGAAAACGCGTGGGTTAAGGTAAGAACAGTTTAACAATTGAAGGAAAAGACAACAGAATACTAGTAATACTAGTAGTAGCAGTAGTAGTAGTAATAATAATAATAATAAACCAATAAGAGTATACAAAGCAAGCGCTTCACTAGACAGGGGCTCACCACTCGCCGACCGATGCCAAGCACGTCCCCGAGCTGCCATCGCTGACTCCTGGCCAACGCCCCCCGGTTTCCAGACCGAGCGTGACGTCCCACGGTAGGGAATAGCGCTGCGGCCGGTCTGGGGCAGCTGAGCTGCCTGTGGCGCCTCCCAGCTTCTTGCGCACCGGGCAGAGCACGGGAAGCTGAAAGGTCCTTGAGTGGTGTCAGCGCTACTTAGCGACAAACAAAACGTCAGCGCGTTACCAACATGATGCTCATCCGAAATCCAAAAGGCAGCACTGTGCCAGCTACTAGGAAGAACCTTAACTCTCTGCCAGCCGAAAGCAGGACGCTTTGAACAGCAAGGGCGATTGAAGGAATAAGGAAAAACTTAATAAATAGCGACAGGGAGCTCCATCGGAGAAGGAAAATTTAGAAAGCGAGGGCACTAAGGGAAGAGAAGAAGCAATTAAACCCAGCTAAACCCCCAGGGGAAAAGTCAACCTAGAACATGGAAAAAGCCACAGGGATTAGGGAAATAAATGGGGAAATTAAAAAAAAACAGGACAGCGAACGAAAGGGACGGCGAAGGCAAATTCAAAAAACGAGGGCCCTAAGGAAAGACAAGAAAGAATTAAAACAGAAATACAGGGAAATAAAGGCAGCAAAGAGGACAAAAGGAGACGGGAAAGTGTTCAGAGGAAGCGGCGATTAAGAACATCGGGAAGCGATTTAAAACCCGCATGGGTGAGCTAAAACGGAGACGGCAAAGAGAACGTCTAAAGTGACAGCACTCAGGAGCAACGAGAAAGGAGAGCTAAAACCTAAGAGCAGCAAACGAGATAAAAGTAGAACATTTTCAAAGCCAAAGGTTTAAGAGAAGGAAGAACTAAGAAAATACCGACGGTGAACTACAACACAGGCGTAACGGGCAATTTTTAAAAAGGGTCCGCACGAAGGGAAGACAAGAAACCATTAAAAATTAAGACGGTGAAGGGTATAATAGTAGGCGTAGGAAGAAAACCTTAAAAGCAGGGAGCGTTAGGGAAATGAAGGGGGGAAACTAAAAACTAGGGACAGCACACTAAAAGCGGAGAAAGAACATTTCAAAAGGGAGGAGCCTAAGGAAAGAGAAGAACTAACTGCAAACTAAAGACAGGGAACGGGATAAAAGCAAAACAAACTTCAAGAGTGACGGGACTTAGGGCAACGAAGAGATAAAAGTAAAAAGAGGGACAGTGAACTAAAAGAGAGACGTAGGAAGAAAACGGACAAAGCAAAGGTACTAAAAGAGACAAGGAAGAATTAAAAAATGGAAACGGCAAATGGAATACAAGTAGACAGAAGCTTTTGTCGTGGTTTAACCCCAGCCAGCAGCCAAGCACCACACAGCCGCTACGCGGGAGAAAATTGCAAGGGTGGAAGTCCGAAAACGCGTGGGTTAAGGTAAGAACAGTTTAACAATTGAAGGAAAAGACAACAGAATACTAGTAATACTAGTAGTAGCAGTAGTAGTAGTAATAATAATAAACCAATAAGAGTATACAAAGCAAGCGCTTCACTAGACAGGGGCTCACCACTCGCCGACCGATGCCAAGCACGTCCCCGAGCTGCCATCGCTGACTCCTGGCCAACGCCCCCCGGTTTCCAGACCGAGCGTGACGTCCCACGGTAGGGAATAGCGCTGCGGCCGGTCTGGGGCAGCTGAGCTGCCTGTGGCGCCTCCCAGCTTCTTGCGCACCGGGCAGAGCACGGGAAGCTGAAAGGTCCTTGAGTGGTGTCAGCGCTACTTAGCGACAAACAAAACGTCAGCGCGTTACCAACATGATGCTCATCCGAAATCCAAAAGGCAGCACTGTGCCAGCTACTAGGAAGAACCTTAACTCTCTGCCAGCCGAAAGCAGGACGCTTTGAACAGCAAGGGCGATTGAAGGAATAAGGAAAAACTTAATAAATAGCGACAGGGAGCTCCATCGGAGAAGGAAAATTTAGAAAGCGAGGGCACTAAGGGAAGAGAAGAAGCAATTAAACCCAGCTAAACCCCCAGGGGAAAAGTCAACCTAGAACATGGAAAAAGCCACAGGGATTAGGGAAATAAATGGGGAAATTAAAAAAAAACAGGACAGCGAACGAAAGGGACGGCGAAGGCAAATTCAAAAAACGAGGGCCCTAAGGAAAGACAAGAAAGAATTAAAACAGAAATACAGGGAAATAAAGGCAGCAAAGAGGATAAAAGGAGACGGGAAAGTGTTCAGAGGAAGCGGCGATTAAGAACATCGGGAAGCGATTTAAAACCCGCATGGGTGAGCTAAAACGGAGACGGCAAAGAGAACGTCTAAAGTGACAGCACTCAGGAGCAACGAGAAAGGAGAGCTAAAACCTAAGAGCAGCAAACGAGATAAAAGTAGAACATTTTCAAAGCCAAAGGTTTAAGAGAAGGAAGAACTAAGAAAATACCGACGGTGAACTACAACACAGGCGTAACGGGCAATTTTTAAAAAGGGTCCGCACGAAGGGAAGACAAGAAACCATTAAAAATTAAGACGGTGAAGGGTATAATAGTAGGCGTAGGAAGAAAACCTTAAAAGCGGGGAGCGTTAGGGAAATGAAGGGGGGAAACTAAAAACTAGGGACAGCACACTAAAAGCGGAGAAAGAACATTTCAAAAGGGAGGAGCCTAAGGAAAGAGAAGAACTAACTGCAAACTAAAGACAGGGAACGGGATAAAAGCAAAACAAACTTCAAGAGTGACGGGACTTAGGGCAACGAAGAGATAAAAGTAAAAAGAGGGACAGTGAACTAAAAGAGAGACGTAGGAAGAAAACGGACAAAGCAAAGGTACTAAAAGAGACAAGGAAGAATTAAAAAATGGAAACGGCAAATGGAATACAAGTAGACAGAAGCTTTTGTCGTGGTTTAACCCCAGCCAGCAGCCAAGCACCACACAGCCGCTACGCGGGAGAAAATTGCAAGGGTGGAAGTCCGAAAACGCGTGGGTTAAGGTAAGAACAGTTTAACAATTGAAGGAAAAGACAACAGAATACTAGTAATACTAGTAGTAGCAGTAGTAGTAGTAATAATAATAAACCAATAAGAGTATACAAAGCAAGCGCTTCACTAGACAGGGGCTCACCACTCGCCGACCGATGCCAAGCACGTCCCCGAGCTGCCATCGCTGACTCCTGGCCAACGCCCCCCGGTTTCGAGACCGAGCGTGACGTCCCACGGTAGGGAATAGCGCTGCGGCCGGTCTGGGGCAGCTGAGCTGCCTGTGGCGCCTCCCAGCTTCTTGCGCACCGGGCAGAGCACGGGAAGCTGAAAGGTCCTTGAGTGGTGTCAGCGCTACTTAGCGACAAACAAAACGTCAGCGCGTTACCAACATGATGCTCATCCGAAATCCAAAAGGCAGCACTGTGCCAGCTACTAGGAAGAACCTTAACTCTCTGCCAGCCGAAAGCAGGACGCTTTGAACAGCAAGGGCGATTGAAGGAATAAGGAAAAACTTAATAAATAGCGACAGGGAGCTCCATCGGAGAAGGAAAATTTAGAAAGCGAGGGCACTAAGGGAAGAGAAGAAGCAATTAAACCCAGCTAACCCCCCAGGGGAAAAGTCAACCTAGAACATGGAAAAAGCCACAGGGATTAGGGAAATAAGTGGGGAAATTAAAAAAACAGGACAGCGAACGAAAGGGACGGCGAAGGCAAATTCAAAAAACGAGGGCCCTAAGGAAAGACAAGAAAGAATTAAAACAGAAATACAGGGAAATAAAGGCAGCAAAGAGGACAAAAGGAGACGGGAAAGTGTTCAGAGGAAGCGGCGATTAAGAACATCGGGAAGCGATTTAAAACCCGCATGGGTGAGCTAAAACGGAGACGGCAAAGAGAACGTCTAAAGTGACAGCACTCAGGAGCAACGAGAAAGGAGAGCTAAAACCTAAGAGCAGCAAACGAGATAAAAGTAGAACATTTTCAAAGCCAAAGGTTTAAGAGAAGGAAGAACTAAGAAAATACCGACGGTGAACTACAACACAGGCGTAACGGGCAATTTTTAAAAAGGGTCCGCACGAAGGGAAGACAAGAAACCATTAAAAATTAAGACGGTGAAGGGTATAACAGTAGGCGTAGGAAGAAAACCTTAAAAGCGGGGAGCGTTAGGGAAATGAAGGGGGGAAACTAAAAACTAGGGACAGCACACTAAAAGCGGAGAAAGAACATTTCAAAAGGGAGGAGCCTAAGGAAAGAGAAGAACTAACTGCAAACTAAAGACAGGGAACGGGATAAAAGCAAAACAAACTTCAAGAGTGACGGGACTTAGGGCAACGAAGAGATAAAAGTAAAAAGAGGGACAGTGAACTAAAAGAGAGACGTAGGAAGAAAACGGACAAAGCAAAGGTACTAAAAGAGACAAGGAAGAATTAAAAAATGGAAACGGCAAATGGAATACAAGTAGACAGAAGCTTTTGTCGTGGTTTAACCCCAGCCAGCAGCCAAGCACCACACAGCCGCTACGGGGGAGAAAATTGCAAGGGTGGAAGTCCGAAAACGCGTGGGTTAAGGTAAGAACAGTTTAACAATTGAAGGAAAAGACAACAGAATACTAGTAATACTAGTAGTAGCAGTAGTAGTAGTAATAATAATAATAATAAACCAATAAGAGTATACAAAGCAAGCGCTTCACTAGACAGGGGCTCACCACTCGCCGACCGATGCCAAGCACGTCCCCGAGCTGCCATCGCTGACTCCTGGCCAACGCCCCCCGGTTTCCAGACCGAGCGTGACGTCCCACGGTAGGGAATAGCGCTGCGGCCGGTCTGGGGCAGCTGAGCTGCCTGTGGCGCCTCCCAGCTTCTTGCGCACCGGGCAGAGCACGGGAAGCTGAAAGGTCCTTGAGTGGTGTCAGCGCTACTTAGCGACAAACAAAACGTCAGCGCGTTACCAACATGATGCTCATCCGAAATCCAAAAGGCAGCACTGTGCCAGCTACTAGGAAGAACCTTAACTCTCTGCCAGCCGAAAGCAGGACGCTTTGAACAGCAAGGGCGATTGAAGGAATAAGGAAAAACTTAATAAATAGCGACAGGGAGCTCCATCGGAGAAGGAAAATTTAGAAAGCGAGGGCACTAAGGGAAGAGAAGAAGCAATTAAACCCAGCTAAACCCCCAGGGGAAAAGTCAACCTAGAACATGGAAAAAGCCACAGGGATTAGGGAAATAAGTGGGGAAATTAAAAAAAAACAGGACAGCGAACGAAAGGGACGGCGAAGGCAAATTCAAAAAACGAGGGCCCTAAGGAAAGACAAGAAAGAATTAAAACAGAAATACAGGGAAATAAAGGCAGCAAAGAGGACAAAAGGAGACGGGAAAGTGTTCAGAGGAAGCGGCGATTAAGAACATCGGGAAGCGATTTAAAACCCGCATGGGTGAGCTAAAACGGAGACGGCAAAGAGAACGTCTAAAGTGACAGCACTCAGGAGCAACGAGAAAGGAGAGCTAAAACCTAAGAGCAGCAAACGAGATAAAAGTAGAACATTTTCAAAGCCAAAGGTTTAAGAGAAGGAAGAACTAAGAAAATACCGACGGTGAACTACAACACAGGCGTAACGGGCAATTTTTAAAAAGGGTCCGCACGAAGGGAAGACAAGAAACCATTAAAAATTAAGACGGTGAAGGGTATAATAGTAGGCGTAGGAAGAAAACCTTAAAAGCGGGGAGCGTTAGGGAAATGAAGGGGGGAAACAAAAAACTAGGGACAGCACACTAAAAGCGGAGAAAGAACATTTCAAAAGGGAGGAGCCTAAGGAAAGAGAAGAACTAACTGCAAACTAAAGACAGGGAACGGGATAAAAGCAAAACAAACTTCAAGAGTGACGGGACTTAGGGCAACGAAGAGATAAAAGTAAAAAGAGGGACAGTGAACTAAAAGAGAGACGTAGGAAGAAAACGGACAAAGCAAAGGTACTAAAAGAGACAAGGAAGAATTAAAAAATGGAAACGGCAAATGGAATACAAGTAGACAGAAGCTTTTGTCGTGGTTTAACCCCAGCCAGCAGCCAAGCACCACACAGCCGCTACGGGGGAGAAAATTGCAAGGGTGGAAGTCCGAAAACGCGTGGGTTAAGGTAAGAACAGTTTAACAATTGAAGGAAAAGACAACAGAATACTAGTAATACTAGTAGTAGCAGTAGTAGTAGTAATAATAATAATAATAAACCAATAAGAGTATACAAAGCAAGCGCTTCACTAGACAGGGGCTCACCACTCGCCGACCGATGCCAAGCACGTCCCCGAGCTGCCATCGCTGACTCCTGGCCAACGCCCCCCGGTTTCCAGACCGAGCGTGACGTCCCACGGTAGGGAATAGCGCTGCGGCCGGTCTGGGGCAGCTGAGCTGCCTGTGGCGCCTCCCAGCTTCTTGCGCACCGGGCAGAGCACGGGAAGCTGAAAGGTCCTTGAGTGGTGTCAGCGCTACTTAGCGACAAACAAAACGTCAGCGCGTTACCAACATGATGCTCATCCGAAATCCAAAAGGCAGCACTGTGCCAGCTACTAGGAAGAACCTTAACTCTCTGCCAGCCGAAAGCAGGACGCTTTGAACAGCAAGGGCGATTGAAGGAATAAGGAAAAACTTAATAAATAGCGACAGGGAGCTCCATCGGAGAAGGAAAATTTAGAAAGCGAGGGCACTAAGGGAAGAGAAGAAGCAATTAAACCCAGCTAAACCCCCAGGGGAAAAGTCAACCTAGAACATGGAAAAAGCCACAGGGATTAGGGAAATAAATGGGGAAATTAAAAAAAAACAGGACAGCGAACGAAAGGGACGGCGAAGGCAAATTCAAAAAACGAGGGCCCTAAGGAAAGACAAGAAAGAATTAAAACAGAAATACAGGGAAATAAAGGCAGCAAAGAGGACAAAAGGAGACGGGAAAGTGTTCAGAGGAAGCGGCGATTAAGAACATCGGGAAGCGATTTAAAACCCGCATGGGTGAGCTAAAACAGAGACGGCAAAGAGAACGTCTAAAGTGACAGCACTCAGGAGCAACGAGAAAGGAGAGCTAAAACCTAAGAGCAGCAAACGAGATAAAAGTAGAACATTTTCAAAGCCAAAGGTTTAAGAGAAGGAAGAACTAAGAAAATACCGACGGTGAACTACAACACAGGCGTAACGGGCAATTTTTAAAAAGGGTCCGCACGAAGGGAAGACAAGAAACCATTAAAAATTAAGACGGTGAAGGGTATAACAGTAGGCGTAGGAAGAAAACCTTAAAAGCGGGGAGCGTTAGGGAAATGAAGGGGGGAAACTAAAAACTAGGGACAGCACACTAAAAGCGGAGAAAGAACATTTCAAAAGGGAGGAGCCTAAGGAAAGAGAAGAACTAACTGCAAACTAAAGACAGGGAACGGGATAAAAGCAAAACAAACTTCAAGAGTGACGGGACTTAGGGCAACGAAGAGATAAAAGTAAAAAGAGGGACAGTGAACTAAAAGAGAGACGTAGGAAGAAAACGGACAAAGCAAAGGTACTAAAAGAGACAAGGAAGAATTAAAAAATGGAAACGGCAAATGGAATACAAGTAGACAGAAGCTTTTGTCGTGGTTTAACCCCAGCCAGCAGCCAAGCACCACACAGCCGCTACGGGGGAGAAAATTGCAAGGGTGGAAGTCCGAAAACGCGTGGGTTAAGGTAAGAACAGTTTAACAATTGAAGGAAAAGACAACAGAATACTAGTAATACTAGTAGTAGCAGTAGTAGTAGTAATAATAATAATAATAAACCAATAAGAGTATACAAAGCAAGCGCTTCACTAGACAGGGGCTCACCACTCGCCGACCGATGCCAAGCACGTCCCCGAGCTGCCATCGCTGACTCCTGGCCAACGCCCCCCGGTTTCCAGACCGAGCGTGACGTCCCACGGTAGGGAATAGCGCTGCGGCCGGTCTGGGGCAGCTGAGCTGCCTGTGGCGCCTCCCAGCTTCTTGCGCACCGGGCAGAGCACGGGAAGCTGAAAGGTCCTTGAGTGGTGTCAGCGCTACTTAGCGACAAACAAAACGTCAGCGCGTTACCAACATGATGCTCATCCGAAATCCAAAAGGCAGCACTGTGCCAGCTACTAGGAAGAACCTTAACTCTCTGCCAGCCGAAAGCAGGACGCTTTGAACAGCAAGGGCGATTGAAGGAATAAGGAAAAACTTAATAAATAGCGACAGGGAGCTCCATCGGAGAAGGAAAATTTAGAAAGCGAGGGCACTAAGGGAAGAGAAGAAGCAATTAAACCCAGCTAAACCCCCAGGGGAAAAGTCAACCTAGAACATGGAAAAAGCCACAGGGATTAGGGAAATAAGTGGGGAAATTAAAAAAAAACAGGACAGCGAACGAAAGGGACGGCGAAGGCAAATTCAAAAAACGAGGGCCCTAAGGAAAGACAAGAAAGAATTAAAACAGAAATACAGGGAAATAAAGGCAGCAAAGAGGACAAAAGGAGACGGGAAAGTGTTCAGAGGAAGCGGCGATTAAGAACATCGGGAAGCGATTTAAAACCCGCATGGGTGAGCTAAAACGGAGACGGCAAAGAGAACGTCTAAAGTGACAGCACTCAGGAGCAACGAGAAAGGAGAGCTAAAACCTAAGAGCAGCAAACGAGATAAAAGTAGAACATTTTCAAAGCCAAAGGTTTAAGAGAAGGAAGAACTAAGAAAATACCGACGGTGAACTACAACACAGGCGTAACGGGCAATTTTTAAAAAGGGTCCGCACGAAGGGAAGACAAGAAACCATTAAAAATTAAGACGGTGAAGGGTATAATAGTAGGCGTAGGAAGAAAACCTTAAAAGCGGGGAGCGTTAGGGAAATGAAGGGGGGAAACAAAAAACTAGGGACAGCACACTAAAAGCGGAGAAAGAACATTTCAAAAGGGAGGAGCCTAAGGAAAGAGAAGAACTAACTGCAAACTAAAGACAGGGAACGGGATAAAAGCAAAACAAACTTCAAGAGTGACGGGACTTAGGGCAACGAAGAGATAAAAGTAAAAAGAGGGACAGTGAACTAAAAGAGAGACGTAGGAAGAAAACGGACAAAGCAAAGGTACTAAAAGAGACAAGGAAGAATTAAAAAATGGAAACGGCAAATGGAATACAAGTAGACAGAAGCTTTTGTCGTGGTTTAACCCCAGCCAGCAGCCAAGCACCACACAGCCGCTACGGGGGAGAAAATTGCAAGGGTGGAAGTCCGAAAACGCGTGGGTTAAGGTAAGAACAGTTTAACAATTGAAGGAAAAGACAACAGAATACTAGTAATACTAGTAGTAGCAGTAGTAGTAGTAATAATAATAATAATAAACCAATAAGAGTATACAAAGCAAGCGCTTCACTAGACAGGGGCTCACCACTCGCCGACCGATGCCAAGCACGTCCCCGAGCTGCCATCGCTGACTCCTGGCCAACGCCCCCCGGTTTCCAGACCGAGCGTGACGTCCCACGGTAGGGAATAGCGCTGCGGCCGGTCTGGGGCAGCTGAGCTGCCTGTGGCGCCTCCCAGCTTCTTGCGCACCGGGCAGAGCACGGGAAGCTGAAAGGTCCTTGAGTGGTGTCAGCGCTACTTAGCGACAAACAAAACGTCAGCGCGTTACCAACATGATGCTCATCCGAAATCCAAAAGGCAGCACTGTGCCAGCTACTAGGAAGAACCTTAACTCTCTGCCAGCCGAAAGCAGGACGCTTTGAACAGCAAGGGCGATTGAAGGAATAAGGAAAAACTTAATAAATAGCGACAGGGAGCTCCATCGGAGAAGGAAAATTTAGAAAGCGAGGGCACTAAGGGAAGAGAAGAAGCAATTAAACCCAGCTAAACCCCCAGGGGAAAAGTCAACCTAGAACATGGAAAAAGCCACAGGGATTAGGGAAATAAATGGGGAAATTAAAAAAAAACAGGACAGCGAACGAAAGGGACGGCGAAGGCAAATTCAAAAAACGAGGGCCCTAAGGAAAGACAAGAAAGAATTAAAACAGAAATACAGGGAAATAAAGGCAGCAAAGAGGACAAAAGGAGACGGGAAAGTGTTCAGAGGAAGCGGCGATTAAGAACATCGGGAAGCGATTTAAAACCCGCATGGGTGAGCTAAAACAGAGACGGCAAAGAGAACGTCTAAAGTGACAGCACTCAGGAGCAACGAGAAAGGAGAGCTAAAACCTAAGAGCAGCAAACGAGATAAAAGTAGAACATTTTCAAAGCCAAAGGTTTAAGAGAAGGAAGAACTAAGAAAATACCGACGATGAACTACAACACAGGCGTAACGGGCAATTTTTAAAAAGGGTCCGCACGAAGGGAAGACAAGAAACCATTAAAAATTAAGACGGTGAAGGGTATAACAGTAGGCGTAGGAAGAAAACCTTAAAAGCGGGGAGCGTTAGGGAAATGAAGGGGGGAAACTAAAAACTAGGGACAGCACACTAAAAGCGGAGAAAGAACATTTCAAAAGGGAGGAGCCTAAGGAAAGAGAAGAACTAACTGCAAACTAAAGACAGGGAACGGGATAAAAGCAAAACAAACTTCAAGAGTGACGGGACTTAGGGCAACGAAGAGATAAAAGTAAAAAGAGGGACAGTGAACTAAAAGAGAGACGTAGGAAGAAAACGGACAAAGCAAAGGTACTAAAAGAGACAAGGAAGAATTAAAAAATGGAAACGGCAAATGGAATACAAGTAGACAGAAGCTTTTGTCGTGGTTTAACCCCAGCCAGCAGCCAAGCACCACACAGCCGCTACGGGGGAGAAAATTGCAAGGGTGGAAGTCCGAAAACGCGTGGGTTAAGGTAAGAACAGTTTAACAATTGAAGGAAAAGACAACAGAATACTAGTAATACTAGTAGTAGCAGTAGTAGTAGTAATAATAATAATAATAAACCAATAAGAGTATACAAAGCAAGCGCTTCACTAGACAGGGGCTCACCACTCGCCGACCGATGCCAAGCACGTCCCCGAGCTGCCATCGCTGACTCCTGGCCAACGCCCCCCGGTTTCCAGACCGAGCGTGACGTCCCACGGTAGGGAATAGCGCTGCGGCCGGTCTGGGGCAGCTGAGCTGCCTGTGGCGCCTCCCAGCTTCTTGCGCACCGGGCAGAGCACGGGAAGCTGAAAGGTCCTTGAGTGGTGTCAGCGCTACTTAGCGACAAACAAAACGTCAGCGCGTTACCAACATGATGCTCATCCGAAATCCAAAAGGCAGCACTGTGCCAGCTACTAGGAAGAACCTTAACTCTCTGCCAGCCGAAAGCAGGACGCTTTGAACAGCAAGGGCGATTGAAGGAATAAGGAAAAACTTAATAAATAGCGACAGGGAGCTCCATCGGAGAAGGAAAATTTAGAAAGCGAGGGCACTAAGGGAAGAGAAGAAGCAATTAAACCCAGCTAAACCCCCAGGGGAAAAGTCAACCTAGAACATGGAAAAAGCCACAGGGATTAGGGAAATAAATGGGGAAATTAAAAAAAAACAGGACAGCGAACGAAAGGGACGGCGAAGGCAAATTCAAAAAACGAGGGCCCTAAGGAAAGACAAGAAAGAATTAAAACAGAAATACAGGGAAATAAAGGCAGCAAAGAGGACAAAAGGAGACGGGAAAGTGTTCAGAGGAAGCGGCGATTAAGAACATCGGGAAGCGATTTAAAACCCGCATGGGTGAGCTAAAACAGAGACGGCAAAGAGAACGTCTAAAGTGACAGCACTCAGGAGCAACGAGAAAGGAGAGCTAAAACCTAAGAGCAGCAAACGAGATAAAAGTAGAACATTTTCAAAGCCAAAGGTTTAAGAGAAGGAAGAACTAAGAAAATACCGACGGTGAACTACAACACAGGCGTAACGGGCAATTTTTAAAAAGGGTCCGCACGAAGGGAAGACAAGAAACCATTAAAAATTAAGACGGTGAAGGGTATAACAGTAGGCGTAGGAAGAAAACCTTAAAAGCGGGGAGCGTTAGGGAAATGAAGGGGGGAAACTAAAAACTAGGGACAGCACACTAAAAGCGGAGAAAGAACATTTCAAAAGGGAGGAGCCTAAGGAAAGAGAAGAACTAACTGCAAACTAAAGACAGGGAACGGGATAAAAGCAAAACAAACTTCAAGAGTGACGGGACTTAGGGCAACGAAGAGATAAAAGTAAAAAGAGGGACAGTGAACTAAAAGAGAGACGTAGGAAGAAAACGGACAAAGCAAAGGTACTAAAAGAGACAAGGAAGAATTAAAAAATGGAAACGGCAAATGGAATACAAGTAGACAGAAGCTTTTGTCGTGGTTTAACCCCAGCCAGCAGCCAAGCACCACACAGCCGCTACGGGGGAGAAAATTGCAAGGGTGGAAGTCCGAAAACGCGTGGGTTAAGGTAAGAACAGTTTAACAATTGAAGGAAAAGACAACAGAATACTAGTAATACTAGTAGTAGCAGTAGTAGTAGTAATAATAATAATAATAAACCAATAAGAGTATACAAAGCAAGCGCTTCACTAGACAGGGGCTCACCACTCGCCGACCGATGCCAAGCACGTCCCCGAGCTGCCATCGCTGACTCCTGGCCAACGCCCCCCGGTTTCCAGACCGAGCGTGACGTCCCACGGTAGGGAATAGCGCTGCGGCCGGTCTGGGGCAGCTGAGCTGCCTGTGGCGCCTCCCAGCTTCTTGCGCACCGGGCAGAGCACGGGAAGCTGAAAGGTCCTTGAGTGGTGTCAGCGCTACTTAGCGACAAACAAAACGTCAGCGCGTTACCAACATGATGCTCATCCGAAATCCAAAAGGCAGCACTGTGCCAGCTACTAGGAAGAACCTTAACTCTCTGCCAGCCGAAAGCAGGACGCTTTGAACAGCAAGGGCGATTGAAGGAATAAGGAAAAACTTAATAAATAGCGACAGGGAGCTCCATCGGAGAAGGAAAATTTAGAAAGCGAGGGCACTAAGGGAAGAGAAGAAGCAATTAAACCCAGCTAACCCCCCAGGGGAAAAGTCAACCTAGAACATGGAAAAAGCCACAGGGATTAGGGAAATAAGTGGGGAAATTAAAAAAACAGGACAGCGAACGAAAGGGACGGCGAAGGCAAATTCAAAAAACGAGGGCCCTAAGGAAAGACAAGAAAGAATTAAAACAGAAATACAGGGAAATAAAGGCAGCAAAGAGGACAAAAGGAGACGGGAAAGTGTTCAGAGGAAGCGGCGATTAAGAACATCGGGAAGCGATTTAAAACCCGCATGGGTGAGCTAAAACGGAGACGGCAAAGAGAACGTCTAAAGTGACAGCACTCAGGAGCAACGAGAAAGGAGAGCTAAAACCTAAGAGCAGCAAACGAGATAAAAGTAGAACATTTTCAAAGCCAAAGGTTTAAGAGAAGGAAGAACTAAGAAAATACCGACGGTGAACTACAACACAGGCGTAACGGGCAATTTTTAAAAAGGGTCCGCACGAAGGGAAGACAAGAAACCATTAAAAATTAAGACGGTGAAGGGTATAACAGTAGGCGTAGGAAGAAAACCTTAAAAGCGGGGAGCGTTAGGGAAATGAAGGGGGGAAACTAAAAACTAGGGACAGCACACTAAAAGCGGAGAAAGAACATTTCAAAAGGGAGGAGCCTAAGGAAAGAGAAGAACTAACTGCAAACTAAAGACAGGGAACGGGATAAAAGCAAAACAAACTTCAAGAGTGACGGGACTTAGGGCAACGAAGAGATAAAAGTAAAAAGAGGGACAGTGAACTAAAAGAGAGACGTAGGAAGAAAACGGACAAAGCAAAGGTACTAAAAGAGACAAGGAAGAATTAAAAAATGGAAACGGCAAATGGAATACAAGTAGACAGAAGCTTTTGTCGTGGTTTAACCCCAGCCAGCAGCCAAGCACCACACAGCCGCTACGGGGGAGAAAATTGCAAGGGTGGAAGTCCGAAAACGCGTGGGTTAAGGTAAGAACAGTTTAACAATTGAAGGAAAAGACAACAGAATACTAGTAATACTAGTAGTAGCAGTAGTAGTAGTAATAATAATAAACCAATAAGAGTATACAAAGCAAGCGCTTCACTAGACAGGGGCTCACCACTCGCCGACCGATGCCAAGCACGTCCCCGAGCTGCCATCGCTGACTCCTGGCCAACGCCCCCCGGTTTCCAGACCGAGCGTGACGTCCCACGGTAGGGAATAGCGCTGCGGCCGGTCTGGGGCAGCTGAGCTGCCTGTGGCGCCTCCCAGCTTCTTGCGCACCGGGCAGAGCACGGGAAGCTGAAAGGTCCTTGAGTGGTGTCAGCGCTACTTAGCGACAAACAAAACGTCAGCGCGTTACCAACATGATGCTCATCCGAAATCCAAAAGGCAGCACTGTGCCAGCTACTAGGAAGAACCTTAACTCTCTGCCAGCCGAAAGCAGGACGCTTTGAACAGCAAGGGCGATTGAAGGAATAAGGAAAAACTTAATAAATAGCGACAGGGAGCTCCATCGGAGAAGGAAAATTTAGAAAGCGAGGGCACTAAGGGAAGAGAAGAAGCAATTAAACCCAGCTAAACCCCCAGGGGAAAAGTCAACCTAGAACATGGAAAAAGCCACAGGGATTAGGGAAATAAATGGGGAAATTAAAAAAAAACAGGACAGCGAACGAAAGGGACGGCGAAGGCAAATTCAAAAAACGAGGGCCCTAAGGAAAGACAAGAAAGAATTAAAACAGAAATACAGGGAAATAAAGGCAGCAAAGAGGACAAAAGGAGACGGGAAAGTGTTCAGAGGAAGCGGCGATTAAGAACATCGGGAAGCGATTTAAAACCCGCATGGGTGAGCTAAAACAGAGACGGCAAAGAGAACGTCTAAAGTGACAGCACTCAGGAGCAACGAGAAAGGAGAGCTAAAACCTAAGAGCAGCAAACGAGATAAAAGTAGAACATTTTCAAAGCCAAAGGTTTAAGAGAAGGAAGAACAAAGAAAATACCGACGGTGAACTACAACACAGGCGTAACGGGCAATTTTTAAAAAGGGTCCGCACGAAGGGAAGACAAGAAACCATTAAAAATTAAGACGGTGAAGGGTATAACAGTAGGCGTAGGAAGAAAACCTTAAAAGCGGGGAGCGTTAGGGAAATGAAGGGGGGAAACTAAAAACTAGGGACAGCACACTAAAAGCGGAGAAAGAACATTTCAAAAGGGAGGAGCCTAAGGAAAGAGAAGAACTAACTGCAAACTAAAGACAGGGAACGGGATAAAAGCAAAACAAACTTCAAGAGTGACGGGACTTAGGGCAACGAAGAGATAAAAGTAAAAAGAGGGACAGTGAACTAAAAGAGAGACGTAGGAAGAAAACGGACAAAGCAAAGGTACTAAAAGAGACAAGGAAGAATTAAAAAATGGAAACGGCAAATGGAATACAAGTAGACAGAAGCTTTTGTCGTGGTTTAACCCCAGCCAGCAGCCAAGCACCACACAGCCGCTACGGGGGAGAAAATTGCAAGGGTGGAAGTCCGAAAACGCGTGGGTTAAGGTAAGAACAGTTTAACAATTGAAGGAAAAGACAACAGAATACTAGTAATACTAGTAGTAGCAGTAGTAGTAGTAATAATAATAATAATAAACCAATAAGAGTATACAAAGCAAGCGCTTCACTAGACAGGGGCTCACCACTCGCCGACCGATGCCAAGCACGTCCCCGAGCTGCCATCGCTGACTCCTGGCCAACGCCCCCCGGTTTCCAGACCGAGCGTGACGTCCCACGGTAGGGAATAGCGCTGCGGCCGGTCTGGGGCAGCTGAGCTGCCTGTGGCGCCTCCCAGCTTCTTGCGCACCGGGCAGAGCACGGGAAGCTGAAAGGTCCTTGAGTGGTGTCAGCGCTACTTAGCGACAAACAAAACGTCAGCGCGTTACCAACATGATGCTCATCCGAAATCCAAAAGGCAGCACTGTGCCAGCTACTAGGAAGAACCTTAACTCTCTGCCAGCCGAAAGCAGGACGCTTTGAACAGCAAGGGCGATTGAAGGAATAAGGAAAAACTTAATAAATAGCGACAGGGAGCTCCATCGGAGAAGGAAAATTTAGAAAGCGAGGGCACTAAGGGAAGAGAAGAAGCAATTAAACCCAGCTAACCCCCCAGGGGAAAAGTCAACCTAGAACATGGAAAAAGCCACAGGGATTAGGGAAATAAGTGGGGAAATTAAAAAAACAGGACAGCGAACGAAAGGGACGGCGAAGGCAAATTCAAAAAACGAGGGCCCTAAGGAAAGACAAGAAAGAATTAAAACAGAAATACAGGGAAATAAAGGCAGCAAAGAGGACAAAAGGAGACGGGAAAGTGTTCAGAGGAAGCGGCGATTAAGAACATCGGGAAGCGATTTAAAACCCGCATGGGTGAGCTAAAACGGAGACGGCAAAGAGAACATCTAAAGTGACAGCACTCAGGAGCAACGAGAAAGGAGAGCTAAAACCTAAGAGCAGCAAACGAGATAAAAGTAGAACATTTTCAAAGCCAAAGGTTTAAGAGAAGGAAGAACTAAGAAAATACCGACGGTGAACTACAACACAGGCGTAACGGGCAATTTTTAAAAAGGGTCCGCACGAAGGGAAGACAAGAAACCATTAAAAATTAAGACGGTGAAGGGTATAACAGTAGGCGTAGGAAGAAAACCTTAAAAGCGGGGAGCGTTAGGGAAATGAAGGGGGGAAACTAAAAACTAGGGACAGCACACTAAAAGCGGAGAAAGAACATTGCAAAAGGGAGGAGCCTAAGGAAAGAGAAGAACTAACTGCAAACTAAAGACAGGGAACGGGATAAAAGCAAAACAAACTTCAAGAGTGACGGGACTTAGGGCAACGAAGAGATAAAAGTAAAAAGAGGGACAGTGAACTAAAAGAGAGACGTAGGAAGAAAACGGACAAAGCAAAGGTACTAAAAGAGACAAGGAAGAATTAAAAAATGGAAACGGCAAATGGAATACAAGTAGACAGAAGCTTTTGTCGTGGTTTAACCCCAGCCAGCAGCCAAGCACCACACAGCCGCTACGGGGGAGAAAATTGCAAGGGTGGAAGTCCGAAAACGCGTGGGTTAAGGTAAGAACAGTTTAACAATTGAAGGAAAAGACAACAGAATACTAGTAATACTAGTAGTAGCAGTAGTAGTAGTAATAATAATAAACCAATAAGAGTATACAAAGCAAGCGCTTCACTAGACAGGGGCTCACCACTCGCCGACCGATGCCAAGCACGTCCCCGAGCTGCCATCGCTGACTCCTGGCCAACGCCCCCCGGTTTCCAGACCGAGCGTGACGTCCCACGGTAGGGAATAGCGCTGCGGCCGGTCTGGGGCAGCTGAGCTGCCTGTGGCGCCTCCCAGCTTCTTGCGCACCGGGCAGAGCACGGGAAGCTGAAAGGTCCTTGAGTGGTGTCAGCGCTACTTAGCGACAAACAAAACGTCAGCGCGTTACCAACATGATGCTCATCCGAAATCCAAAAGGCAGCACTGTGCCAGCTACTAGGAAGAACCTTAACTCTCTGCCAGCCGAAAGCAGGACGCTTTGAACAGCAAGGGCGATTGAAGGAATAAGGAAAAACTTAATAAATAGCGACAGGGAGCTCCATCGGAGAAGGAAAATTTAGAAAGCGAGGGCACTAAGGGAAGAGAAGAAGCAATTAAACCCAGCTAAACCCCCAGGGGAAAAGTCAACCTAGAACATGGAAAAAGC
Organism: Platalea leucorodia; assembly: GCF_965183815.1. Lineage (NCBI taxonomy): Eukaryota > Metazoa > Chordata > Aves > Pelecaniformes > Threskiornithidae > Platalea > Platalea leucorodia. The sequence goes on along the minus strand of NW_028121434.1, from coordinate 258,083 downwards.
CACAGGGATTAGGGAAATAAATGGGGAAATTAAAAAAAAACAGGACAGCGAACGAAAGGGACGGCGAAGGCAAATTCAAAAAACGAGGGCCCTAAGGAAAGACAAGAAAGAATTAAAACAGAAATACAGGGAAATAAAGGCAGCAAAGAGGACAAAAGGAGACGGGAAAGTGTTCAGAGGAAGCGGCGATTAAGAACATCGGGAAGCGATTTAAAACCCGCATGGGTGAGCTAAAACAGAGACGGCAAAGAGAACGTCTAAAGTGACAGCACTCAGGAGCAACGAGAAAGGAGAGCTAAAACCTAAGAGCAGCAAACGAGATAAAAGTAGAACATTTTCAAAGCCAAAGGTTTAAGAGAAGGAAGAACTAAGAAAATACCGACGGTGAACTACAACACAGGCGTAACGGGCAATTTTTAAAAAGGGTCCGCACGAAGGGAAGACAAGAAACCATTAAAAATTAAGACGGTGAAGGGTATAACAGTAGGCGTAGGAAGAAAACCTTAAAAGCGGGGAGCGTTAGGGAAATGAAGGGGGGAAACTAAAAACTAGGGACAGCACACTAAAAGCGGAGAAAGAACATTTCAAAAGGGAGGAGCCTAAGGAAAGAGAAGAACTAACTGCAAACTAAAGACAGGGAACGGGATAAAAGCAAAACAAACTTCAAGAGTGACGGGACTTAGGGCAACGAAGAGATAAAAGTAAAAAGAGGGACAGTGAACTAAAAGAGAGACGTAGGAAGAAAACGGACAAAGCAAAGGTACTAAAAGAGACAAGGAAGAATTAAAAAATGGAAACGGCAAATGGAATACAAGTAGACAGAAGCTTTTGTCGTGGTTTAACCCCAGCCAGCAGCCAAGCACCACACAGCCGCTACGCGGGAGAAAATTGCAAGGGTGGAAGTCCGAAAACGCGTGGGTTAAGGTAAGAACAGTTTAACAATTGAAGGAAAAGACAACAGAATACTAGTAATACTAGTAGTAGCAGTAGTAGTAGTAATAATAATAAACCAATAAGAGTATACAAAGCAAGCGCTTCACTAGACAGGGGCTCACCACTCGCCGACCGATGCCAAGCACGTCCCCGAGCTGCCATCGCTGACTCCTGGCCAACGCCCCCCGGTTTCGAGACCGAGCGTGACGTCCCACGGTAGGGAATAGCGCTGCGGCCGGTCTGGGGCAGCTGAGCTGCCTGTGGCGCCTCCCAGCTTCTTGCGCACCGGGCAGAGCACGGGAAGCTGAAAGGTCCTTGAGTGGTGTCAGCGCTACTTAGCGACAAACAAAACGTCAGCGCGTTACCAACATGATGCTCATCCGAAATCCAAAAGGCAGCACTGTGCCAGCTACTAGGAAGAACCTTAACTCTCTGCCAGCCGAAAGCAGGACGCTTTGAACAGCAAGGGCGATTGAAGGAATAAGGAAAAACTTAATAAATAGCGACAGGGAGCTCCATCGGAGAAGGAAAATTTAGAAAGCGAGGGCACTAAGGGAAGAGAAGAAGCAATTAAACCCAGCTAACCCCCCAGGGGAAAAGTCAACCTAGAACATGGAAAAAGCCACAGGGATTAGGGAAATAAGTGGGGAAATTAAAAAAACAGGACAGCGAACGAAAGGGACGGCGAAGGCAAATTCAAAAAACGAGGGCCCTAAGGAAAGACAAGAAAGAATTAAAACAGAAATACAGGGAAATAAAGGCAGCAAAGAGGACAAAAGGAGACGGGAAAGTGTTCAGAGGAAGCGGCGATTAAGAACATCGGGAAGCGATTTAAAACCCGCATGGGTGAGCTAAAACGGAGACGGCAAAGAGAACATCTAAAGTGACAGCACTCAGGAGCAACGAGAAAGGAGAGCTAAAACCTAAGAGCAGCAAACGAGATAAAAGTAGAACATTTTCAAAGCCAAAGGTTTAAGAGAAGGAAGAACTAAGAAAATACCGACGGTGAACTACAACACAGGCGTAACGGGCAATTTTTAAAAAGGGTCCGCACGAAGGGAAGACAAGAAACCATTAAAAATTAAGACGGTGAAGGGTATAACAGTAGGCGTAGGAAGAAAACCTTAAAAGCGGGGAGCGTTAGGGAAATGAAGGGGGGAAACTAAAAACTAGGGACAGCACACTAAAAGCGGAGAAAGAACATTTCAAAAGGGAGGAGCCTAAGGAAAGAGAAGAACTAACTGCAAACTAAAGACAGGGAACGGGATAAAAGCAAAACAAACTTCAAGAGTGACGGGACTTAGGGCAACGAAGAGATAAAAGTAAAAAGAGGGACAGTGAACTAAAAGAGAGACGTAGGAAGAAAACGGACAAAGCAAAGGTACTAAAAGAGACAAGGAAGAATTAAAAAATGGAAACGGCAAATGGAATACAAGTAGACAGAAGCTTTTGTCGTGGTTTAACCCCAGCCAGCAGCCAAGCACCACACAGCCGCTACGGGGGAGAAAATTGCAAGGGTGGAAGTCCGAAAACGCGTGGGTTAAGGTAAGAACAGTTTAACAATTGAAGGAAAAGACAACAGAATACTAGTAATACTAGTAGTAGCAGTAGTAGTAGTAATAATAATAAACCAATAAGAGTATACAAAGCAAGCGCTTCACTAGACAGGGGCTCACCACTCGCCGACCGATGCCAAGCACGTCCCCGAGCTGCCATCGCTGACTCCTGGCCAACGCCCCCCGGTTTCCAGACCGAGCGTGACGTCCCACGGTAGGGAATAGCGCTGCGGCCGGTCTGGGGCAGCTGAGCTGCCTGTGGCGCCTCCCAGCTTCTTGCGCACCGGGCAGAGCACGGGAAGCTGAAAGGTCCTTGAGTGGTGTCAGCGCTACTTAGCGACAAACAAAACGTCAGCGCGTTACCAACATGATGCTCATCCGAAATCCAAAAGGCAGCACTGTGCCAGCTACTAGGAAGAACCTTAACTCTCTGCCAGCCGAAAGCAGGACGCTTTGAACAGCAAGGGCGATTGAAGGAATAAGGAAAAACTTAATAAATAGCGACAGGGAGCTCCATCGGAGAAGGAAAATTTAGAAAGCGAGGGCACTAAGGGAAGAGAAGAAGCAATTAAACCCAGCTAACCCCCCAGGGGAAAAGTCAACCTAGAACATGGAAAAAGCCACAGGGATTAGGGAAATAAGTGGGGAAATTAAAAAAACAGGACAGCGAACGAAAGGGACGGCGAAGGCAAATTCAAAAAACGAGGGCCCTAAGGAAAGACAAGAAAGAATTAAAACAGAAATACAGGGAAATAAAGGCAGCAAAGAGGACAAAAGGAGACGGGAAAGTGTTCAGAGGAAGCGGCGATTAAGAACATCGGGAAGCGATTTAAAACCCGCATGGGTGAGCTAAAACGGAGACGGCAAAGAGAACGTCTAAAGTGACAGCACTCAGGAGCAACGAGAAAGGAGAGCTAAAACCTAAGAGCAGCAAACGAGATAAAAGTAGAACATTTTCAAAGCCAAAGGTTTAAGAGAAGGAAGAACTAAGAAAATACCGACGGTGAACTACAACACAGGCGTAACGGGCAATTTTTAAAAAGGGTCCGCACGAAGGGAAGACAAGAAACCATTAAAAATTAAGACGGTGAAGGGTATAACAGTAGGCGTAGGAAGAAAACCTTAAAAGCGGGGAGCGTTAGGGAAATGAAGGGGGGAAACTAAAAACTAGGGACAGCACACTAAAAGCGGAGAAAGAACATTTCAAAAGGGAGGAGCCTAAGGAAAGAGAAGAACTAACTGCAAACTAAAGACAGGGAACGGGATAAAAGCAAAACAAACTTCAAGAGTGACGGGACTTAGGGCAACGAAGAGATAAAAGTAAAAAGAGGGACAGTGAACTAAAAGAGAGACGTAGGAAGAAAACGGACAAAGCAAAGGTACTAAAAGAGACAAGGAAGAATTAAAAAATGGAAACGGCAAATGGAATACAAGTAGACAGAAGCTTTTGTCGTGGTTTAACCCCAGCCAGCAGCCAAGCACCACACAGCCGCTACGCGGGAGAAAATTGCAAGGGTGGAAGTCCGAAAACGCGTGGGTTAAGGTAAGAACAGTTTAACAATTGAAGGAAAAGACAACAGAATACTAGTAATACTAGTAGTAGCAGTAGTAGTAGTAATAATAATAAACCAATAAGAGTATACAAAGCAAGCGCTTCACTAGACAGGGGCTCACCACTCGCCGACCGATGCCAAGCACGTCCCCGAGCTGCCATCGCTGACTCCTGGCCAACGCCCCCCGGTTTCCAGACCGAGCGTGACGTCCCACGGTAGGGAATAGCGCTGCGGCCGGTCTGGGGCAGCTGAGCTGCCTGTGGCGCCTCCCAGCTTCTTGCGCACCGGGCAGAGCACGGGAAGCTGAAAGGTCCTTGAGTGGTGTCAGCGCTACTTAGCGACAAACAAAACGTCAGCGCGTTACCAACATGATGCTCATCCGAAATCCAAAAGGCAGCACTGTGCCAGCTACTAGGAAGAACCTTAACTCTCTGCCAGCCGAAAGCAGGACGCTTTGAACAGCAAGGGCGATTGAAGGAATAAGGAAAAACTTAATAAATAGCGACAGGGAGCTCCATCGGAGAAGGAAAATTTAGAAAGCGAGGGCACTAAGGGAAGAGAAGAAGCAATTAAACCCAGCTAAACCCCCAGGGGAAAAGTCAACCTAGAACATGGAAAAAGCCACAGGGATTAGGGAAATAAATGGGGAAATTAAAAAAAAACAGGACAGCGAACGAAAGGGACGGCGAAGGCAAATTCAAAAAACGAGGGCCCTAAGGAAAGACAAGAAAGAATTAAAACAGAAATACAGGGAAATAAAGGCAGCAAAGAGGACAAAAGGAGACGGGAAAGTGTTCAGAGGAAGCGGCGATTAAGAACATCGGGAAGCGATTTAAAACCCGCATGGGTGAGCTAAAACGGAGACGGCAAAGAGAACGTCTAAAGTGACAGCACTCAGGAGCAACGAGAAAGGAGAGCTAAAACCTAAGAGCAGCAAACGAGATAAAAGTAGAACATTTTCAAAGCCAAAGGTTTAAGAGAAGGAAGAACTAAGAAAATACCGACGGTGAACTACAACACAGGCGTAACGGGCAATTTTTAAAAAGGGTCCGCACGAAGGGAAGACAAGAAACCATTAAAAATTAAGACGGTGAAGGGTATAATAGTAGGCGTAGGAAGAAAACCTTAAAAGCAGGGAGCGTTAGGGAAATGAAGGGGGGAAACTAAAAACTAGGGACAGCACACTAAAAGCGGAGAAAGAACATTTCAAAAGGGAGGAGCCTAAGGAAAGAGAAGAACTAACTGCAAACTAAAGACAGGGAACGGGATAAAAGCAAAACAAACTTCAAGAGTGACGGGACTTAGGGCAACGAAGAGATAAAAGTAAAAAGAGGGACAGTGAACTAAAAGAGAGACGTAGGAAGAAAACGGACAAAGCAAAGGTACTAAAAGAGACAAGGAAGAATTAAAAAATGGAAACGGCAAATGGAATACAAGTAGACAGAAGCTTTTGTCGTGGTTTAACCCCAGCCAGCAGCCAAGCACCACACAGCCGCTACGGGGGAGAAAATTGCAAGGGTGGAAGTCCGAAAACGCGTGGGTTAAGGTAAGAACAGTTTAACAATTGAAGGAAAAGACAACAGAATACTAGTAATACTAGTAGTAGCAGTAGTAGTAGTAATAATAATAATAATAAACCAATAAGAGTATACAAAGCAAGCGCTTCACTAGACAGGGGCTCACCACTCGCCGACCGATGCCAAGCACGTCCCCGAGCTGCCATCGCTGACTCCTGGCCAACGCCCCCCGGTTTCCAGACCGAGCGTGACGTCCCACGGTAGGGAATAGCGCTGCGGCCGGTCTGGGGCAGCTGAGCTGCCTGTGGCGCCTCCCAGCTTCTTGCGCACCGGGCAGAGCACGGGAAGCTGAAAGGTCCTTGAGTGGTGTCAGCGCTACTTAGCGACAAACAAAACGTCAGCGCGTTACCAACATGATGCTCATCCGAAATCCAAAAGGCAGCACTGTGCCAGCTACTAGGAAGAACCTTAACTCTCTGCCAGCCGAAAGCAGGACGCTTTGAACAGCAAGGGCGATTGAAGGAATAAGGAAAAACTTAATAAATAGCGACAGGGAGCTCCATCGGAGAAGGAAAATTTAGAAAGCGAGGGCACTAAGGGAAGAGAAGAAGCAATTAAACCCAGCTAACCCCCCAGGGGAAAAGTCAACCTAGAACATGGAAAAAGCCACAGGGATTAGGGAAATAAGTGGGGAAATTAAAAAAACAGGACAGCGAACGAAAGGGACGGCGAAGGCAAATTCAAAAAACGAGGGCCCTAAGGAAAGACAAGAAAGAATTAAAACAGAAATACAGGGAAATAAAGGCAGCAAAGAGGACAAAAGGAGACGGGAAAGTGTTCAGAGGAAGCGGCGATTAAGAACATCGGGAAGCGATTTAAAACCCGCATGGGTGAGCTAAAACGGAGACGGCAAAGAGAACGTCTAAAGTGACAGCACTCAGGAGCAACGAGAAAGGAGAGCTAAAACCTAAGAGCAGCAAACGAGATAAAAGTAGAACATTTTCAAAGCCAAAGGTTTAAGAGAAGGAAGAACTAAGAAAATACCGACGGTGAACTACAACACAGGCGTAACGGGCAATTTTTAAAAAGGGTCCGCACGAAGGGAAGACAAGAAACCATTAAAAATTAAGACGGTGAAGGGTATAACAGTAGGCGTAGGAAGAAAACCTTAAAAGCGGGGAGCGTTAGGGAAATGAAGGGGGGAAACTAAAAACTAGGGACAGCACACTAAAAGCGGAGAAAGAACATTTCAAAAGGGAGGAGCCTAAGGAAAGAGAAGAACTAACTGCAAACTAAAGACAGGGAACGGGATAAAAGCAAAACAAACTTCAAGAGTGACGGGACTTAGGGCAACGAAGAGATAAAAGTAAAAAGAGGGACAGTGAACTAAAAGAGAGACGTAGGAAGAAAACGGACAAAGCAAAGGTACTAAAAGAGACAAGGAAGAATTAAAAAATGGAAACGGCAAATGGAATACAAGTAGACAGAAGCTTTTGTCGTGGTTTAACCCCAGCCAGCAGCCAAGCACCACACAGCCGCTACGGGGGAGAAAATTGCAAGGGTGGAAGTCCGAAAACGCGTGGGTTAAGGTAAGAACAGTTTAACAATTGAAGGAAAAGACAACAGAATACTAGTAATACTAGTAGTAGCAGTAGTAGTAGTAATAATAATAAACCAATAAGAGTATACAAAGCAAGCGCTTCACTAGACAGGGGCTCACCACTCGCCGACCGATGCCAAGCACGTCCCCGAGCTGCCATCGCTGACTCCTGGCCAACGCCCCCCGGTTTCCAGACCGAGCGTGACGTCCCACGGTAGGGAATAGCGCTGCGGCCGGTCTGGGGCAGCTGAGCTGCCTGTGGCGCCTCCCAGCTTCTTGCGCACCGGGCAGAGCACGGGAAGCTGAAAGGTCCTTGAGTGGTGTCAGCGCTACTTAGCGACAAACAAAACGTCAGCGCGTTACCAACATGATGCTCATCCGAAATCCAAAAGGCAGCACTGTGCCAGCTACTAGGAAGAACCTTAACTCTCTGCCAGCCGAAAGCAGGACGCTTTGAACAGCAAGGGCGATTGAAGGAATAAGGAAAAACTTAATAAATAGCGACAGGGAGCTCCATCGGAGAAGGAAAATTTAGAAAGCGAGGGCACTAAGGGAAGAGAAGAAGCAATTAAACCCAGCTAACCCCCCAGGGGAAAAGTCAACCTAGAACATGGAAAAAGCCACAGGGATTAGGGAAATAAGTGGGGAAATTAAAAAAACAGGACAGCGAACGAAAGGGACGGCGAAGGCAAATTCAAAAAACGAGGGCCCTAAGGAAAGACAAGAAAGAATTAAAACAGAAATACAGGGAAATAAAGGCAGCAAAGAGGACAAAAGGAGACGGGAAAGTGTTCAGAGGAAGCGGCGATTAAGAACATCGGGAAGCGATTTAAAACCCGCATGGGTGAGCTAAAACGGAGACGGCAAAGAGAACGTCTAAAGTGACAGCACTCAGGAGCAACGAGAAAGGAGAGCTAAAACCTAAGAGCAGCAAACGAGATAAAAGTAGAACATTTTCAAAGCCAAAGGTTTAAGAGAAGGAAGAACTAAGAAAATACCGACGGTGAACTACAACACAGGCGTAACGGGCAATTTTTAAAAAGGGTCCGCACGAAGGGAAGACAAGAAACCATTAAAAATTAAGACGGTGAAGGGTATAACAGTAGGCGTAGGAAGAAAACCTTAAAAGCGGGGAGCGTTAGGGAAATGAAGGGGGGAAACTAAAAACTAGGGACAGCACACTAAAAGCGGAGAAAGAACATTTCAAAAGGGAGGAGCCTAAGGAAAGAGAAGAACTAACTGCAAACTAAAGACAGGGAACGGGATAAAAGCAAAACAAACTTCAAGAGTGACGGGACTTAGGGCAACGAAGAGATAAAAGTAAAAAGAGGGACAGTGAACTAAAAGAGAGACGTAGGAAGAAAACGGACAAAGCAAAGGTACTAAAAGAGACAAGGAAGAATTAAAAAATGGAAACGGCAAATGGAATACAAGTAGACAGAAGCTTTTGTCGTGGTTTAACCCCAGCCAGCAGCCAAGCACCACACAGCCGCTACGCGGGAGAAAATTGCAAGGGTGGAAGTCCGAAAACGCGTGGGTTAAGGTAAGAACAGTTTAACAATTGAAGGAAAAGACAACAGAATACTAGTAATACTAGTAGTAGCAGTAGTAGTAGTAATAATAATAAACCAATAAGAGTATACAAAGCAAGCGCTTCACTAGACAGGGGCTCACCACTCGCCGACCGATGCCAAGCACGTCCCCGAGCTGCCATCGCTGACTCCTGGCCAACGCCCCCCGGTTTCCAGACCGAGCGTGACGTCCCACGGTAGGGAATAGCGCTGCGGCCGGTCTGGGGCAGCTGAGCTGCCTGTGGCGCCTCCCAGCTTCTTGCGCACCGGGCAGAGCACGGGAAGCTGAAAGGTCCTTGAGTGGTGTCAGCGCTACTTAGCGACAAACAAAACGTCAGCGCGTTACCAACATGATGCTCATCCGAAATCCAAAAGGCAGCACTGTGCCAGCTACTAGGAAGAACCTTAACTCTCTGCCAGCCGAAAGCAGGACGCTTTGAACAGCAAGGGCGATTGAAGGAATAAGGAAAAACTTAATAAATAGCGACAGGGAGCTCCATCGGAGAAGGAAAATTTAGAAAGCGAGGGCACTAAGGGAAGAGAAGAAGCAATTAAACCCAGCTAAACCCCCAGGGGAAAAGTCAACCTAGAACATGGAAAAAGCCACAGGGATTAGGGAAATAAATGGGGAAATTAAAAAAAAACAGGACAGCGAACGAAAGGGACGGCGAAGGCAAATTCAAAAAACGAGGGCCCTAAGGAAAGACAAGAAAGAATTAAAACAGAAATACAGGGAAATAAAGGCAGCAAAGAGGACAAAAGGAGACGGGAAAGTGTTCAGAGGAAGCGGCGATTAAGAACATCGGGAAGCGATTTAAAACCCGCATGGGTGAGCTAAAACGGAGACGGCAAAGAGAACGTCTAAAGTGACAGCACTCAGGAGCAACGAGAAAGGAGAGCTAAAACCTAAGAGCAGCAAACGAGATAAAAGTAGAACATTTTCAAAGCCAAAGGTTTAAGAGAAGGAAGAACTAAGAAAATACCGACGGTGAACTACAACACAGGCGTAACGGGCAATTTTTAAAAAGGGTCCGCACGAAGGGAAGACAAGAAACCATTAAAAATTAAGACGGTGAAGGGTATAATAGTAGGCGTAGGAAGAAAACCTTAAAAGCAGGGAGCGTTAGGGAAATGAAGGGGGGAAACTAAAAACTAGGGACAGCACACTAAAAGCGGAGAAAGAACATTTCAAAAGGGAGGAGCCTAAGGAAAGAGAAGAACTAACTGCAAACTAAAGACAGGGAACGGGATAAAAGCAAAACAAACTTCAAGAGTGACGGGACTTAGGGCAACGAAGAGATAAAAGTAAAAAGAGGGACAGTGAACTAAAAGAGAGACGTAGGAAGAAAACGGACAAAGCAAAGGTACTAAAAGAGACAAGGAAGAATTAAAAAATGGAAACGGCAAATGGAATACAAGTAGACAGAAGCTTTTGTCGTGGTTTAACCCCAGCCAGCAGCCAAGCACCACACAGCCGCTACGCGGGAGAAAATTGCAAGGGTGGAAGTCCGAAAACGCGTGGGTTAAGGTAAGAACAGTTTAACAATTGAAGGAAAAGACAACAGAATACTAGTAATACTAGTAGTAGCAGTAGTAGTAGTAATAATAATAAACCAATAAGAGTATACAAAGCAAGCGCTTCACTAGACAGGGGCTCACCACTCGCCGACCGATGCCAAGCACGTCCCCGAGCTGCCATCGCTGACTCCTGGCCAACGCCCCCCGGTTTCCAGACCGAGCGTGACGTCCCACGGTAGGGAATAGCGCTGCGGCCGGTCTGGGGCAGCTGAGCTGCCTGTGGCGCCTCCCAGCTTCTTGCGCACCGGGCAGAGCACGGGAAGCTGAAAGGTCCTTGAGTGGTGTCAGCGCTACTTAGCGACAAACAAAACGTCAGCGCGTTACCAACATGATGCTCATCCGAAATCCAAAAGGCAGCACTGTGCCAGCTACTAGGAAGAACCTTAACTCTCTGCCAGCCGAAAGCAGGACGCTTTGAACAGCAAGGGCGATTGAAGGAATAAGGAAAAACTTAATAAATAGCGACAAGGAGCTCCATCGGAGAAGGAAAATTTAGAAAGCGAGGGCACTAAGGGAAGAGAAGAAGCAATTAAACCCAGCTAAACCCCCAGGGGAAAAGTCAACCTAGAACATGGAAAAAGCCACAGGGATTAGGGAAATAAATGGGGAAATTAAAAAAAAACAGGACAGCGAACGAAAGGGACGGCGAAGGCAAATTCAAAAAACGAGGGCCCTAAGGAAAGACAAGAAAGAATTAAAACAGAAATACAGGGAAATAAAGGCAGCAAAGAGGATAAAAGGAGACGGGAAAGTGTTCAGAGGAAGCGGCGATTAAGAACATCGGGAAGCGATTTAAAACCCGCATGGGTGAGCTAAAACGGAGACGGCAAAGAGAACGTCTAAAGTGACAGCACTCAGGAGCAACGAGAAAGGAGAGCTAAAACCTAAGAGCAGCAAACGAGATAAAAGTAGAACATTTTCAAAGCCAAAGGTTTAAGAGAAGGAAGAACTAAGAAAATACCGACGGTGAACTACAACACAGGCGTAACGGGCAATTTTTAAAAAGGGTCCGCACGAAGGGAAGACAAGAAACCATTAAAAATTAAGACGGTGAAGGGTATAATAGTAGGCGTAGGAAGAAAACCTTAAAAGCGGGGAGCGTTAGGGAAATGAAGGGGGGAAACTAAAAACTAGGGACAGCACACTAAAAGCGGAGAAAGAACATTTCAAAAGGGAGGAGCCTAAGGAAAGAGAAGAACTAACTGCAAACTAAAGACAGGGAACGGGATAAAAGCAAAACAAACTTCAAGAGTGACGGGACTTAGGGCAACGAAGAGATAAAAGTAAAAAGAGGGACAGTGAACTAAAAGAGAGACGTAGGAAGAAAACGGACAAAGCAAAGGTACTAAAAGAGACAAGGAAGAATTAAAAAATGGAAACGGCAAATGGAATACAAGTAGACAGAAGCTTTTGTCGTGGTTTAACCCCAGCCAGCAGCCAAGCACCACACAGCCGCTACGCGGGAGAAAATTGCAAGGGTGGAAGTCCGAAAACGCGTGGGTTAAGGTAAGAACAGTTTAACAATTGAAGGAAAAGACAACAGAATACTAGTAATACTAGTAGTAGCAGTAGTAGTAGTAATAATAATAAACCAATAAGAGTATACAAAGCAAGCGCTTCACTAGACAGGGGCTCACCACTCGCCGACCGATGCCAAGCACGTCCCCGAGCTGCCATCGCTGACTCCTGGCCAACGCCCCCCGGTTTCGAGACCGAGCGTGACGTCCCACGGTAGGGAATAGCGCTGCGGCCGGTCTGGGGCAGCTGAGCTGCCTGTGGCGCCTCCCAGCTTCTTGCGCACCGGGCAGAGCACGGGAAGCTGAAAGGTCCTTGAGTGGTGTCAGCGCTACTTAGCGACAAACAAAACGTCAGCGCGTTACCAACATGATGCTCATCCGAAATCCAAAAGGCAGCACTGTGCCAGCTACTAGGAAGAACCTTAACTCTCTGCCAGCCGAAAGCAGGACGCTTTGAACAGCAAGGGCGATTGAAGGAATAAGGAAAAACTTAATAAATAGCGACAGGGAGCTCCATCGGAGAAGGAAAATTTAGAAAGCGAGGGCACTAAGGGAAGAGAAGAAGCAATTAAACCCAGCTAACCCCCCAGGGGAAAAGTCAACCTAGAACATGGAAAAAGCCACAGGGATTAGGGAAATAAGTGGGGAAATTAAAAAAACAGGACAGCGAACGAAAGGGACGGCGAAGGCAAATTCAAAAAACGAGGGCCCTAAGGAAAGACAAGAAAGAATTAAAACAGAAATACAGGGAAATAAAGGCAGCAAAGAGGACAAAAGGAGACGGGAAAGTGTTCAGAGGAAGCGGCGATTAAGAACATCGGGAAGCGATTTAAAACCCGCATGGGTGAGCTAAAACGGAGACGGCAAAGAGAACGTCTAAAGTGACAGCACTCAGGAGCAACGAGAAAGGAGAGCTAAAACCTAAGAGCAGCAAACGAGATAAAAGTAGAACATTTTCAAAGCCAAAGGTTTAAGAGAAGGAAGAACTAAGAAAATACCGACGGTGAACTACAACACAGGCGTAACGGGCAATTTTTAAAAAGGGTCCGCACGAAGGGAAGACAAGAAACCATTAAAAATTAAGACGGTGAAGGGTATAACAGTAGGCGTAGGAAGAAAACCTTAAAAGCGGGGAGCGTTAGGGAAATGAAGGGGGGAAACTAAAAACTAGGGACAGCACACTAAAAGCGGAGAAAGAACATTTCAAAAGGGAGGAGCCTAAGGAAAGAGAAGAACTAACTGCAAACTAAAGACAGGGAACGGGATAAAAGCAAAACAAACTTCAAGAGTGACGGGACTTAGGGCAACGAAGAGATAAAAGTAAAAAGAGGGACAGTGAACTAAAAGAGAGACGTAGGAAGAAAACGGACAAAGCAAAGGTACTAAAAGAGACAAGGAAGAATTAAAAAATGGAAACGGCAAATGGAATACAAGTAGACAGAAGCTTTTGTCGTGGTTTAACCCCAGCCAGCAGCCAAGCACCACACAGCCGCTACGGGGGAGAAAATTGCAAGGGTGGAAGTCCGAAAACGCGTGGGTTAAGGTAAGAACAGTTTAACAATTGAAGGAAAAGACAACAGAATACTAGTAATACTAGTAGTAGCAGTAGTAGTAGTAATAATAATAATAATAAACCAATAAGAGTATACAAAGCAAGCGCTTCACTAGACAGGGGCTCACCACTCGCCGACCGATGCCAAGCACGTCCCCGAGCTGCCATCGCTGACTCCTGGCCAACGCCCCCCGGTTTCCAGACCGAGCGTGACGTCCCACGGTAGGGAATAGCGCTGCGGCCGGTCTGGGGCAGCTGAGCTGCCTGTGGCGCCTCCCAGCTTCTTGCGCACCGGGCAGAGCACGGGAAGCTGAAAGGTCCTTGAGTGGTGTCAGCGCTACTTAGCGACAAACAAAACGTCAGCGCGTTACCAACATGATGCTCATCCGAAATCCAAAAGGCAGCACTGTGCCAGCTACTAGGAAGAACCTTAACTCTCTGCCAGCCGAAAGCAGGACGCTTTGAACAGCAAGGGCGATTGAAGGAATAAGGAAAAACTTAATAAATAGCGACAGGGAGCTCCATCGGAGAAGGAAAATTTAGAAAGCGAGGGCACTAAGGGAAGAGAAGAAGCAATTAAACCCAGCTAAACCCCCAGGGGAAAAGTCAACCTAGAACATGGAAAAAGCCACAGGGATTAGGGAAATAAGTGGGGAAATTAAAAAAAAACAGGACAGCGAACGAAAGGGACGGCGAAGGCAAATTCAAAAAACGAGGGCCCTAAGGAAAGACAAGAAAGAATTAAAACAGAAATACAGGGAAATAAAGGCAGCAAAGAGGACAAAAGGAGACGGGAAAGTGTTCAGAGGAAGCGGCGATTAAGAACATCGGGAAGCGATTTAAAACCCGCATGGGTGAGCTAAAACGGAGACGGCAAAGAGAACGTCTAAAGTGACAGCACTCAGGAGCAACGAGAAAGGAGAGCTAAAACCTAAGAGCAGCAAACGAGATAAAAGTAGAACATTTTCAAAGCCAAAGGTTTAAGAGAAGGAAGAACTAAGAAAATACCGACGGTGAACTACAACACAGGCGTAACGGGCAATTTTTAAAAAGGGTCCGCACGAAGGGAAGACAAGAAACCATTAAAAATTAAGACGGTGAAGGGTATAATAGTAGGCGTAGGAAGAAAACCTTAAAAGCGGGGAGCGTTAGGGAAATGAAGGGGGGAAACAAAAAACTAGGGACAGCACACTAAAAGCGGAGAAAGAACATTTCAAAAGGGAGGAGCCTAAGGAAAGAGAAGAACTAACTGCAAACTAAAGACAGGGAACGGGATAAAAGCAAAACAAACTTCAAGAGTGACGGGACTTAGGGCAACGAAGAGATAAAAGTAAAAAGAGGGACAGTGAACTAAAAGAGAGACGTAGGAAGAAAACGGACAAAGCAAAGGTACTAAAAGAGACAAGGAAGAATTAAAAAATGGAAACGGCAAATGGAATACAAGTAGACAGAAGCTTTTGTCGTGGTTTAACCCCAGCCAGCAGCCAAGCACCACACAGCCGCTACGGGGGAGAAAATTGCAAGGGTGGAAGTCCGAAAACGCGTGGGTTAAGGTAAGAACAGTTTAACAATTGAAGGAAAAGACAACAGAATACTAGTAATACTAGTAGCAGCAGTAGTAGCAGTAATAATAATAATAATAAACCAATAAGAGTATACAAAGCAAGCGCTTCACTAGACAGGGGCTCACCACTCGCCGACCGATGCCAAGCACGTCCCCGAGCTGCCATCGCTGACTCCTGGCCAACGCCCCCCGGTTTCCAGACCGAGCGTGACGTCCCACGGTAGGGAATAGCGCTGCGGCCGGTCTGGGGCAGCTGAGCTGCCTGTGGCGCCTCCCAGCTTCTTGCGCACCGGGCAGAGCACGGGAAGCTGAAAGGTCCTTGAGTGGTGTCAGCGCTACTTAGCGACAAACAAAACGTCAGCGCGTTACCAACATGATGCTCATCCGAAATCCAAAAGGCAGCACTGTGCCAGCTACTAGGAAGAACCTTAACTCTCTGCCAGCCGAAAGCAGGACGCTTTGAACAGCAAGGGCGATTGAAGGAATAAGGAAAAACTTAATAAATAGCGACAGGGAGCTCCATCGGAGAAGGAAAATTTAGAAAGCGAGGGCACTAAGGGAAGAGAAGAAGCAATTAAACCCAGCTAAACCCCCAGGGGAAAAGTCAACCTAGAACATGGAAAAAGCCACAGGGATTAGGGAAATAAATGGGGAAATTAAAAAAAAACAGGACAGCGAACGAAAGGGACGGCGAAGGCAAATTCAAAAAACGAGGGCCCTAAGGAAAGACAAGAAAGAATTAAAACAGAAATACAGGGAAATAAAGGCAGCAAAGAGGACAAAAGGAGACGGGAAAGTGTTCAGAGGAAGCGGCGATTAAGAACATCGGGAAGCGATTTAAAACCCGCATGGGTGAGCTAAAACAGAGACGGCAAAGAGAACGTCTAAAGTGACAGCACTCAGGAGCAACGAGAAAGGAGAGCTAAAACCTAAGAGCAGCAAACGAGATAAAAGTAGAACATTTTCAAAGCCAAAGGTTTAAGAGAAGGAAGAACTAAGAAAATACCGACGGTGAACTACAACACAGGCGTAACGGGCAATTTTTAAAAAGGGTCCGCACGAAGGGAAGACAAGAAACCATTAAAAATTAAGACGGTGAAGGGTATAACAGTAGGCGTAGGAAGAAAACCTTAAAAGCGGGGAGCGTTAGGGAAATGAAGGGGGGAAACTAAAAACTAGGGACAGCACACTAAAAGCGGAGAAAGAACATTTCAAAAGGGAGGAGCCTAAGGAAAGAGAAGAACTAACTGCAAACTAAAGACAGGGAACGGGATAAAAGCAAAACAAACTTCAAGAGTGACGGGACTTAGGGCAACGAAGAGATAAAAGTAAAAAGAGGGACAGTGAACTAAAAGAGAGACGTAGGAAGAAAACGGACAAAGCAAAGGTACTAAAAGAGACAAGGAAGAATTAAAAAATGGAAACGGCAAATGGAATACAAGTAGACAGAAGCTTTTGTCGTGGTTTAACCCCAGCCAGCAGCCAAGCACCACACAGCCGCTACGCGGGAGAAAATTGCAAGGGTGGAAGTCCGAAAACGCGTGGGTTAAGGTAAGAACAGTTTAACAATTGAAGGAAAAGACAACAGAATACTAGTAATACTAGTAGTAGCAGTAGTAGTAGTAATAATAATAATAATAAACCAATAAGAGTATACAAAGCAAGCGCTTCACTAGACAGGGGCTCACCACTCGCCGACCGATGCCAAGCACGTCCCCGAGCTGCCATCGCTGACTCCTGGCCAACGCCCCCCGGTTTCCAGACCGAGCGTGACGTCCCACGGTAGGGAATAGCGCTGCGGCCGGTCTGGGGCAGCTGAGCTGCCTGTGGCGCCTCCCAGCTTCTTGCGCACCGGGCAGAGCACGGGAAGCTGAAAGGTCCTTGAGTGGTGTCAGCGCTACTTAGCGACAAACAAAACGTCAGCGCGTTACCAACATGATGCTCATCCGAAATCCAAAAGGCAGCACTGTGCCAGCTACTAGGAAGAACCTTAACTCTCTGCCAGCCGAAAGCAGGACGCTTTGAACAGCAAGGGCGATTGAAGGAATAAGGAAAAACTTAATAAATAGCGACAGGGAGCTCCATCGGAGAAGGAAAATTTAGAAAGCGAGGGCACTAAGGGAAGAGAAGAAGCAATTAAACCCAGCTAAACCCCCAGGGGAAAAGTCAACCTAGAACATGGAAAAAGCCACAGGGATTAGGGAAATAAATGGGGAAATTAAAAAAAAACAGGACAGCGAACGAAAGGGACGGCGAAGGCAAATTCAAAAAACGAGGGCCCTAAGGAAAGACAAGAAAGAATTAAAACAGAAATACAGGGAAATAAAGGCAGCAAAGAGGACAAAAGGAGACGGGAAAGTGTTCAGAGGAAGCGGCGATTAAGAACATCGGGAAGCGATTTAAAACCCGCATGGGTGAGCTAAAACAGAGACGGCAAAGAGAACGTCTAAAGTGACAGCACTCAGGAGCAACGAGAAAGGAGAGCTAAAACCTAAGAGCAGCAAACGAGATAAAAGTAGAACATTTTCAAAGCCAAAGGTTTAAGAGAAGGAAGAACTAAGAAAATACCGACGGTGAACTACAACACAGGCGTAACGGGCAATTTTTAAAAAGGGTCCGCACGAAGGGAAGACAAGAAACCATTAAAAATTAAGACGGTGAAGGGTATAACAGTAGGCGTAGGAAGAAAACCTTAAAAGCGGGGAGCGTTAGGGAAATGAAGGGGGGAAACTAAAAACTAGGGACAGCACACTAAAAGCGGAGAAAGAACATTTCAAAAGGGAGGAGCCTAAGGAAAGAGAAGAACTAACTGCAAACTAAAGACAGGGAACGGGATAAAAGCAAAACAAACTTCAAGAGTGACGGGACTTAGGGCAACGAAGAGATAAAAGTAAAAAGAGGGACAGTGAACTAAAAGAGAGACGTAGGAAGAAAACGGACAAAGCAAAGGTACTAAAAGAGACAAGGAAGAATTAAAAAATGGAAACGGCAAATGGAATACAAGTAGACAGAAGCTTTTGTCGTGGTTTAACCCCAGCCAGCAGCCAAGCACCACACAGCCGCTACGGGGGAGAAAATTGCAAGGGTGGAAGTCCGAAAACGCGTGGGTTAAGGTAAGAACAGTTTAACAATTGAAGGAAAAGACAACAGAATACTAGTAATACTAGTAGTAGCAGTAGTAGTAGTAATAATAATAATAATAAACCAATAAGAGTATACAAAGCAAGCGCTTCACTAGACAGGGGCTCACCACTCGCCGACCGATGCCAAGCACGTCCCCGAGCTGCCATCGCTGACTCCTGGCCAACGCCCCCCGGTTTCCAGACCGAGCGTGACGTCCCACGGTAGGGAATAGCGCTGCGGCCGGTCTGGGGCAGCTGAGCTGCCTGTGGCGCCTCCCAGCTTCTTGCGCACCGGGCAGAGCACGGGAAGCTGAAAGGTCCTTGAGTGGTGTCAGCGCTACTTAGCGACAAACAAAACGTCAGCGCGTTACCAACATGATGCTCATCCGAAATCCAAAAGGCAGCACTGTGCCAGCTACTAGGAAGAACCTTAACTCTCTGCCAGCCGAAAGCAGGACGCTTTGAACAGCAAGGGCGATTGAAGGAATAAGGAAAAACTTAATAAATAGCGACAGGGAGCTCCATCGGAGAAGGAAAATTTAGAAAGCGAGGGCACTAAGGGAAGAGAAGAAGCAATTAAACCCAGCTAACCCCCCAGGGGAAAAGTCAACCTAGAACATGGAAAAAGCCACAGGGATTAGGGAAATAAGTGGGGAAATTAAAAAAACAGGACAGCGAACGAAAGGGACGGCGAAGGCAAATTCAAAAAACGAGGGCCCTAAGGAAAGACAAGAAAGAATTAAAACAGAAATACAGGGAAATAAAGGCAGCAAAGAGGACAAAAGGAGACGGGAAAGTGTTCAGAGGAAGCGGCGATTAAGAACATCGGGAAGCGATTTAAAACCCGCATGGGTGAGCTAAAACGGAGACGGCAAAGAGAACGTCTAAAGTGACAGCACTCAGGAGCAACGAGAAAGGAGAGCTAAAACCTAAGAGCAGCAAACGAGATAAAAGTAGAACATTTTCAAAGCCAAAGGTTTAAGAGAAGGAAGAACTAAGAAAATACCGACGGTGAACTACAACACAGGCGTAACGGGCAATTTTTAAAAAGGGTCCGCACGAAGGGAAGACAAGAAACCATTAAAAATTAAGACGGTGAAGGGTATAACAGTAGGCGTAGGAAGAAAACCTTAAAAGCGGGGAGCGTTAGGGAAATGAAGGGGGGAAACTAAAAACTAGGGACAGCACACTAAAAGCGGAGAAAGAACATTTCAAAAGGGAGGAGCCTAAGGAAAGAGAAGAACTAACTGCAAACTAAAGACAGGGAACGGGATAAAAGCAAAACAAACTTCAAGAGTGACGGGACTTAGGGCAACGAAGAGATAAAAGTAAAAAGAGGGACAGTGAACTAAAAGAGAGACGTAGGAAGAAAACGGACAAAGCAAAGGTACTAAAAGAGACAAGGAAGAATTAAAAAATGGAAACGGCAAATGGAATACAAGTAGACAGAAGCTTTTGTCGTGGTTTAACCCCAGCCAGCAGCCAAGCACCACACAGCCGCTACGGGGGAGAAAATTGCAAGGGTGGAAGTCCGAAAACGCGTGGGTTAAGGTAAGAACAGTTTAACAATTGAAGGAAAAGACAACAGAATACTAGTAATACTAGTAGTAGCAGTAGTAGTAGTAATAATAATAAACCAATAAGAGTATACAAAGCAAGCGCTTCACTAGACAGGGGCTCACCACTCGCCGACCGATGCCAAGCACGTCCCCGAGCTGCCATCGCTGACTCCTGGCCAACGCCCCCCGGTTTCCAGACCGAGCGTGACGTCCCACGGTAGGGAATAGCGCTGCGGCCGGTCTGGGGCAGCTGAGCTGCCTGTGGCGCCTCCCAGCTTCTTGCGCACCGGGCAGAGCACGGGAAGCTGAAAGGTCCTTGAGTGGTGTCAGCGCTACTTAGCGACAAACAAAACGTCAGCGCGTTACCAACATGATGCTCATCCGAAATCCAAAAGGCAGCACTGTGCCAGCTACTAGGAAGAACCTTAACTCTCTGCCAGCCGAAAGCAGGACGCTTTGAACAGCAAGGGCGATTGAAGGAATAAGGAAAAACTTAATAAATAGCGACAGGGAGCTCCATCGGAGAAGGAAAATTTAGAAAGCGAGGGCACTAAGGGAAGAGAAGAAGCAATTAAACCCAGCTAAACCCCCAGGGGAAAAGTCAACCTAGAACATGGAAAAAGCCACAGGGATTAGGGAAATAAATGGGGAAATTAAAAAAAAACAGGACAGCGAACGAAAGGGACGGCGAAGGCAAATTCAAAAAACGAGGGCCCTAAGGAAAGACAAGAAAGAATTAAAACAGAAATACAGGGAAATAAAGGCAGCAAAGAGGACAAAAGGAGACGGGAAAGTGTTCAGAGGAAGCGGCGATTAAGAACATCGGGAAGCGATTTAAAACCCGCATGGGTGAGCTAAAACAGAGACGGCAAAGAGAACGTCTAAAGTGACAGCACTCAGGAGCAACGAGAAAGGAGAGCTAAAACCTAAGAGCAGCAAACGAGATAAAAGTAGAACATTTTCAAAGCCAAAGGTTTAAGAGAAGGAAGAACTAAGAAAATACCGACGGTGAACTACAACACAGGCGTAACGGGCAATTTTTAAAAAGGGTCCGCACGAAGGGAAGACAAGAAACCATTAAAAATTAAGACGGTGAAGGGTATAACAGTAGGCGTAGGAAGAAAACCTTAAAAGCGGGGAGCGTTAGGGAAATGAAGGGGGGAAACTAAAAACTAGGGACAGCACACTAAAAGCGGAGAAAGAACATTTCAAAAGGGAGGAGCCTAAGGAAAGAGAAGAACTAACTGCAAACTAAAGACAGGGAACGGGATAAAAGCAAAACAAACTTCAAGAGTGACGGGACTTAGGGCAACGAAGAGATAAAAGTAAAAAGAGGGACAGTGAACTAAAAGAGAGACGTAGGAAGAAAACGGACAAAGCAAAGGTACTAAAAGAGACAAGGAAGAATTAAAAAATGGAAACGGCAAATGGAATACAAGTAGACAGAAGCTTTTGTCGTGGTTTAACCCCAGCCAGCAGCCAAGCACCACACAGCCGCTACGGGGGAGAAAATTGCAAGGGTGGAAGTCCGAAAACGCGTGGGTTAAGGTAAGAACAGTTTAACAATTGAAGGAAAAGACAACAGAATACTAGTAATACTAGTAGTAGCAGTAGTAGTAGTAATAATAATAATAATAAACCAATAAGAGTATACAAAGCAAGCGCTTCACTAGACAGGGGCTCACCACTCGCCGACCGATGCCAAGCACGTCCCCGAGCTGCCATCGCTGACTCCTGGCCAACGCCCCCCGGTTTCCAGACCGAGCGTGACGTCCCACGGTAGGGAATAGCGCTGCGGCCGGTCTGGGGCAGCTGAGCTGCCTGTGGCGCCTCCCAGCTTCTTGCGCACCGGGCAGAGCACGGGAAGCTGAAAGGTCCTTGAGTGGTGTCAGCGCTACTTAGCGACAAACAAAACGTCAGCGCGTTACCAACATGATGCTCATCCGAAATCCAAAAGGCAGCACTGTGCCAGCTACTAGGAAGAACCTTAACTCTCTGCCAGCCGAAAGCAGGACGCTTTGAACAGCAAGGGCGATTGAAGGAATAAGGAAAAACTTAATAAATAGCGACAGGGAGCTCCATCGGAGAAGGAAAATTTAGAAAGCGAGGGCACTAAGGGAAGAGAAGAAGCAATTAAACCCAGCTAACCCCCCAGGGGAAAAGTCAACCTAGAACATGGAAAAAGCCACAGGGATTAGGGAAATAAGTGGGGAAATTAAAAAAACAGGACAGCGAACGAAAGGGACGGCGAAGGCAAATTCAAAAAACGAGGGCCCTAAGGAAAGACAAGAAAGAATTAAAACAGAAATACAGGGAAATAAAGGCAGCAAAGAGGACAAAAGGAGACGGGAAAGTGTTCAGAGGAAGCGGCGATTAAGAACATCGGGAAGCGATTTAAAACCCGCATGGGTGAGCTAAAACGGAGACGGCAAAGAGAACATCTAAAGTGACAGCACTCAGGAGCAACGAGAAAGGAGAGCTAAAACCTAAGAGCAGCAAACGAGATAAAAGTAGAACATTTTCAAAGCCAAAGGTTTAAGAGAAGGAAGAACTAAGAAAATACCGACGGTGAACTACAACACAGGCGTAACGGGCAATTTTTAAAAAGGGTCCGCACGAAGGGAAGACAAGAAACCATTAAAAATTAAGACGGTGAAGGGTATAACAGTAGGCGTAGGAAGAAAACCTTAAAAGCGGGGAGCGTTAGGGAAATGAAGGGGGGAAACTAAAAACTAGGGACAGCACACTAAAAGCGGAGAAAGAACATTTCAAAAGGGAGGAGCCTAAGGAAAGAGAAGAACTAACTGCAAACTAAAGACAGGGAACGGGATAAAAGCAAAACAAACTTCAAGAGTGACGGGACTTAGGGCAACGAAGAGATAAAAGTAAAAAGAGGGACAGTGAACTAAAAGAGAGACGTAGGAAGAAAACGGACAAAGCAAAGGTACTAAAAGAGACAAGGAAGAATTAAAAAATGGAAACGGCAAATGGAATACAAGTAGACAGAAGCTTTTGTCGTGGTTTAACCCCAGCCAGCAGCCAAGCACCACACAGCCGCTACGGGGGAGAAAATTGCAAGGGTGGAAGTCCGAAAACGCGTGGGTTAAGGTAAGAACAGTTTAACAATTGAAGGAAAAGACAACAGAATACTAGTAATACTAGTAGTAGCAGTAGTAGTAGTAATAATAATAATAATAAACCAATAAGAGTATACAAAGCAAGCGCTTCACTAGACAGGGGCTCACCACTCGCCGACCGATGCCAAGCACGTCCCCGAGCTGCCATCGCTGACTCCTGGCCAACGCCCCCCGGTTTCCAGACCGAGCGTGACGTCCCACGGTAGGGAATAGCGCTGCGGCCGGTCTGGGGCAGCTGAGCTGCCTGTGGCGCCTCCCAGCTTCTTGCGCACCGGGCAGAGCACGGGAAGCTGAAAGGTCCTTGAGTGGTGTCAGCGCTACTTAGCGACAAACAAAACGTCAGCGCGTTACCAACATGATGCTCATCCGAAATCCAAAAGGCAGCACTGTGCCAGCTACTAGGAAGAACCTTAACTCTCTGCCAGCCGAAAGCAGGACGCTTTGAACAGCAAGGGCGATTGAAGGAATAAGGAAAAACTTAATAAATAGCGACAGGGAGCTCCATCGGAGAAGGAAAATTTAGAAAGCGAGGGCACTAAGGGAAGAGAAGAAGCAATTAAACCCAGCTAACCCCCCAGGGGAAAAGTCAACCTAGAACATGGAAAAAGCCACAGGGATTAGGGAAATAAGTGGGGAAATTAAAAAAACAGGACAGCGAACGAAAGGGACGGCGAAGGCAAATTCAAAAAACGAGGGCCCTAAGGAAAGACAAGAAAGAATTAAAACAGAAATACAGGGAAATAAAGGCAGCAAAGAGGACAAAAGGAGACGGGAAAGTGTTCAGAGGAAGCGGCGATTAAGAACATCGGGAAGCGATTTAAAACCCGCATGGGTGAGCTAAAACGGAGACGGCAAAGAGAACGTCTAAAGTGACAGCACTCAGGAGCAACGAGAAAGGAGAGCTAAAACCTAAGAGCAGCAAACGAGATAAAAGTAGAACATTTTCAAAGCCAAAGGTTTAAGAGAAGGAAGAACTAAGAAAATACCGACGGTGAACTACAACACAGGCGTAACGGGCAATTTTTAAAAAGGGTCCGCACGAAGGGAAGACAAGAAACCATTAAAAATTAAGACGGTGAAGGGTATAACAGTAGGCGTAGGAAGAAAACCTTAAAAGCGGGGAGCGTTAGGGAAATGAAGGGGGGAAACTAAAAACTAGGGACAGCACACTAAAAGCGGAGAAAGAACATTTCAAAAGGGAGGAGCCTAAGGAAAGAGAAGAACTAACTGCAAACTAAAGACAGGGAACGGGATAAAAGCAAAACAAACTTCAAGAGTGACGGGACTTAGGGCAACGAAGAGATAAAAGTAAAAAGAGGGACAGTGAACTAAAAGAGAGACGTAGGAAGAAAACGGACAAAGCAAAGGTACTAAAAGAGACAAGGAAGAATTAAAAAATGGAAACGGCAAATGGAATACAAGTAGACAGAAGCTTTTGTCGTGGTTTAACCCCAGCCAGCAGCCAAGCACCACACAGCCGCTACGGGGGAGAAAATTGCAAGGGTGGAAGTCCGAAAACGCGTGGGTTAAGGTAAGAACAGTTTAACAATTGAAGGAAAAGACAACAGAATACTAGTAATACTAGTAGTAGCAGTAGTAGTAGTAATAATAATAAACCAATAAGAGTATACAAAGCAAGCGCTTCACTAGACAGGGGCTCACCACTCGCCGACCGATGCCAAGCACGTCCCCGAGCTGCCATCGCTGACTCCTGGCCAACGCCCCCCGGTTTCCAGACCGAGCGTGACGTCCCACGGTAGGGAATAGCGCTGCGGCCGGTCTGGGGCAGCTGAGCTGCCTGTGGCGCCTCCCAGCTTCTTGCGCACCGGGCAGAGCACGGGAAGCTGAAAGGTCCTTGAGTGGTGTCAGCGCTACTTAGCGACAAACAAAACGTCAGCGCGTTACCAACATGATGCTCATCCGAAATCCAAAAGGCAGCACTGTGCCAGCTACTAGGAAGAACCTTAACTCTCTGCCAGCCGAAAGCAGGACGCTTTGAACAGCAAGGGCGATTGAAGGAATAAGGAAAAACTTAATAAATAGCGACAGGGAGCTCCATCGGAGAAGGAAAATTTAGAAAGCGAGGGCACTAAGGGAAGAGAAGAAGCAATTAAACCCAGCTAACCCCCCAGGGGAAAAGTCAACCTAGAACATGGAAAAAGCCACAGGGATTAGGGAAATAAGTGGGGAAATTAAAAAAACAGGACAGCGAACGAAAGGGACGGCGAAGGCAAATTCAAAAAACGAGGGCCCTAAGGAAAGACAAGAAAGAATTAAAACAGAAATACAGGGAAATAAAGGCAGCAAAGAGGACAAAAGGAGACGGGAAAGTGTTCAGAGGAAGCGGCGATTAAGAACATCGGGAAGCGATTTAAAACCCGCATGGGTGAGCTAAAACGGAGACGGCAAAGAGAACGTCTAAAGTGACAGCACTCAGGAGCAACGAGAAAGGAGAGCTAAAACCTAAGAGCAGCAAACGAGATAAAAGTAGAACATTTTCAAAGCCAAAGGTTTAAGAGAAGGAAGAACTAAGAAAATACCGACGGTGAACTACAACACAGGCGTAACGGGCAATTTTTAAAAAGGGTCCGCACGAAGGGAAGACAAGAAACCATTAAAAATTAAGACGGTGAAGGGTATAACAGTAGGCGTAGGAAGAAAACCTTAAAAGCGGGGAGCGTTAGGGAAATGAAGGGGGGAAACTAAAAACTAGGGACAGCACACTAAAAGCGGAGAAAGAACATTTCAAAAGGGAGGAGCCTAAGGAAAGAGAAGAACTAACTGCAAACTAAAGACAGGGAACGGGATAAAAGCAAAACAAACTTCAAGAGTGACGGGACTTAGGGCAACGAAGAGATAAAAGTAAAAAGAGGGACAGTGAACTAAAAGAGAGACGTAGGAAGAAAACGGACAAAGCAAAGGTACTAAAAGAGACAAGGAAGAATTAAAAAATGGAAACGGCAAATGGAATACAAGTAGACAGAAGCTTTTGTCGTGGTTTAACCCCAGCCAGCAGCCAAGCACCACACAGCCGCTACGGGGGAGAAAATTGCAAGGGTGGAAGTCCGAAAACGCGTGGGTTAAGGTAAGAACAGTTTAACAATTGAAGGAAAAGACAACAGAATACTAGTAATACTAGTAGTAGCAGTAGTAGTAGTAATAATAATAAACCAATAAGAGTATACAAAGCAAGCGCTTCACTAGACAGGGGCTCACCACTCGCCGACCGATGCCAAGCACGTCCCCGAGCTGCCATCGCTGACTCCTGGCCAACGCCCCCCGGTTTCCAGACCGAGCGTGACGTCCCACGGTAGGGAATAGCGCTGCGGCCGGTCTGGGGCAGCTGAGCTGCCTGTGGCGCCTCCCAGCTTCTTGCGCACCGGGCAGAGCACGGGAAGCTGAAAGGTCCTTGAGTGGTGTCAGCGCTACTTAGCGACAAACAAAACGTCAGCGCGTTACCAACATGATGCTCATCCGAAATCCAAAAGGCAGCACTGTGCCAGCTACTAGGAAGAACCTTAACTCTCTGCCAGCCGAAAGCAGGACGCTTTGAACAGCAAGGGCGATTGAAGGAATAAGGAAAAACTTAATAAATAGCGACAGGGAGCTCCATCGGAGAAGGAAAATTTAGAAAGCGAGGGCACTAAGGGAAGAGAAGAAGCAATTAAACCCAGCTAAACCCCCAGGGGAAAAGTCAACCTAGAACATGGAAAAAGCCACAGGGATTAGGGAAATAAATGGGGAAATTAAAAAAAAACAGGACAGCGAACGAAAGGGACGGCGAAGGCAAATTCAAAAAACGAGGGCCCTAAGGAAAGACAAGAAAGAATTAAAACAGAAATACAGGGAAATAAAGGCAGCAAAGAGGACAAAAGGAGACGGGAAAGTGTTCAGAGGAAGCGGCGATTAAGAACATCGGGAAGCGATTTAAAACCCGCATGGGTGAGCTAAAACGGAGACGGCAAAGAGAACGTCTAAAGTGACAGCACTCAGGAGCAACGAGAAAGGAGAGCTAAAACCTAAGAGCAGCAAACGAGATAAAAGTAGAACATTTTCAAAGCCAAAGGTTTAAGAGAAGGAAGAACTAAGAAAATACCGACGGTGAACTACAACACAGGCGTAACGGGCAATTTTTAAAAAGGGTCCGCACGAAGGGAAGACAAGAAACCATTAAAAATTAAGACGGTGAAGGGTATAATAGTAGGCGTAGGAAGAAAACCTTAAAAGCAGGGAGCGTTAGGGAAATGAAGGGGGGAAACTAAAAACTAGGGACAGCACACTAAAAGCGGAGAAAGAACATTTCAAAAGGGAGGAGCCTAAGGAAAGAGAAGAACTAACTGCAAACTAAAGACAGGGAACGGGATAAAAGCAAAACAAACTTCAAGAGTGACGGGACTTAGGGCAACGAAGAGATAAAAGTAAAAAGAGGGACAGTGAACTAAAAGAGAGACGTAGGAAGAAAACGGACAAAGCAAAGGTACTAAAAGAGACAAGGAAGAATTAAAAAATGGAAACGGCAAATGGAATACAAGTAGACAGAAGCTTTTGTCGTGGTTTAACCCCAGCCAGCAGCCAAGCACCACACAGCCGCTACGGGGGAGAAAATTGCAAGGGTGGAAGTCCGAAAACGCGTGGGTTAAGGTAAGAACAGTTTAACAATTGAAGGAAAAGACAACAGAATACTAGTAATACTAGTAGTAGCAGTAGTAGTAGTAATAATAATAATAATAAACCAATAAGAGTATACAAAGCAAGCGCTTCACTAGACAGGGGCTCACCACTCGCCGACCGATGCCAAGCACGTCCCCGAGCTGCCATCGCTGACTCCTGGCCAACGCCCCCCGGTTTCCAGACCGAGCGTGACGTCCCACGGTAGGGAATAGCGCTGCGGCCGGTCTGGGGCAGCTGAGCTGCCTGTGGCGCCTCCCAGCTTCTTGCGCACCGGGCAGAGCACGGGAAGCTGAAAGGTCCTTGAGTGGTGTCAGCGCTACTTAGCGACAAACAAAACGTCAGCGCGTTACCAACATGATGCTCATCCGAAATCCAAAAGGCAGCACTGTGCCAGCTACTAGGAAGAACCTTAACTCTCTGCCAGCCGAAAGCAGGACGCTTTGAACAGCAAGGGCGATTGAAGGAATAAGGAAAAACTTAATAAATAGCGACAGGGAGCTCCATCGGAGAAGGAAAATTTAGAAAGCGAGGGCACTAAGGGAAGAGAAGAAGCAATTAAACCCAGCTAAACCCCCAGGGGAAAAGTCAACCTAGAACATGGAAAAAGCCACAGGGATTAGGGAAATAAATGGGGAAATTAAAAAAAAACAGGACAGCGAACGAAAGGGACGGCGAAGGCAAATTCAAAAAACGAGGGCCCTAAGGAAAGACAAGAAAGAATTAAAACAGAAATACAGGGAAATAAAGGCAGCAAAGAGGACAAAAGGAGACGGGAAAGTGTTCAGAGGAAGCGGCGATTAAGAACATCGGGAAGCGATTTAAAACCCGCATGGGTGAGCTAAAACGGAGACGGCAAAGAGAACGTCTAAAGTGACAGCACTCAGGAGCAACGAGAAAGGAGAGCTAAAACCTAAGAGCAGCAAACGAGATAAAAGTAGAACATTTTCAAAGCCAAAGGTTTAAGAGAAGGAAGAACTAAGAAAATACCGACGGTGAACTACAACACAGGCGTAACGGGCAATTTTTAAAAAGGGTCCGCACGAAGGGAAGACAAGAAACCATTAAAAATTAAGACGGTGAAGGGTATAATAGTAGGCGTAGGAAGAAAACCTTAAAAGCAGGGAGCGTTAGGGAAATGAAGGGGGGAAACTAAAAACTAGGGACAGCACACTAAAAGCGGAGAAAGAACATTTCAAAAGGGAGGAGCCTAAGGAAAGAGAAGAACTAACTGCAAACTAAAGACAGGGAACGGGATAAAAGCAAAACAAACTTCAAGAGTGACGGGACTTAGGGCAACGAAGAGATAAAAGTAAAAAGAGGGACAGTGAACTAAAAGAGAGACGTAGGAAGAAAACGGACAAAGCAAAGGTACTAAAAGAGACAAGGAAGAATTAAAAAATGGAAACGGCAAATGGAATACAAGTAGACAGAAGCTTTTGTCGTGGTTTAACCCCAGCCAGCAGCCAAGCACCACACAGCCGCTACGCGGGAGAAAATTGCAAGGGTGGAAGTCCGAAAACGCGTGGGTTAAGGTAAGAACAGTTTAACAATTGAAGGAAAAGACAACAGAATACTAGTAATACTAGTAGTAGCAGTAGTAGTAGTAATAATAATAAACCAATAAGAGTATACAAAGCAAGCGCTTCACTAGACAGGGGCTCACCACTCGCCGACCGATGCCAAGCACGTCCCCGAGCTGCCATCGCTGACTCCTGGCCAACGCCCCCCGGTTTCCAGACCGAGCGTGACGTCCCACGGTAGGGAATAGCGCTGCGGCCGGTCTGGGGCAGCTGAGCTGCCTGTGGCGCCTCCCAGCTTCTTGCGCACCGGGCAGAGCACGGGAAGCTGAAAGGTCCTTGAGTGGTGTCAGCGCTACTTAGCGACAAACAAAACGTCAGCGCGTTACCAACATGATGCTCATCCGAAATCCAAAAGGCAGCACTGTGCCAGCTACTAGGAAGAACCTTAACTCTCTGCCAGCCGAAAGCAGGACGCTTTGAACAGCAAGGGCGATTGAAGGAATAAGGAAAAACTTAATAAATAGCGACAGGGAGCTCCATCGGAGAAGGAAAATTTAGAAAGCGAGGGCACTAAGGGAAGAGAAGAAGCAATTAAACCCAGCTAACCCCCCAGGGGAAAAGTCAACCTAGAACATGGAAAAAGCCACAGGGATTAGGGAAATAAATGGGGAAATTAAAAAAAAACAGGACAGCGAACGAAAGGGACGGCGAAGGCAAATTCAAAAAACGAGGGCCCTAAGGAAAGACAAGAAAGAATTAAAACAGAAATACAGGGAAATAAAGGCAGCAAAGAGGATAAAAGGAGACGGGAAAGTGTTCAGAGGAAGCGGCGATTAAGAACATCGGGAAGCGATTTAAAACCCGCATGGGTGAGCTAAAACGGAGACGGCAAAGAGAACGTCTAAAGTGACAGCACTCAGGAGCAACGAGAAAGGAGAGCTAAAACCTAAGAGCAGCAAACGAGATAAAAGTAGAACATTTTCAAAGCCAAAGGTTTAAGAGAAGGAAGAACTAAGAAAATACCGACGGTGAACTACAACACAGGCGTAACGGGCAATTTTTAAAAAGGGTCCGCACGAAGGGAAGACAAGAAACCATTAAAAATTAAGACGGTGAAGGGTATAATAGTAGGCGTAGGAAGAAAACCTTAAAAGCGGGGAGCGTTAGGGAAATGAAGGGGGGAAACTAAAAACTAGGGACAGCACACTAAAAGCGGAGAAAGAACATTTCAAAAGGGAGGAGCCTAAGGAAAGAGAAGAACTAACTGCAAACTAAAGACAGGGAACGGGATAAAAGCAAAACAAACTTCAAGAGTGACGGGACTTAGGGCAACGAAGAGATAAAAGTAAAAAGAGGGACAGTGAACTAAAAGAGAGACGTAGGAAGAAAACGGACAAAGCAAAGGTACTAAAAGAGACAAGGAAGAATTAAAAAATGGAAACGGCAAATGGAATACAAGTAGACAGAAGCTTTTGTCGTGGTTTAACCCCAGCCAGCAGCCAAGCACCACACAGCCGCTACGGGGGAGAAAATTGCAAGGGTGGAAGTCCGAAAACGCGTGGGTTAAGGTAAGAACAGTTTAACAATTGAAGGAAAAGACAACAGAATACTAGTAATACTAGTAGTAGCAGTAGTAGCAGTAATAATAATAATAATAAACCAATAAGAGTATACAAAGCAAGCGCTTCACTAGACAGGGGCTCACCACTCGCCGACCGATGCCAAGCACGTCCCCGAGCTGCCATCGCTGACTCCTGGCCAACGCCCCCCGGTTTCCAGACCGAGCGTGACGTCCCACGGTAGGGAATAGCGCTGCGGCCGGTCTGGGGCAGCTGAGCTGCCTGTGGCGCCTCCCAGCTTCTTGCGCACCGGGCAGAGCACGGGAAGCTGAAAGGTCCTTGAGTGGTGTCAGCGCTACTTAGCGACAAACAAAACGTCAGCGCGTTACCAACATGATGCTCATCCGAAATCCAAAAGGCAGCACTGTGCCAGCTACTAGGAAGAACCTTAACTCTCTGCCAGCCGAAAGCAGGACGCTTTGAACAGCAAGGGCGATTGAAGGAATAAGGAAAAACTTAATAAATAGCGACAGGGAGCTCCATCGGAGAAGGAAAATTTAGAAAGCGAGGGCACTAAGGGAAGAGAAGAAGCAATTAAACCCAGCTAAACCCCCAGGGGAAAAGTCAACCTAGAACATGGAAAAAGCCACAGGGATTAGGGAAATAAATGGGGAAATTAAAAAAAAACAGGACAGCGAACGAAAGGGACGGCGAAGGCAAATTCAAAAAACGAGGGCCCTAAGGAAAGACAAGAAAGAATTAAAACAGAAATACAGGGAAATAAAGGCAGCAAAGAGGACAAAAGGAGACGGGAAAGTGTTCAGAGGAAGCGGCGATTAAGAACATCGGGAAGCGATTTAAAACCCGCATGGGTGAGCTAAAACGGAGACGGCAAAGAGAACGTCTAAAGTGACAGCACTCAGGAGCAACGAGAAAGGAGAGCTAAAACCTAAGAGCAGCAAACGAGACAAAAGTAGAACATTTTCAAAGCCAAAGGTTTAAGAGAAGGAAGAACTAAGAAAATACCGACGGTGAACTACAACACAGGCGTAACGGGCAATTTTTAAAAAGGGTCCGCACGAAGGGAAGACAAGAAACCATTAAAAATTAAGACGGTGAAGGGTATAACAGTAGGCGTAGGAAGAAAACCTTAAAAGCGGGGAGCGTTAGGGAAATGAAGGGGGGAAACTAAAAACTAGGGACAGCACACTAAAAGCGGAGAAAGAACATTTCAAAAGGGAGGAGCCTAAGGAAAGAGAAGAACTAACTGCAAACTAAAGACAGGGAACGGGATAAAAGCAAAACAAACTTCAAGAGTGACGGGACTTAGGGCAACGAAGAGATAAAAGTAAAAAGAGGGACAGTGAACTAAAAGAGAGACGTAGGAAGAAAACGGACAAAGCAAAGGTACTAAAAGAGACAAGGAAGAATTAAAAAATGGAAACGGCAAATGGAATACAAGTAGACAGAAGCTTTTGTCGTGGTTTAACCCCAGCCAGCAGCCAAGCACCACACAGCCGCTACGGGGGAGAAAATTGCAAGGGTGGAAGTCCGAAAACGCGTGGGTTAAGGTAAGAACAGTTTAACAATTGAAGGAAAAGACAACAGAATACTAGTAATACTAGTAGTAGCAGTAGTAGCAGTAATAATAATAATAATAAACCAATAAGAGTATACAAAGCAAGCGCTTCACTAGACAGGGGCTCACCACTCGCCGACCGATGCCAAGCACGTCCCCGAGCTGCCATCGCTGACTCCTGGCCAACACCCCCCGGTTTCCAGACCGAGCGTGACGTCCCACGGTAGGGAATAGCGCTGCGGCCGGTCTGGGGCAGCTGAGCTGCCTGTGGCGCCTCCCAGCTTCTTGCGCACCGGGCAGAGCACGGGAAGCTGAAAGGTCCTTGAGTGGTGTCAGCGCTACTTAGCGACAAACAAAACGTCAGCGCGTTACCAACATGATGCTCATCCGAAATCCAAAAGGCAGCACTGTGCCAGCTACTAGGAAGAACCTTAACTCTCTGCCAGCCGAAAGCAGGACGCTTTGAACAGCAAGGGCGATTGAAGGAATAAGGAAAAACTTAATAAATAGCGACAGGGAGCTCCATCGGAGAAGGAAAATTTAGAAAGCGAGGGCACTAAGGGAAGAGAAGAAGCAATTAAACCCAGCTAACCCCCCAGGGGAAAAGTCAACCTAGAACATGGAAAAAGCCACAGGGATTAGGGAAATAAGTGGGGAAATTAAAAAAACAGGACAGCGAACGAAAGGGACGGCGAAGGCAAATTCAAAAAACGAGGGCCCTAAGGAAAGACAAGAAAGAATTAAAACAGAAATACAGGGAAATAAAGGCAGCAAAGAGGACAAAAGGAGACGGGAAAGTGTTCAGAGGAAGCGGCGATTAAGAACATCGGGAAGCGATTTAAAACCCGCATGGGTGAGCTAAAACGGAGACGGCAAAGAGAACGTCTAAAGTGACAGCACTCAGGAGCAACGAGAAAGGAGAGCTAAAACCTAAGAGCAGCAAACGAGATAAAAGTAGAACATTTTCAAAGCCAAAGGTTTAAGAGAAGGAAGAACTAAGAAAATACCGACGGTGAACTACAACACAGGCGTAACGGGCAATTTTTAAAAAGGGTCCGCACGAAGGGAAGACAAGAAACCATTAAAAATTAAGACGGTGAAGGGTATAACAGTAGGCGTAGGAAGAAAACCTTAAAAGCGGGGAGCGTTAGGGAAATGAAGGGGGGAAACTAAAAACTAGGGACAGCACACTAAAAGCGGAGAAAGAACATTTCAAAAGGGAGGAGCCTAAGGAAAGAGAAGAACTAACTGCAAACTAAAGACAGGGAACGGGATAAAAGCAAAACAAACTTCAAGAGTGACGGGACTTAGGGCAACGAAGAGATAAAAGTAAAAAGAGGGACAGTGAACTAAAAGAGAGACGTAGGAAGAAAACGGACAAAGCAAAGGTACTAAAAGAGACAAGGAAGAATTAAAAAATGGAAACGGCAAATGGAATACAAGTAGACAGAAGCTTTTGTCGTGGTTTAACCCCAGCCAGCAGCCAAGCACCACACAGCCGCTACGGGGGAGAAAATTGCAAGGGTGGAAGTCCGAAAACGCGTGGGTTAAGGTAAGAACAGTTTAACAATTGAAGGAAAAGACAACAGAATACTAGTAATACTAGTAGTAGCAGTAGTAGCAGTAATAATAATAATAATAAACCAATAAGAGTATACAAAGCAAGCGCTTCACTAGACAGGGGCTCACCACTCGCCGACCGATGCCAAGCACGTCCCCGAGCTGCCATCGCTGACTCCTGGCCAACGCCCCCCGGTTTCCAGACCGAGCGTGACGTCCCACGGTAGGGAATAGCGCTGCGGCCGGTCTGGGGCAGCTGAGCTGCCTGTGGCGCCTCCCAGCTTCTTGCGCACCGGGCAGAGCACGGGAAGCTGAAAGGTCCTTGAGTGGTGTCAGCGCTACTTAGCGACAAACAAAACGTCAGCGCGTTACCAACATGATGCTCATCCGAAATCCAAAAGGCAGCACTGTGCCAGCTACTAGGAAGAACCTTAACTCTCTGCCAGCCGAAAGCAGGACGCTTTGAACAGCAAGGGCGATTGAAGGAATAAGGAAAAACTTAATAAATAGCGACAGGGAGCTCCATCGGAGAAGGAAAATTTAGAAAGCGAGGGCACTAAGGGAAGAGAAGAAGCAATTAAACCCAGCTAACCCCCCAGGGGAAAAGTCAACCTAGAACATGGAAAAAGCCACAGGGATTAGGGAAATAAGTGGGGAAATTAAAAAAACAGGACAGCGAACGAAAGGGACGGCGAAGGCAAATTCAAAAAACGAGGGCCCTAAGGAAAGACAAGAAAGAATTAAAACAGAAATACAGGGAAATAAAGGCAGCAAAGAGGACAAAAGGAGACGGGAAAGTGTTCAGAGGAAGCGGCGATTAAGAACATCGGGAAGCGATTTAAAACCCGCATGGGTGAGCTAAAACGGAGACGGCAAAGAGAACGTCTAAAGTGACAGCACTCAGGAGCAACGAGAAAGGAGAGCTAAAACCTAAGAGCAGCAAACGAGATAAAAGTAGAACATTTTCAAAGCCAAAGGTTTAAGAGAAGGAAGAACTAAGAAAATACCGACGGTGAACTACAACACAGGCGTAACGGGCAATTTTTAAAAAGGGTCCGCACGAAGGGAAGACAAGAAACCATTAAAAATTAAGACGGTGAAGGGTATAACAGTAGGCGTAGGAAGAAAACCTTAAAAGCGGGGAGCGTTAGGGAAATGAAGGGGGGAAACTAAAAACTAGGGACAGCACACTAAAAGCGGAGAAAGAACATTTCAAAAGGGAGGAGCCTAAGGAAAGAGAAGAACTAACTGCAAACTAAAGACAGGGAACGGGATAAAAGCAAAACAAACTTCAAGAGTGACGGGACTTAGGGCAACGAAGAGATAAAAGTAAAAAGAGGGACAGTGAACTAAAAGAGAGACGTAGGAAGAAAACGGACAAAGCAAAGGTACTAAAAGAGACAAGGAAGAATTAAAAAATGGAAACGGCAAATGGAATACAAGTAGACAGAAGCTTTTGTCGTGGTTTAACCCCAGCCAGCAGCCAAGCACCACACAGCCGCTACGGGGGAGAAAATTGCAAGGGTGGAAGTCCGAAAACGCGTGGGTTAAGGTAAGAACAGTTTAACAATTGAAGGAAAAGACAACAGAATACTAGTAATACTAGTAGTAGCAGTAGTAGCAGTAATAATAATAATAATAAACCAATAAGAGTATACAAAGCAAGCGCTTCACTAGACAGGGGCTCACCACTCGCCGACCGATGCCAAGCACGTCCCCGAGCTGCCATCGCTGACTCCTGGCCAACGCCCCCCGGTTTCCAGACCGAGCGTGACGTCCCACGGTAGGGAATAGCGCTGCGGCCGGTCTGGGGCAGCTGAGCTGCCTGTGGCGCCTCCCAGCTTCTTGCGCACCGGGCAGAGCACGGGAAGCTGAAAGGTCCTTGAGTGGTGTCAGCGCTACTTAGCGACAAACAAAACGTCAGCGCGTTACCAACATGATGCTCATCCGAAATCCAAAAGGCAGCACTGTGCCAGCTACTAGGAAGAACCTTAACTCTCTGCCAGCCGAAAGCAGGACGCTTTGAACAGCAAGGGCGATTGAAGGAATAAGGAAAAACTTAATAAATAGCGACAGGGAGCTCCATCGGAGAAGGAAAATTTAGAAAGCGAGGGCACTAAGGGAAGAGAAGAAGCAATTAAACCCAGCTAACCCCCCAGGGGAAAAGTCAACCTAGAACATGGAAAAAGCCACAGGGATTAGGGAAATAAGTGGGGAAATTAAAAAAAACAGGACAGCGAACGAAAGGGACGGCGAAGGCAAATTCAAAAAACGAGGGCCCTAAGGAAAGACAAGAAAGAATTAAAACAGAAATACAGGGAAATAAAGGCAGCAAAGAGGACAAAAGGAGACGGGAAAGTGTTCAGAGGAAGCGGCGATTAAGAACATCGGGAAGCGATTTAAAACCCGCATGGGTGAGCTAAAACGGAGACGGCAAAGAGAACGTCTAAAGTGACAGCACTCAGGAGCAACGAGAAAGGAGAGCTAAAACCTAAGAGCAGCAAACGAGATAAAAGTAGAACATTTTCAAAGCCAAAGGTTTAAGAGAAGGAAGAACTAAGAAAATACCGACGGTGAACTACAACACAGGCGTAACGGGCAATTTTTAAAAAGGGTCCGCACGAAGGGAAGACAAGAAACCATTAAAAATTAAGACGGTGAAGGGTATAACAGTAGGCGTAGGAAGAAAACCTTAAAAGCGGGGAGCGTTAGGGAAATGAAGGGGGGAAACAAAAAACTAGGGACAGCACACTAAAAGCGGAGAAAGAACATTTCAAAAGGGAGGAGCCTAAGGAAAGAGAAGAACTAACTGCAAACTAAAGACAGGGAACGGGATAAAAGCAAAACAAACTTCAAGAGTGACGGGACTTAGGGCAACGAAGAGATAAAAGTAAAAAGAGGGACAGTGAACTAAAAGAGAGACGTAGGAAGAAAACGGACAAAGCAAAGGTACTAAAAGAGACAAGGAAGAATTAAAAAATGGAAACGGCAAATGGAATACAAGTAGACAGAAGCTTTTGTCGTGGTTTAACCCCAGCCAGCAGCCAAGCACCACACAGCCGCTACGGGGGAGAAAATTGCAAGGGTGGAAGTCCGAAAACGCGTGGGTTAAGGTAAGAACAGTTTAACAATTGAAGGAAAAGACAACAGAATACTAGTAATACTAGTAGTAGCAGTAGTAGCAGTAATAATAATAATAATAAACCAATAAGAGTATACAAAGCAAGCGCTTCACTAGACAGGGGCTCACCACTCGCCGACCGATGCCAAGCACGTCCCCGAGCTGCCATCGCTGACTCCTGGCCAACGCCCCCCGGTTTCCAGACCGAGCGTGACGTCCCACGGTAGGGAATAGCGCTGCGGCCGGTCTGGGGCAGCTGAGCTGCCTGTGGCGCCTCCCAGCTTCTTGCGCACCGGGCAGAGCACGGGAAGCTGAAAGGTCCTTGAGTGGTGTCAGCGCTACTTAGCGACAAACAAAACGTCAGCGCGTTACCAACATGATGCTCATCCGAAATCCAAAAGGCAGCACTGTGCCAGCTACTAGGAAGAACCTTAACTCTCTGCCAGCCGAAAGCAGGACGCTTTGAACAGCAAGGGCGATTGAAGGAATAAGGAAAAACTTAATAAATAGCGACAGGGAGCTCCATCGGAGAAGGAAAATTTAGAAAGCGAGGGCACTAAGGGAAGAGAAGAAGCAATTAAACCCAGCTAACCCCCCAGGGGAAAAGTCAACCTAGAACATGGAAAAAGCCACAGGGATTAGGGAAATAAGTGGGGAAATTAAAAAAACAGGACAGCGAACGAAAGGGACGGCGAAGGCAAATTCAAAAAACGAGGGCCCTAAGGAAAGACAAGAAAGAATTAAAACAGAAATACAGGGAAATAAAGGCAGCAAAGAGGACAAAAGGAGACGGGAAAGTGTTCAGAGGAAGCGGCGATTAAGAACATCGGGAAGCGATTTAAAACCCGCATGGGTGAGCTAAAACGGAGACGGCAAAGAGAACGTCTAAAGTGACAGCACTCAGGAGCAACGAGAAAGGAGAGCTAAAACCTAAGAGCAGCAAACGAGATAAAAGTAGAACATTTTCAAAGCCAAAGGTTTAAGAGAAGGAAGAACTAAGAAAATACCGACGGTGAACTACAACACAGGCGTAACGGGCAATTTTTAAAAAGGGTCCGCACGAAGGGAAGACAAGAAACCATTAAAAATTAAGACGGTGAAGGGTATAACAGTAGGCGTAGGAAGAAAACCTTAAAAGCGGGGAGCGTTAGGGAAATGAAGGGGGGAAACAAAAAACTAGGGACAGCACACTAAAAGCGGAGAAAGAACATTTCAAAAGGGAGGAGCCTAAGGAAAGAGAAGAACTAACTGCAAACTAAAGACAGGGAACGGGATAAAAGCAAAACAAACTTCAAGAGTGACGGGACTTAGGGCAACGAAGAGATAAAAGTAAAAAGAGGGACAGTGAACTAAAAGAGAGACGTAGGAAGAAAACGGACAAAGCAAAGGTACTAAAAGAGACAAGGAAGAATTAAAAAATGGAAACGGCAAATGGAATACAAGTAGACAGAAGCTTTTGTCGTGGTTTAACCCCAGCCAGCAGCCAAGCACCACACAGCCGCTACGCGGGAGAAAATTGCAAGGGTGGAAGTCCGAAAACGCGTGGGTTAAGGTAAGAACAGTTTAACAATTGAAGGAAAAGACAACAGAATACTAGTAATACTAGTAGTAGCAGTAGTAGCAGTAATAATAATAATAATAAACCAATAAGAGTATACAAAGCAAGCGCTTCACTAGACAGGGGCTCACCACTCGCCGACCGATGCCAAGCACGTCCCCGAGCTGCCATCGCTGACTCCTGGCCAACGCCCCCCGGTTTCCAGACCGAGCGTGACGTCCCACGGTAGGGAATAGCGCTGCGGCCGGTCTGGGGCAGCTGAGCTGCCTGTGGCGCCTCCCAGCTTCTTGCGCACCGGGCAGAGCACGGGAAGCTGAAAGGTCCTTGAGTGGTGTCAGCGCTACTTAGCGACAAACAAAACGTCAGCGCGTTACCAACATGATGCTCATCCGAAATCCAAAAGGCAGCACTGTGCCAGCTACTAGGAAGAACCTTAACTCTCTGCCAGCCGAAAGCAGGACGCTTTGAACAGCAAGGGCGATTGAAGGAATAAGGAAAAACTTAATAAATAGCGACAGGGAGCTCCATCGGAGAAGGAAAATTTAGAAAGCGAGGGCACTAAGGGAAGAGAAGAAGCAATTAAACCCAGCTAACCCCCCAGGGGAAAAGTCAACCTAGAACATGGAAAAAGCCACAGGGATTAGGGAAATAAGTGGGGAAATTAAAAAAACAGGACAGCGAACGAAAGGGACGGCGAAGGCAAATTCAAAAAACGAGGGCCCTAAGGAAAGACAAGAAAGAATTAAAACAGAAATACAGGGAAATAAAGGCAGCAAAGAGGACAAAAGGAGACGGGAAAGTGTTCAGAGGAAGCGGCGATTAAGAACATCGGGAAGCGATTTAAAACCCGCATGGGTGAGCTAAAACGGAGACGGCAAAGAGAACGTCTAAAGTGACAGCACTCAGGAGCAACGAGAAAGGAGAGCTAAAACCTAAGAGCAGCAAACGAGATAAAAGTAGAACATTTTCAAAGCCAAAGGTTTAAGAGAAGGAAGAACTAAGAAAATACCGACGGTGAACTACAACACAGGCGTAACGGGCAATTTTTAAAAAGGGTCCGCACGAAGGGAAGACAAGAAACCATTAAAAATTAAGACGGTGAAGGGTATAACAGTAGGCGTAGGAAGAAAACCTTAAAAGCGGGGAGCGTTAGGGAAATGAAGGGGGGAAACTAAAAACTAGGGACAGCACACTAAAAGCGGAGAAAGAACATTTCAAAAGGGAGGAGCCTAAGGAAAGAGAAGAACTAACTGCAAACTAAAGACAGGGAACGGGATAAAAGCAAAACAAACTTCAAGAGTGACGGGACTTAGGGCAACGAAGAGATAAAAGTAAAAAGAGGGACAGTGAACTAAAAGAGAGACGTAGGAAGAAAACGGACAAAGCAAAGGTACTAAAAGAGACAAGGAAGAATTAAAAAATGGAAACGGCAAATGGAATACAAGTAGACAGAAGCTTTTGTCGTGGTTTAACCCCAGCCAGCAGCCAAGCACCACACAGCCGCTACGCGGGAGAAAATTGCAAGGGTGGAAGTCCGAAAACGCGTGGGTTAAGGTAAGAACAGTTTAACAATTGAAGGAAAAGACAACAGAATACTAGTAATACTAGTAGTAGCAGTAGTAGCAGTAATAATAATAATAATAAACCAATAAGAGTATACAAAGCAAGCGCTTCACTAGACAGGGGCTCACCACTCGCCGACCGATGCCAAGCACGTCCCCGAGCTGCCATCGCTGACTCCTGGCCAACGCCCCCCGGTTTCCAGACCGAGCGTGACGTCCCACGGTAGGGAATAGCGCTGCGGCCGGTCTGGGGCAGCTGAGCTGCCTGTGGCGCCTCCCAGCTTCTTGCGCACCGGGCAGAGCACGGGAAGCTGAAAGGTCCTTGAGTGGTGTCAGCGCTACTTAGCGACAAACAAAACGTCAGCGCGTTACCAACATGATGCTCATCCGAAATCCAAAAGGCAGCACTGTGCCAGCTACTAGGAAGAACCTTAACTCTCTGCCAGCCGAAAGCAGGACGCTTTGAACAGCAAGGGCGATTGAAGGAATAAGGAAAAACTTAATAAATAGCGACAGGGAGCTCCATCGGAGAAGGAAAATTTAGAAAGCGAGGGCACTAAGGGAAGAGAAGAAGCAATTAAACCCAGCTAACCCCCCAGGGGAAAAGTCAACCTAGAACATGGAAAAAGCCACAGGGATTAGGGAAATAAGTGGGGAAATTAAAAAAACAGGACAGCGAACGAAAGGGACGGCGAAGGCAAATTCAAAAAACGAGGGCCCTAAGGAAAGACAAGAAAGAATTAAAACAGAAATACAGGGAAATAAAGGCAGCAAAGAGGACAAAAGGAGACGGGAAAGTGTTCAGAGGAAGCGGCGATTAAGAACATCGGGAAGCGATTTAAAACCCGCATGGGTGAGCTAAAACGGAGACGGCAAAGAGAACGTCTAAAGTGACAGCACTCAGGAGCAACGAGAAAGGAGAGCTAAAACCTAAGAGCAGCAAACGAGATAAAAGTAGAACATTTTCAAAGCCAAAGGTTTAAGAGAAGGAAGAACTAAGAAAATACCGACGGTGAACTACAACACAGGCGTAACGGGCAATTTTTAAAAAGGGTCCGCACGAAGGGAAGACAAGAAACCATTAAAAATTAAGACGGTGAAGGGTATAACAGTAGGCGTAGGAAGAAAACCTTAAAAGCGGGGAGCGTTAGGGAAATGAAGGGGGGAAACTAAAAACTAGGGACAGCACACTAAAAGCGGAGAAAGAACATTTCAAAAGGGAGGAGCCTAAGGAAAGAGAAGAACTAACTGCAAACTAAAGACAGGGAACGGGATAAAAGCAAAACAAACTTCAAGAGTGACGGGACTTAGGGCAACGAAGAGATAAAAGTAAAAAGAGGGACAGTGAACTAAAAGAGAGACGTAGGAAGAAAACGGACAAAGCAAAGGTACTAAAAGAGACAAGGAAGAATTAAAAAATGGAAACGGCAAATGGAATACAAGTAGACAGAAGCTTTTGTCGTGGTTTAACCCCAGCCAGCAGCCAAGCACCACACAGCCGCTACGGGGGAGAAAATTGCAAGGGTGGAAGTCCGAAAACGCGTGGGTTAAGGTAAGAACAGTTTAACAATTGAAGGAAAAGACAACAGAATACTAGTAATACTAGTAGTAGCAGTAGTAGCAGTAATAATAATAATAATAAACCAATAAGAGTATACAAAGCAAGCGCTTCACTAGACAGGGGCTCACCACTCGCCGACCGATGCCAAGCACGTCCCCGAGCTGCCATCGCTGACTCCTGGCCAACGCCCCCCGGTTTCCAGACCGAGCGTGACGTCCCACGGTAGGGAATAGCGCTGCGGCCGGTCTGGGGCAGCTGAGCTGCCTGTGGCGCCTCCCAGCTTCTTGCGCACCGGGCAGAGCACGGGAAGCTGAAAGGTCCTTGAGTGGTGTCAGCGCTACTTAGCGACAAACAAAACGTCAGCGCGTTACCAACATGATGCTCATC
Organism: Platalea leucorodia; assembly: GCF_965183815.1. NCBI lineage: Eukaryota > Metazoa > Chordata > Aves > Pelecaniformes > Threskiornithidae > Platalea > Platalea leucorodia. The sequence continues at coordinate 216,246 of NW_028121434.1, read as the reverse complement.
CGAAATCCAAAAGGCAGCACTGTGCCAGCTACTAGGAAGAACCTTAACTCTCTGCCAGCCGAAAGCAGGACGCTTTGAACAGCAAGGGCGATTGAAGGAATAAGGAAAAACTTAATAAATAGCGACAGGGAGCTCCATCGGAGAAGGAAAATTTAGAAAGCGAGGGCACTAAGGGAAGAGAAGAAGCAATTAAACCCAGCTAACCCCCCAGGGGAAAAGTCAACCTAGAACATGGAAAAAGCCACAGGGATTAGGGAAATAAGTGGGGAAATTAAAAAAAACAGGACAGCGAACGAAAGGGACGGCGAAGGCAAATTCAAAAAACGAGGGCCCTAAGGAAAGACAAGAAAGAATTAAAACAGAAATACAGGGAAATAAAGGCAGCAAAGAGGACAAAAGGAGACGGGAAAGTGTTCAGAGGAAGCGGCGATTAAGAACATCGGGAAGCGATTTAAAACCCGCATGGGTGAGCTAAAACGGAGACGGCAAAGAGAACGTCTAAAGTGACAGCACTCAGGAGCAACGAGAAAGGAGAGCTAAAACCTAAGAGCAGCAAACGAGATAAAAGTAGAACATTTTCAAAGCCAAAGGTTTAAGAGAAGGAAGAACTAAGAAAATACCGACGGTGAACTACAACACAGGCGTAACGGGCAATTTTTAAAAAGGGTCCGCACGAAGGGAAGACAAGAAACCATTAAAAATTAAGACGGTGAAGGGTATAACAGTAGGCGTAGGAAGAAAACCTTAAAAGCGGGGAGCGTTAGGGAAATGAAGGGGGGAAACAAAAAACTAGGGACAGCACACTAAAAGCGGAGAAAGAACATTTCAAAAGGGAGGAGCCTAAGGAAAGAGAAGAACTAACTGCAAACTAAAGACAGGGAACGGGATAAAAGCAAAACAAACTTCAAGAGTGACGGGACTTAGGGCAACGAAGAGATAAAAGTAAAAAGAGGGACAGTGAACTAAAAGAGAGACGTAGGAAGAAAACGGACAAAGCAAAGGTACTAAAAGAGACAAGGAAGAATTAAAAAATGGAAACGGCAAATGGAATACAAGTAGACAGAAGCTTTTGTCGTGGTTTAACCCCAGCCAGCAGCCAAGCACCACACAGCCGCTACGGGGGAGAAAATTGCAAGGGTGGAAGTCCGAAAACGCGTGGGTTAAGGTAAGAACAGTTTAACAATTGAAGGAAAAGACAACAGAATACTAGTAATACTAGTAGCAGCAGTAGTAGCAGTAATAATAATAATAATAAACCAATAAGAGTATACAAAGCAAGCGCTTCACTAGACAGGGGCTCACCACTCGCCGACCGATGCCAAGCACGTCCCCGAGCTGCCATCGCTGACTCCTGGCCAACGCCCCCCGGTTTCCAGACCGAGCGTGACGTCCCACGGTAGGGAATAGCGCTGCGGCCGGTCTGGGGCAGCTGAGCTGCCTGTGGCGCCTCCCAGCTTCTTGCGCACCGGGCAGAGCACGGGAAGCTGAAAGGTCCTTGAGTGGTGTCAGCGCTACTTAGCGACAAACAAAACGTCAGCGCGTTACCAACATGATGCTCATCCGAAATCCAAAAGGCAGCACTGTGCCAGCTACTAGGAAGAACCTTAACTCTCTGCCAGCCGAAAGCAGGACGCTTTGAACAGCAAGGGCGATTGAAGGAATAAGGAAAAACTTAATAAATAGCGACAGGGAGCTCCATCGGAGAAGGAAAATTTAGAAAGCGAGGGCACTAAGGGAAGAGAAGAAGCAATTAAACCCAGCTAACCCCCCAGGGGAAAAGTCAACCTAGAACATGGAAAAAGCCACAGGGATTAGGGAAATAAGTGGGGAAATTAAAAAAACAGGACAGCGAACGAAAGGGACGGCGAAGGCAAATTCAAAAAACGAGGGCCCTAAGGAAAGACAAGAAAGAATTAAAACAGAAATACAGGGAAATAAAGGCAGCAAAGAGGACAAAAGGAGACGGGAAAGTGTTCAGAGGAAGCGGCGATTAAGAACATCGGGAAGCGATTTAAAACCCGCATGGGTGAGCTAAAACGGAGACGGCAAAGAGAACGTCTAAAGTGACAGCACTCAGGAGCAACGAGAAAGGAGAGCTAAAACCTAAGAGCAGCAAACGAGATAAAAGTAGAACATTTTCAAAGCCAAAGGTTTAAGAGAAGGAAGAACTAAGAAAATACCGACGGTGAACTACAACACAGGCGTAACGGGCAATTTTTAAAAAGGGTCCGCACGAAGGGAAGACAAGAAACCATTAAAAATTAAGACGGTGAAGGGTATAACAGTAGGCGTAGGAAGAAAACCTTAAAAGCGGGGAGCGTTAGGGAAATGAAGGGGGGAAACTAAAAACTAGGGACAGCACACTAAAAGCGGAGAAAGAACATTTCAAAAGGGAGGAGCCTAAGGAAAGAGAAGAACTAACTGCAAACTAAAGACAGGGAACGGGATAAAAGCAAAACAAACTTCAAGAGTGACGGGACTTAGGGCAACGAAGAGATAAAAGTAAAAAGAGGGACAGTGAACTAAAAGAGAGACGTAGGAAGAAAACGGACAAAGCAAAGGTACTAAAAGAGACAAGGAAGAATTAAAAAATGGAAACGGCAAATGGAATACAAGTAGACAGAAGCTTTTGTCGTGGTTTAACCCCAGCCAGCAGCCAAGCACCACACAGCCGCTACGGGGGAGAAAATTGCAAGGGTGGAAGTCCGAAAACGCGTGGGTTAAGGTAAGAACAGTTTAACAATTGAAGGAAAAGACAACAGAATACTAGTAATACTAGTAGTAGCAGTAGTAGCAGTAATAATAATAATAATAAACCAATAAGAGTATACAAAGCAAGCGCTTCACTAGACAGGGGCTCACCACTCGCCGACCGATGCCAAGCACGTCCCCGAGCTGCCATCGCTGACTCCTGGCCAACGCCCCCCGGTTTCCAGACCGAGCGTGACGTCCCACGGTAGGGAATAGCGCTGCGGCCGGTCTGGGGCAGCTGAGCTGCCTGTGGCGCCTCCCAGCTTCTTGCGCACCGGGCAGAGCACGGGAAGCTGAAAGGTCCTTGAGTGGTGTCAGCGCTACTTAGCGACAAACAAAACGTCAGCGCGTTACCAACATGATGCTCATCCGAAATCCAAAAGGCAGCACTGTGCCAGCTACTAGGAAGAACCTTAACTCTCTGCCAGCCGAAAGCAGGACGCTTTGAACAGCAAGGGCGATTGAAGGAATAAGGAAAAACTTAATAAATAGCGACAGGGAGCTCCATCGGAGAAGGAAAATTTAGAAAGCGAGGGCACTAAGGGAAGAGAAGAAGCAATTAAACCCAGCTAACCCCCCAGGGGAAAAGTCAACCTAGAACATGGAAAAAGCCACAGGGATTAGGGAAATAAGTGGGGAAATTAAAAAAACAGGACAGCGAACGAAAGGGACGGCGAAGGCAAATTCAAAAAACGAGGGCCCTAAGGAAAGACAAGAAAGAATTAAAACAGAAATACAGGGAAATAAAGGCAGCAAAGAGGACAAAAGGAGACGGGAAAGTGTTCAGAGGAAGCGGCGATTAAGAACATCGGGAAGCGATTTAAAACCCGCATGGGTGAGCTAAAACGGAGACGGCAAAGAGAACGTCTAAAGTGACAGCACTCAGGAGCAACGAGAAAGGAGAGCTAAAACCTAAGAGCAGCAAACGAGATAAAAGTAGAACATTTTCAAAGCCAAAGGTTTAAGAGAAGGAAGAACTAAGAAAATACCGACGGTGAACTACAACACAGGCGTAACGGGCAATTTTTAAAAAGGGTCCGCACGAAGGGAAGACAAGAAACCATTAAAAATTAAGACGGTGAAGGGTATAACAGTAGGCGTAGGAAGAAAACCTTAAAAGCGGGGAGCGTTAGGGAAATGAAGGGGGGAAACTAAAAACTAGGGACAGCACACTAAAAGCGGAGAAAGAACATTTCAAAAGGGAGGAGCCTAAGGAAAGAGAAGAACTAACTGCAAACTAAAGACAGGGAACGGGATAAAAGCAAAACAAACTTCAAGAGTGACGGGACTTAGGGCAACGAAGAGATAAAAGTAAAAAGAGGGACAGTGAACTAAAAGAGAGATGTAGGAAGAAAACGGACAAAGCAAAGGTACTAAAAGAGACAAGGAAGAATTAAAAAATGGAAACGGCAAATGGAATACAAGTAGACAGAAGCTTTTGTCGTGGTTTAACCCCAGCCAGCAGCCAAGCACCACACAGCCGCTACGGGGGAGAAAATTGCAAGGGTGGAAGTCCGAAAACGCGTGGGTTAAGGTAAGAACAGTTTAACAATTGAAGGAAAAGACAACAGAATACTAGTAATACTAGTAGTAGCAGTAGTAGCAGTAATAATAATAATAATAAACCAATAAGAGTATACAAAGCAAGCGCTTCACTAGACAGGGGCTCACCACTCGCCGACCGATGCCAAGCACGTCCCCGAGCTGCCATCGCTGACTCCTGGCCAACACCCCCCGGTTTCCAGACCGAGCGTGACGTCCCACGGTAGGGAATAGCGCTGCGGCCGGTCTGGGGCAGCTGAGCTGCCTGTGGCGCCTCCCAGCTTCTTGCGCACCGGGCAGAGCACGGGAAGCTGAAAGGTCCTTGAGTGGTGTCAGCGCTACTTAGCGACAAACAAAACGTCAGCGCGTTACCAACATGATGCTCATCCGAAATCCAAAAGGCAGCACTGTGCCAGCTACTAGGAAGAACCTTAACTCTCTGCCAGCCGAAAGCAGGACGCTTTGAACAGCAAGGGCGATTGAAGGAATAAGGAAAAACTTAATAAATAGCGACAGGGAGCTCCATCGGAGAAGGAAAATTTAGAAAGCGAGGGCACTAAGGGAAGAGAAGAAGCAATTAAACCCAGCTAAACCCCCAGGGGAAAAGTCAACCTAGAACATGGAAAAAGCCACAGGGATTAGGGAAATAAGTGGGGAAATTAAAAAAACAGGACAGCGAACGAAAGGGACGGCGAAGGCAAATTCAAAAAACGAGGGCCCTAAGGAAAGACAAGAAAGAATTAAAACAGAAATACAGGGAAATAAAGGCAGCAAAGAGGACAAAAGGAGACGGGAAAGTGTTCAGAGGAAGCGGCGATTAAGAACATCGGGAAGCGATTTAAAACCCGCATGGGTGAGCTAAAACGGAGACGGCAAAGAGAACGTCTAAAGTGACAGCACTCAGGAGCAACGAGAAAGGAGAGCTAAAACCTAAGAGCAGCAAACGAGATAAAAGTAGAACATTTTCAAAGCCAAAGGTTTAAGAGAAGGAAGAACTAAGAAAATACCGACGGTGAACTACAACACAGGCGTAACGGGCAATTTTTAAAAAGGGTCCGCACGAAGGGAAGACAAGAAACCATTAAAAATTAAGACGGTGAAGGGTATAACAGTAGGCGTAGGAAGAAAACCTTAAAAGCGGGGAGCGTTAGGGAAATGAAGGGGGGAAACTAAAAACTAGGGACAGCACACTAAAAGCGGAGAAAGAACATTTCAAAAGGGAGGAGCCTAAGGAAAGAGAAGAACTAACTGCAAACTAAAGACAGGGAACGGGATAAAAGCAAAACAAACTTCAAGAGTGACGGGACTTAGGGCAACGAAGAGATAAAAGTAAAAAGAGGGACAGTGAACTAAAAGAGAGACGTAGGAAGAAAACGGACAAAGCAAAGGTACTAAAAGAGACAAGGAAGAATTAAAAAATGGAAACGGCAAATGGAATACAAGTAGACAGAAGCTTTTGTCGTGGTTTAACCCCAGCCAGCAGCCAAGCACCACACAGCCGCTACGGGGGAGAAAATTGCAAGGGTGGAAGTCCGAAAACGCGTGGGTTAAGGTAAGAACAGTTTAACAATTGAAGGAAAAGACAACAGAATACTAGTAATACTAGTAGTAGCAGTAGTAGCAGTAGTAGTAGTAATAATAATAAACCAATAAGAGTATACAAAGCAAGCGCTTCACTAGACAGGGGCTCACCACTCGCCGACCGATGCCAAGCACGTCCCCGAGCTGCCATCGCTGACTCCTGGCCAACGCCCCCCGGTTTCCAGACCGAGCGTGACGTCCCACGGTAGGGAATAGCGCTGCGGCCGGTCTGGGGCAGCTGAGCTGCCTGTGGCGCCTCCCAGCTTCTTGCACACCGGGCAGAGCACGGGAAGCTGAAAGGTCCTTGAGTGGTGTCAGCGCTACTTAGCGACAAACAAAACGTCAGCGCGTTACCAACGTGATGCTCATCCGAAATCCAAAAGGCAGCACTGTGCCAGCTACTAGGAAGAACCTTAACTCTCTGCCAGCCGAAAGCAGGACGCTTTGAACAGCAAGGGCGATTGAAGGAATAAGGAAAAACTTAATAAATAGCGACAGGGAGCTCCATCGGAGAAGGAAAATTTAGAAAGCGAGGGCACTAAGGGAAGAGAAGAAGCAATTAAACCCAGCTAACCCCCCAGGGGAAAAGTCAACCTAGAACATGGAAAAAGCCACAGGGATTAGGGAAATAAGTGGGGAAATTAAAAAAACAGGACAGCGAACGAAAGGGACGGCGAAGGCAAATTCAAAAAACGAGGGCCCTAAGGAAAGACAAGAAAGAATTAAAACAGAAATACAGGGAAATAAAGGCAGCAAAGAGGACAAAAGGAGACGGGAAAGTGTTCAGAGGAAGCGGCGATTAAGAACATCGGGAAGCGATTTAAAACCCGCATGGGTGAGCTAAAACGGAGACGGCAAAGAGAACGTCTAAAGTGACAGCACTCAGGAGCAACGAGAAAGGAGAGCTAAAACCTAAGAGCAGCAAACGAGATAAAAGTAGAACATTTTCAAAGCCAAAGGTTTAAGAGAAGGAAGAACTAAGAAAATACCGACGGTGAACTACAACACAGGCGTAACGGGCAATTTTTAAAAAGGGTCCGCACGAAGGGAAGACAAGAAACCATTAAAAATTAAGACGGTGAAGGGTATAACAGTAGGCGTAGGAAGAAAACCTTAAAAGCGGGGAGCGTTAGGGAAATGAAGGGGGGAAACTAAAAACTAGGGACAGCACACTAAAAGCGGAGAAAGAACATTTCAAAAGGGAGGAGCCTAAGGAAAGAGAAGAACTAACTGCAAACTAAAGACAGGGAACGGGATAAAAGCAAAACAAACTTCAAGAGTGACGGGACTTAGGGCAACGAAGAGATAAAAGTAAAAAGAGGGACAGTGAACTAAAAGAGAGACGTAGGAAGAAAACGGACAAAGCAAAGGTACTAAAAGAGACAAGGAAGAATTAAAAAATGGAAACGGCAAATGGAATACAAGTAGACAGAAGCTTTTGTCGTGGTTTAACCCCAGCCAGCAGCCAAGCACCACACAGCCGCTACGGGGGAGAAAATTGCAAGGGTGGAAGTCCGAAAACGCGTGGGTTAAGGTAAGAACAGTTTAACAATTGAAGGAAAAGACAACAGAATACTAGTAATACTAGTAGTAGCAGTAGTAGTAGTAATAATAATAATAATAAACCAATAAGAGTATACAAAGCAAGCGCTTCACTAGACAGGGGCTCACCACTCGCCGACCGATGCCAAGCACATCCCCGAGCTGCCATCGCTGACTCCTGGCCAACGCCCCCCGGTTTCCAGACCGAGCGTGACGTCCCACGGTAGGGAATAGCGCTGCGGCCGGTCTGGGGCAGCTGAGCTGCCTGTGGCGCCTCCCAGCTTCTTGCGCACCGGGCAGAGCACGGGAAGCTGAAAGGTCCTTGAGTGGTGTCAGCGCTACTTAGCGACAAACAAAACGTCAGCGCGTTACCAACATGATGCTCATCCGAAATCCAAAAGGCAGCACTGTGCCAGCTACTAGGAAGAACCTTAACTCTCTGCCAGCCGAAAGCAGGACGCTTTGAACAGCAAGGGCGATTGAAGGAATAAGGAAAAACTTAATAAATAGCGACAGGGAGCTCCATCGGAGAAGGAAAATTTAGAAAGCGAGGGCACTAAGGGAAGAGAAGAAGCAATTAAACCCAGCTAACCCCCCAGGGGAAAAGTCAACCTAGAACATGGAAAAAGCCACAGGGATTAGGGAAATAAGTGGGGAAATTAAAAAAACAGGACAGCGAACGAAAGGGACGGCGAAGGCAAATTCAAAAAACGAGGGCCCTAAGGAAAGACAAGAAAGAATTAAAACAGAAATACAGGGAAATAAAGGCAGCAAAGAGGACAAAAGGAGACGGGAAAGTGTTCAGAGGAAGCGGCGATTAAGAACATCGGGAAGCGATTTAAAACCCGCATGGGTGAGCTAAAACGGAGACGGCAAAGAGAACGTCTAAAGTGACAGCACTCAGGAGCAACGAGAAAGGAGAGCTAAAACCTAAGAGCAGCAAACGAGATAAAAGTAGAACATTTTCAAAGCCAAAGGTTTAAGAGAAGGAAGAACTAAGAAAATACCGACGGTGAACTACAACACAGGCGTAACGGGCAATTTTTAAAAAGGGTCCGCACGAAGGGAAGACAAGAAACCATTAAAAATTAAGACGGTGAAGGGTATAACAGTAGGCGTAGGAAGAAAACCTTAAAAGCGGGGAGCGTTAGGGAAATGAAGGGGGGAAACAAAAAACTAGGGACAGCACACTAAAAGCGGAGAAAGAACATTTCAAAAGGGAGGAGCCTAAGGAAAGAGAAGAACTAACTGCAAACTAAAGACAGGGAACGGGATAAAAGCAAAACAAACTTCAAGAGTGACGGGACTTAGGGCAACGAAGAGATAAAAGTAAAAAGAGGGACAGTGAACTAAAAGAGAGACGTAGGAAGAAAACGGACAAAGCAAAGGTACTAAAAGAGACAAGGAAGAATTAAAAAATGGAAACGGCAAATGGAATACAAGTAGACAGAAGCTTTTGTCGTGGTTTAACCCCAGCCAGCAGCCAAGCACCACACAGCCGCTACGGGGGAGAAAATTGCAAGGGTGGAAGTCCGAAAACGCGTGGGTTAAGGTAAGAACAGTTTAACAATTGAAGGAAAAGACAACAGAATACTAGTAATACTAGTAGTAGCAGTAGTAGCAGTAATAATAATAATAATAAACCAATAAGAGTATACAAAGCAAGCGCTTCACTAGACAGGGGCTCACCACTCGCCGACCGATGCCAAGCACGTCCCCGAGCTGCCATCGCTGACTCCTGGCCAACGCCCCCCGGTTTCCAGACCGAGCGTGACGTCCCACGGTAGGGAATAGCGCTGCGGCCGGTCTGGGGCAGCTGAGCTGCCTGTGGCGCCTCCCAGCTTCTTGCGCACCGGGCAGAGCACGGGAAGCTGAAAGGTCCTTGAGTGGTGTCAGCGCTACTTAGCGACAAACAAAACGTCAGCGCGTTACCAACATGATGCTCATCCGAAATCCAAAAGGCAGCACTGTGCCAGCTACTAGGAAGAACCTTAACTCTCTGCCAGCCGAAAGCAGGACGCTTTGAACAGCAAGGGCGATTGAAGGAATAAGGAAAAACTTAATAAATAGCGACAGGGAGCTCCATCGGAGAAGGAAAATTTAGAAAGCGAGGGCACTAAGGGAAGAGAAGAAGCAATTAAACCCAGCTAACCCCCCAGGGGAAAAGTCAACCTAGAACATGGAAAAAGCCACAGGGATTAGGGAAATAAGTGGGGAAATTAAAAAAACAGGACAGCGAACGAAAGGGACGGCGAAGGCAAATTCAAAAAACGAGGGCCCTAAGGAAAGACAAGAAAGAATTAAAACAGAAATACAGGGAAATAAAGGCAGCAAAGAGGACAAAAGGAGACGGGAAAGTGTTCAGAGGAAGCGGCGATTAAGAACATCGGGAAGCGATTTAAAACCCGCATGGGTGAGCTAAAACGGAGACGGCAAAGAGAACGTCTAAAGTGACAGCACTCAGGAGCAACGAGAAAGGAGAGCTAAAACCTAAGAGCAGCAAACGAGATAAAAGTAGAACATTTTCAAAGCCAAAGGTTTAAGAGAAGGAAGAACTAAGAAAATACCGACGGTGAACTACAACACAGGCGTAACGGGCAATTTTTAAAAAGGGTCCGCACGAAGGGAAGACAAGAAACCATTAAAAATTAAGACGGTGAAGGGTATAACAGTAGGCGTAGGAAGAAAACCTTAAAAGCGGGGAGCGTTAGGGAAATGAAGGGGGGAAACAAAAAACTAGGGACAGCACACTAAAAGCGGAGAAAGAACATTTCAAAAGGGAGGAGCCTAAGGAAAGAGAAGAACTAACTGCAAACTAAAGACAGGGAACGGGATAAAAGCAAAACAAACTTCAAGAGTGACGGGACTTAGGGCAACGAAGAGATAAAAGTAAAAAGAGGGACAGTGAACTAAAAGAGAGACGTAGGAAGAAAACGGACAAAGCAAAGGTACTAAAAGAGACAAGGAAGAATTAAAAAATGGAAACGGCAAATGGAATACAAGTAGACAGAAGCTTTTGTCGTGGTTTAACCCCAGCCAGCAGCCAAGCACCACACAGCCGCTACGGGGGAGAAAATTGCAAGGGTGGAAGTCCGAAAACGCGTGGGTTAAGGTAAGAACAGTTTAACAATTGAAGGAAAAGACAACAGAATACTAGTAATACTAGTAGTAGCAGTAGTAGCAGTAATAATAATAATAATAAACCAATAAGAGTATACAAAGCAAGCGCTTCACTAGACAGGGGCTCACCACTCGCCGACCGATGCCAAGCACGTCCCCGAGCTGCCATCGCTGACTCCTGGCCAACGCCCCCCGGTTTCCAGACCGAGCGTGACGTCCCACGGTAGGGAATAGCGCTGCGGCCGGTCTGGGGCAGCTGAGCTGCCTGTGGCGCCTCCCAGCTTCTTGCGCACCGGGCAGAGCACGGGAAGCTGAAAGGTCCTTGAGTGGTGTCAGCGCTACTTAGCGACAAACAAAACGTCAGCGCGTTACCAACATGATGCTCATCCGAAATCCAAAAGGCAGCACTGTGCCAGCTACTAGGAAGAACCTTAACTCTCTGCCAGCCGAAAGCAGGACGCTTTGAACAGCAAGGGCGATTGAAGGAATAAGGAAAAACTTAATAAATAGCGACAGGGAGCTCCATCGGAGAAGGAAAATTTAGAAAGCGAGGGCACTAAGGGAAGAGAAGAAGCAATTAAACCCAGCTAACCCCCCAGGGGAAAAGTCAACCTAGAACATGGAAAAAGCCACAGGGATTAGGGAAATAAGTGGGGAAATTAAAAAAACAGGACAGCGAACGAAAGGGACGGCGAAGGCAAATTCAAAAAACGAGGGCCCTAAGGAAAGACAAGAAAGAATTAAAACAGAAATACAGGGAAATAAAGGCAGCAAAGAGGACAAAAGGAGACGGGAAAGTGTTCAGAGGAAGCGGCGATTAAGAACATCGGGAAGCGATTTAAAACCCGCATGGGTGAGCTAAAACGGAGACGGCAAAGAGAACGTCTAAAGTGACAGCACTCAGGAGCAACGAGAAAGGAGAGCTAAAACCTAAGAGCAGCAAACGAGATAAAAGTAGAACATTTTCAAAGCCAAAGGTTTAAGAGAAGGAAGAACTAAGAAAATACCGACGGTGAACTACAACACAGGCGTAACGGGCAATTTTTAAAAAGGGTCCGCACGAAGGGAAGACAAGAAACCATTAAAAATTAAGACGGTGAAGGGTATAACAGTAGGCGTAGGAAGAAAACCTTAAAAGCGGGGAGCGTTAGGGAAATGAAGGGGGGAAACTAAAAACTAGGGACAGCACACTAAAAGCGGAGAAAGAACATTTCAAAAGGGAGGAGCCTAAGGAAAGAGAAGAACTAACTGCAAACTAAAGACAGGGAACGGGATAAAAGCAAAACAAACTTCAAGAGTGACGGGACTTAGGGCAACGAAGAGATAAAAGTAAAAAGAGGGACAGTGAACTAAAAGAGAGACGTAGGAAGAAAACGGACAAAGCAAAGGTACTAAAAGAGACAAGGAAGAATTAAAAAATGGAAACGGCAAATGGAATACAAGTAGACAGAAGCTTTTGTCGTGGTTTAACCCCAGCCAGCAGCCAAGCACCACACAGCCGCTACGGGGGAGAAAATTGCAAGGGTGGAAGTCCGAAAACGCATGGGTTAAGGTAAGAACAGTTTAACAATTGAAGGAAAAGACAACAGAATACTAGTAATACTAGTAGTAGCAGTAGTAGCAGTAATAATAATAATAATAAACCAATAAGAGTATACAAAGCAAGCGCTTCACTAGACAGGGGCTCACCACTCGCCGACCGATGCCAAGCACGTCCCCGAGCTGCCATCGCTGACTCCTGGCCAACGCCCCCCGGTTTCCAGACCGAGCGTGACGTCCCACGGTAGGGAATAGCGCTGCGGCCGGTCTGGGGCAGCTGAGCTGCCTGTGGCGCCTCCCAGCTTCTTGCGCACCGGGCAGAGCACGGGAAGCTGAAAGGTCCTTGAGTGGTGTCAGCGCTACTTAGCGACAAACAAAACGTCAGCGCGTTACCAACATGATGCTCATCCGAAATCCAAAAGGCAGCACTGTGCCAGCTACTAGGAAGAACCTTAACTCTCTGCCAGCCGAAAGCAGGACGCTTTGAACAGCAAGGGCGATTGAAGGAATAAGGAAAAACTTAATAAATAGCGACAGGGAGCTCCATCGGAGAAGGAAAATTTAGAAAGCGAGGGCACTAAGGGAAGAGAAGAAGCAATTAAACCCAGCTAACCCCCCAGGGGAAAAGTCAACCTAGAACATGGAAAAAGCCACAGGGATTAGGGAAATAAGTGGGGAAATTAAAAAAACAGGACAGCGAACGAAAGGGACGGCGAAGGCAAATTCAAAAAACGAGGGCCCTAAGGAAAGACAAGAAAGAATTAAAACAGAAATACAGGGAAATAAAGGCAGCAAAGAGGACAAAAGGAGACGGGAAAGTGTTCAGAGGAAGCGGCGATTAAGAACATCGGGAAGCGATTTAAAACCCGCATGGGTGAGCTAAAACGGAGACGGCAAAGAGAACGTCTAAAGTGACAGCACTCAGGAGCAACGAGAAAGGAGAGCTAAAACCTAAGAGCAGCAAACGAGATAAAAGTAGAACATTTTCAAAGCCAAAGGTTTAAGAGAAGGAAGAACTAAGAAAATACCGACGGTGAACTACAACACAGGCGTAACGGGCAATTTTTAAAAAGGGTCCGCACGAAGGGAAGACAAGAAACCATTAAAAATTAAGACGGTGAAGGGTATAACAGTAGGCGTAGGAAGAAAACCTTAAAAGCGGGGAGCGTTAGGGAAATGAAGGGGGGAAACTAAAAACTAGGGACAGCACACTAAAAGCGGAGAAAGAACATTTCAAAAGGGAGGAGCCTAAGGAAAGAGAAGAACTAACTGCAAACTAAAGACAGGGAACGGGATAAAAGCAAAACAAACTTCAAGAGTGACGGGACTTAGGGCAACGAAGAGATAAAAGTAAAAAGAGGGACAGTGAACTAAAAGAGAGACGTAGGAAGAAAACGGACAAAGCAAAGGTACTAAAAGAGACAAGGAAGAATTAAAAAATGGAAACGGCAAATGGAATACAAGTAGACAGAAGCTTTTGTCGTGGTTTAACCCCAGCCAGCAGCCAAGCACCACACAGCCGCTACGGGGGAGAAAATTGCAAGGGTGGAAGTCCGAAAACGCGTGGGTTAAGGTAAGAACAGTTTAACAATTGAAGGAAAAGACAACAGAATACTAGTAATACTAGTAGTAGCAGTAGTAGCAGTAATAATAATAATAATAAACCAATAAGAGTATACAAAGCAAGCGCTTCACTAGACAGGGGCTCACCACTCGCCGACCGATGCCAAGCACGTCCCCGAGCTGCCATCGCTGACTCCTGGCCAACGCCCCCCGGTTTCCAGACCGAGCGTGACGTCCCACGGTAGGGAATAGCGCTGCAGCCGGTCTGGGGCAGCTGAGCTGCCTGTGGCGCCTCCCAGCTTCTTGCGCACCGGGCAGAGCACGGGAAGCTGAAAGGTCCTTGAGTGGTGTCAGCGCTACTTAGCGACAAACAAAACGTCAGCGCGTTACCAACATGATGCTCATCCGAAATCCAAAAGGCAGCACTGTGCCAGCTACTAGGAAGAACCTTAACTCTCTGCCAGCCGAAAGCAGGACGCTTTGAACAGCAAGGGCGATTGAAGGAATAAGGAAAAACTTAATAAATAGCGACAGGGAGCTCCATCGGAGAAGGAAAATTTAGAAAGCGAGGGCACTAAGGGAAGAGAAGAAGCAATTAAACCCAGCTAACCCCCCAGGGGAAAAGTCAACCTAGAACATGGAAAAAGCCACAGGGATTAGGGAAATAAGTGGGGAAATTAAAAAAAACAGGACAGCGAACGAAAGGGACGGCGAAGGCAAATTCAAAAAACGAGGGCCCTAAGGAAAGACAAGAAAGAATTAAAACAGAAATACAGGGAAATAAAGGCAGCAAAGAGGACAAAAGGAGACGGGAAAGTGTTCAGAGGAAGCGGCGATTAAGAACATCGGGAAGCGATTTAAAACCCGCATGGGTGAGCTAAAACGGAGACGGCAAAGAGAACGTCTAAAGTGACAGCACTCAGGAGCAACGAGAAAGGAGAGCTAAAACCTAAGAGCAGCAAACGAGATAAAAGTAGAACATTTTCAAAGCCAAAGGTTTAAGAGAAGGAAGAACTAAGAAAATACCGACGGTGAACTACAACACAGGCGTAACGGGCAATTTTTAAAAAGGGTCCGCACGAAGGGAAGACAAGAAACCATTAAAAATTAAGACGGTGAAGGGTATAACAGTAGGCGTAGGAAGAAAACCTTAAAAGCGGGGAGCGTTAGGGAAATGAAGGGGGGAAACAAAAAACTAGGGACAGCACACTAAAAGCGGAGAAAGAACATTTCAAAAGGGAGGAGCCTAAGGAAAGAGAAGAACTAACTGCAAACTAAAGACAGGGAACGGGATAAAAGCAAAACAAACTTCAAGAGTGACGGGACTTAGGGCAACGAAGAGATAAAAGTAAAAAGAGGGACAGTGAACTAAAAGAGAGACGTAGGAAGAAAACGGACAAAGCAAAGGTACTAAAAGAGACAAGGAAGAATTAAAAAATGGAAACGGCAAATGGAATACAAGTAGACAGAAGCTTTTGTCGTGGTTTAACCCCAGCCAGCAGCCAAGCACCACACAGCCGCTACGGGGGAGAAAATTGCAAGGGTGGAAGTCCGAAAACGCGTGGGTTAAGGTAAGAACAGTTTAACAATTGAAGGAAAAGACAACAGAATACTAGTAATACTAGTAGCAGCAGTAGTAGCAGTAATAATAATAATAATAAACCAATAAGAGTATACAAAGCAAGCGCTTCACTAGACAGGGGCTCACCACTCGCCGACCGATGCCAAGCACGTCCCCGAGCTGCCATCGCTGACTCCTGGCCAACGCCCCCCGGTTTCCAGACCGAGCGTGACGTCCCACGGTAGGGAATAGCGCTGCGGCCGGTCTGGGGCAGCTGAGCTGCCTGTGGCGCCTCCCAGCTTCTTGCGCACCGGGCAGAGCACGGGAAGCTGAAAGGTCCTTGAGTGGTGTCAGCGCTACTTAGCGACAAACAAAACGTCAGCGCGTTACCAACATGATGCTCATCCGAAATCCAAAAGGCAGCACTGTGCCAGCTACTAGGAAGAACCTTAACTCTCTGCCAGCCGAAAGCAGGACGCTTTGAACAGCAAGGGCGATTGAAGGAATAAGGAAAAACTTAATAAATAGCGACAGGGAGCTCCATCGGAGAAGGAAAATTTAGAAAGCGAGGGCACTAAGGGAAGAGAAGAAGCAATTAAACCCAGCTAACCCCCCAGGGGAAAAGTCAACCTAGAACATGGAAAAAGCCACAGGGATTAGGGAAATAAGTGGGGAAATTAAAAAAACAGGACAGCGAACGAAAGGGACGGCGAAGGCAAATTCAAAAAACGAGGGCCCTAAGGAAAGACAAGAAAGAATTAAAACAGAAATACAGGGAAATAAAGGCAGCAAAGAGGACAAAAGGAGACGGGAAAGTGTTCAGAGGAAGCGGCGATTAAGAACATCGGGAAGCGATTTAAAACCCGCATGGGTGAGCTAAAACGGAGACGGCAAAGAGAACGTCTAAAGTGACAGCACTCAGGAGCAACGAGAAAGGAGAGCTAAAACCTAAGAGCAGCAAACGAGATAAAAGTAGAACATTTTCAAAGCCAAAGGTTTAAGAGAAGGAAGAACTAAGAAAATACCGACGGTGAACTACAACACAGGCGTAACGGGCAATTTTTAAAAAGGGTCCGCACGAAGGGAAGACAAGAAACCATTAAAAATTAAGACGGTGAAGGGTATAACACTAGGCGTAGGAAGAAAACCTTAAAAGCGGGGAGCGTTAGGGAAATGAAGGGGGGAAACTAAAAACTAGGGACAGCACACTAAAAGCGGAGAAAGAACATTTCAAAAGGGAGGAGCCTAAGGAAAGAGAAGAACTAACTGCAAACTAAAGACAGGGAACGGGATAAAAGCAAAACAAACTTCAAGAGTGACGGGACTTAGGGCAACGAAGAGATAAAAGTAAAAAGAGGGACAGTGAACTAAAAGAGAGACGTAGGAAGAAAACGGACAAAGCAAAGGTACTAAAAGAGACAAGGAAGAATTAAAAAATGGAAACGGCAAATGGAATACAAGTAGACAGAAGCTTTTGTCGTGGTTTAACCCCAGCCAGCAGCCAAGCACCACACAGCCGCTACGGGGGAGAAAATTGCAAGGGTGGAAGTCCGAAAACGCGTGGGTTAAGGTAAGAACAGTTTAACAATTGAAGGAAAAGACAACAGAATACTAGTAATACTAGTAGTAGCAGTAGTAGCAGTAATAATAATAATAATAAACCAATAAGAGTATACAAAGCAAGCGCTTCACTAGACAGGGGCTCACCACTCGCCGACCGATGCCAAGCACGTCCCCGAGCTGCCATCGCTGACTCCTGGCCAACGCCCCCCGGTTTCCAGACCGAGCGTGACGTCCCACGGTAGGGAATAGCGCTGCGGCCGGTCTGGGGCAGCTGAGCTGCCTGTGGCGCCTCCCAGCTTCTTGCGCACCGGGCAGAGCACGGGAAGCTGAAAGGTCCTTGAGTGGTGTCAGCGCTACTTAGCGACAAACAAAACGTCAGCGCGTTACCAACATGATGCTCATCCGAAATCCAAAAGGCAGCACTGTGCCAGCTACTAGGAAGAACCTTAACTCTCTGCCAGCCGAAAGCAGGACGCTTTGAACAGCAAGGGCGATTGAAGGAATAAGGAAAAACTTAATAAATAGCGACAGGGAGCTCCATCGGAGAAGGAAAATTTAGAAAGCGAGGGCACTAAGGGAAGAGAAGAAGCAATTAAACCCAGCTAACCCCCCAGGGGAAAAGTCAACCTAGAACATGGAAAAAGCCACAGGGATTAGGGAAATAAGTGGGGAAATTAAAAAAACAGGACAGCGAACGAAAGGGACGGCGAAGGCAAATTCAAAAAACGAGGGCCCTAAGGAAAGACAAGAAAGAATTAAAACAGAAATACAGGGAAATAAAGGCAGCAAAGAGGACAAAAGGAGACGGGAAAGTGTTCAGAGGAAGCGGCGATTAAGAACATCGGGAAGCGATTTAAAACCCGCATGGGTGAGCTAAAACGGAGACGGCAAAGAGAACGTCTAAAGTGACAGCACTCAGGAGCAACGAGAAAGGAGAGCTAAAACCTAAGAGCAGCAAACGAGATAAAAGTAGAACATTTTCAAAGCCAAAGGTTTAAGAGAAGGAAGAACTAAGAAAATACCGACGGTGAACTACAACACAGGCGTAACGGGCAATTTTTAAAAAGGGTCCGCACGAAGGGAAGACAAGAAACCATTAAAAATTAAGACGGTGAAGGGTATAACAGTAGGCGTAGGAAGAAAACCTTAAAAGCGGGGAGCGTTAGGGAAATGAAGGGGGGAAACTAAAAACTAGGGACAGCACACTAAAAGCGGAGAAAGAACATTTCAAAAGGGAGGAGCCTAAGGAAAGAGAAGAACTAACTGCAAACTAAAGACAGGGAACGGGATAAAAGCAAAACAAACTTCAAGAGTGACGGGACTTAGGGCAACGAAGAGATAAAAGTAAAAAGAGGGACAGTGAACTAAAAGAGAGATGTAGGAAGAAAACGGACAAAGCAAAGGTACTAAAAGAGACAAGGAAGAATTAAAAAATGGAAACGGCAAATGGAATACAAGTAGACAGAAGCTTTTGTCGTGGTTTAACCCCAGCCAGCAGCCAAGCACCACACAGCCGCTACGGGGGAGAAAATTGCAAGGGTGGAAGTCCGAAAACGCGTGGGTTAAGGTAAGAACAGTTTAACAATTGAA
Source organism: Platalea leucorodia (assembly GCF_965183815.1). NCBI lineage: Eukaryota > Metazoa > Chordata > Aves > Pelecaniformes > Threskiornithidae > Platalea > Platalea leucorodia. The sequence continues at coordinate 197,894 of NW_028121434.1, read as the reverse complement.
GGAAAAGACAACAGAATACTAGTAATACTAGTAGTAGCAGTAGTAGCAGTAATAATAATAATAATAAACCAATAAGAGTATACAAAGCAAGCGCTTCACTAGACAGGGGCTCACCACTCGCCGACCGATGCCAAGCACGTCCCCGAGCTGCCATCGCTGACTCCTGGCCAACACCCCCCGGTTTCCAGACCGAGCGTGACGTCCCACGGTAGGGAATAGCGCTGCGGCCGGTCTGGGGCAGCTGAGCTGCCTGTGGCGCCTCCCAGCTTCTTGCGCACCGGGCAGAGCACGGGAAGCTGAAAGGTCCTTGAGTGGTGTCAGCGCTACTTAGCGACAAACAAAACGTCAGCGCGTTACCAACATGATGCTCATCCGAAATCCAAAAGGCAGCACTGTGCCAGCTACTAGGAAGAACCTTAACTCTCTGCCAGCCGAAAGCAGGACGCTTTGAACAGCAAGGGCGATTGAAGGAATAAGGAAAAACTTAATAAATAGCGACAGGGAGCTCCATCGGAGAAGGAAAATTTAGAAAGCGAGGGCACTAAGGGAAGAGAAGAAGCAATTAAACCCAGCTAAACCCCCAGGGGAAAAGTCAACCTAGAACATGGAAAAAGCCACAGGGATTAGGGAAATAAGTGGGGAAATTAAAAAAACAGGACAGCGAACGAAAGGGACGGCGAAGGCAAATTCAAAAAACGAGGGCCCTAAGGAAAGACAAGAAAGAATTAAAACAGAAATACAGGGAAATAAAGGCAGCAAAGAGGACAAAAGGAGACGGGAAAGTGTTCAGAGGAAGCGGCGATTAAGAACATCGGGAAGCGATTTAAAACCCGCATGGGTGAGCTAAAACGGAGACGGCAAAGAGAACGTCTAAAGTGACAGCACTCAGGAGCAACGAGAAAGGAGAGCTAAAACCTAAGAGCAGCAAACGAGATAAAAGTAGAACATTTTCAAAGCCAAAGGTTTAAGAGAAGGAAGAACTAAGAAAATACCGACGGTGAACTACAACACAGGCGTAACGGGCAATTTTTAAAAAGGGTCCGCACGAAGGGAAGACAAGAAACCATTAAAAATTAAGACGGTGAAGGGTATAACAGTAGGCGTAGGAAGAAAACCTTAAAAGCGGGGAGCGTTAGGGAAATGAAGGGGGGAAACTAAAAACTAGGGACAGCACACTAAAAGCGGAGAAAGAACATTTCAAAAGGGAGGAGCCTAAGGAAAGAGAAGAACTAACTGCAAACTAAAGACAGGGAACGGGATAAAAGCAAAACAAACTTCAAGAGTGACGGGACTTAGGGCAACGAAGAGATAAAAGTAAAAAGAGGGACAGTGAACTAAAAGAGAGACGTAGGAAGAAAACGGACAAAGCAAAGGTACTAAAAGAGACAAGGAAGAATTAAAAAATGGAAACGGCAAATGGAATACAAGTAGACAGAAGCTTTTGTCGTGGTTTAACCCCAGCCAGCAGCCAAGCACCACACAGCCGCTACGGGGGAGAAAATTGCAAGGGTGGAAGTCCGAAAACGCGTGGGTTAAGGTAAGAACAGTTTAACAATTGAAGGAAAAGACAACAGAATACTAGTAATACTAGTAGTAGCAGTAGTAGCAGTAGTAGTAGTAATAATAATAAACCAATAAGAGTATACAAAGCAAGCGCTTCACTAGACAGGGGCTCACCACTCGCCGACCGATGCCAAGCACGTCCCCGAGCTGCCATCGCTGACTCCTGGCCAACGCCCCCCGGTTTCCAGACCGAGCGTGACGTCCCACGGTAGGGAATAGCGCTGCGGCCGGTCTGGGGCAGCTGAGCTGCCTGTGGCGCCTCCCAGCTTCTTGCACACCGGGCAGAGCACGGGAAGCTGAAAGGTCCTTGAGTGGTGTCAGCGCTACTTAGCGACAAACAAAACGTCAGCGCGTTACCAACGTGATGCTCATCCGAAATCCAAAAGGCAGCACTGTGCCAGCTACTAGGAAGAACCTTAACTCTCTGCCAGCCGAAAGCAGGACGCTTTGAACAGCAAGGGCGATTGAAGGAATAAGGAAAAACTTAATAAATAGCGACAGGGAGCTCCATCGGAGAAGGAAAATTTAGAAAGCGAGGGCACTAAGGGAAGAGAAGAAGCAATTAAACCCAGCTAACCCCCCAGGGGAAAAGTCAACCTAGAACATGGAAAAAGCCACAGGGATTAGGGAAATAAGTGGGGAAATTAAAAAAACAGGACAGCGAACGAAAGGGACGGCGAAGGCAAATTCAAAAAACGAGGGCCCTAAGGAAAGACAAGAAAGAATTAAAACAGAAATACAGGGAAATAAAGGCAGCAAAGAGGACAAAAGGAGACGGGAAAGTGTTCAGAGGAAGCGGCGATTAAGAACATCGGGAAGCGATTTAAAACCCGCATGGGTGAGCTAAAACGGAGACGGCAAAGAGAACGTCTAAAGTGACAGCACTCAGGAGCAACGAGAAAGGAGAGCTAAAACCTAAGAGCAGCAAACGAGATAAAAGTAGAACATTTTCAAAGCCAAAGGTTTAAGAGAAGGAAGAACTAAGAAAATACCGACGGTGAACTACAACACAGGCGTAACGGGCAATTTTTAAAAAGGGTCCGCACGAAGGGAAGACAAGAAACCATTAAAAATTAAGACGGTGAAGGGTATAACAGTAGGCGTAGGAAGAAAACCTTAAAAGCGGGGAGCGTTAGGGAAATGAAGGGGGGAAACTAAAAACTAGGGACAGCACACTAAAAGCGGAGAAAGAACATTTCAAAAGGGAGGAGCCTAAGGAAAGAGAAGAACTAACTGCAAACTAAAGACAGGGAACGGGATAAAAGCAAAACAAACTTCAAGAGTGACGGGACTTAGGGCAACGAAGAGATAAAAGTAAAAAGAGGGACAGTGAACTAAAAGAGAGACGTAGGAAGAAAACGGACAAAGCAAAGGTACTAAAAGAGACAAGGAAGAATTAAAAAATGGAAACGGCAAATGGAATACAAGTAGACAGAAGCTTTTGTCGTGGTTTAACCCCAGCCAGCAGCCAAGCACCACACAGCCGCTACGGGGGAGAAAATTGCAAGGGTGGAAGTCCGAAAACGCGTGGGTTAAGGTAAGAACAGTTTAACAATTGAAGGAAAAGACAACAGAATACTAGTAATACTAGTAGTAGCAGTAGTAGTAGTAATAATAATAATAATAAACCAATAAGAGTATACAAAGCAAGCGCTTCACTAGACAGGGGCTCACCACTCGCCGACCGATGCCAAGCACATCCCCGAGCTGCCATCGCTGACTCCTGGCCAACGCCCCCCGGTTTCCAGACCGAGCGTGACGTCCCACGGTAGGGAATAGCGCTGCGGCCGGTCTGGGGCAGCTGAGCTGCCTGTGGCGCCTCCCAGCTTCTTGCGCACCGGGCAGAGCACGGGAAGCTGAAAGGTCCTTGAGTGGTGTCAGCGCTACTTAGCGACAAACAAAACGTCAGCGCGTTACCAACATGATGCTCATCCGAAATCCAAAAGGCAGCACTGTGCCAGCTACTAGGAAGAACCTTAACTCTCTGCCAGCCGAAAGCAGGACGCTTTGAACAGCAAGGGCGATTGAAGGAATAAGGAAAAACTTAATAAATAGCGACAGGGAGCTCCATCGGAGAAGGAAAATTTAGAAAGCGAGGGCACTAAGGGAAGAGAAGAAGCAATTAAACCCAGCTAACCCCCCAGGGGAAAAGTCAACCTAGAACATGGAAAAAGCCACAGGGATTAGGGAAATAAGTGGGGAAATTAAAAAAACAGGACAGCGAACGAAAGGGACGGCGAAGGCAAATTCAAAAAACGAGGGCCCTAAGGAAAGACAAGAAAGAATTAAAACAGAAATACAGGGAAATAAAGGCAGCAAAGAGGACAAAAGGAGACGGGAAAGTGTTCAGAGGAAGCGGCGATTAAGAACATCGGGAAGCGATTTAAAACCCGCATGGGTGAGCTAAAACGGAGACGGCAAAGAGAACGTCTAAAGTGACAGCACTCAGGAGCAACGAGAAAGGAGAGCTAAAACCTAAGAGCAGCAAACGAGATAAAAGTAGAACATTTTCAAAGCCAAAGGTTTAAGAGAAGGAAGAACTAAGAAAATACCGACGGTGAACTACAACACAGGCGTAACGGGCAATTTTTAAAAAGGGTCCGCACGAAGGGAAGACAAGAAACCATTAAAAATTAAGACGGTGAAGGGTATAACAGTAGGCGTAGGAAGAAAACCTTAAAAGCGGGGAGCGTTAGGGAAATGAAGGGGGGAAACTAAAAACTAGGGACAGCACACTAAAAGCGGAGAAAGAACATTTCAAAAGGGAGGAGCCTAAGGAAAGAGAAGAACTAACTGCAAACTAAAGACAGGGAACGGGATAAAAGCAAAACAAACTTCAAGAGTGACGGGACTTAGGGCAACGAAGAGATAAAAGTAAAAAGAGGGACAGTGAACTAAAAGAGAGACGTAGGAAGAAAACGGACAAAGCAAAGGTACTAAAAGAGACAAGGAAGAATTAAAAAATGGAAACGGCAAATGGAATACAAGTAGACAGAAGCTTTTGTCGTGGTTTAACCCCAGCCAGCAGCCAAGCACCACACAGCCGCTACGGGGGAGAAAATTGCAAGGGTGGAAGTCCGAAAACGCGTGGGTTAAGGTAAGAACAGTTTAACAATTGAAGGAAAAGACAACAGAATACTAGTAATACTAGTAGTAGCAGTAGTAGCAGTAATAATAATAATAATAAACCAATAAGAGTATACAAAGCAAGCGCTTCACTAGACAGGGGCTCACCACTCGCCGACCGATGCCAAGCACGTCCCCGAGCTGCCATCGCTGACTCCTGGCCAACGCCCCCCGGTTTCCAGACCGAGCGTGACGTCCCACGGTAGGGAATAGCGCTGCGGCCGGTCTGGGGCAGCTGAGCTGCCTGTGGCGCCTCCCAGCTTCTTGCGCACCGGGCAGAGCACGGGAAGCTGAAAGGTCCTTGAGTGGTGTCAGCGCTACTTAGCGACAAACAAAACGTCAGCGCGTTACCAACATGATGCTCATCCGAAATCCAAAAGGCAGCACTGTGCCAGCTACTAGGAAGAACCTTAACTCTCTGCCAGCCGAAAGCAGGACGCTTTGAACAGCAAGGGCGATTGAAGGAATAAGGAAAAACTTAATAAATAGCGACAGGGAGCTCCATCGGAGAAGGAAAATTTAGAAAGCGAGGGCACTAAGGGAAGAGAAGAAGCAATTAAACCCAGCTAACCCCCCAGGGGAAAAGTCAACCTAGAACATGGAAAAAGCCACAGGGATTAGGGAAATAAGTGGGGAAATTAAAAAAACAGGACAGCGAACGAAAGGGACGGCGAAGGCAAATTCAAAAAACGAGGGCCCTAAGGAAAGACAAGAAAGAATTAAAACAGAAATACAGGGAAATAAAGGCAGCAAAGAGGACAAAAGGAGACGGGAAAGTGTTCAGAGGAAGCGGCAATTAAGAACATCGGGAAGCGATTTAAAACCCGCATGGGTGAGCTAAAACGGAGACGGCAAAGAGAACGTCTAAAGTGACAGCACTCAGGAGCAACGAGAAAGGAGAGCTAAAACCTAAGAGCAGCAAACGAGATAAAAGTAGAACATTTTCAAAGCCAAAGGTTTAAGAGAAGGAAGAACTAAGAAAATACCGACGGTGAACTACAACACAGGCGTAACGGGCAATTTTTAAAAAGGGTCCGCACGAAGGGAAGACAAGAAACCATTAAAAATTAAGACGGTGAAGGGTATAACAGTAGGCGTAGGAAGAAAACCTTAAAAGCGGGGAGCGTTAGGGAAATGAAGGGGGGAAACTAAAAACTAGGGACAGCACACTAAAAGCGGAGAAAGAACATTTCAAAAGGGAGGAGCCTAAGGAAAGAGAAGAACTAACTGCAAACTAAAGACAGGGAACGGGATAAAAGCAAAACAAACTTCAAGAGTGACGGGACTTAGGGCAACGAAGAGATAAAAGTAAAAAGAGGGACAGTGAACTAAAAGAGAGACGTAGGAAGAAAACGGACAAAGCAAAGGTACTAAAAGAGACAAGGAAGAATTAAAAAATGGAAACGGCAAATGGAATACAAGTAGACAGAAGCTTTTGTCGTGGTTTAACCCCAGCCAGCAGCCAAGCACCACACAGCCGCTACGGGGGAGAAAATTGCAAGGGTGGAAGTCCGAAAACGCGTGGGTTAAGGTAAGAACAGTTTAACAATTGAAGGAAAAGACAACAGAATACTAGTAATACTAGTAGTAGCAGTAATAATAATAATAATAAACCAATAAGAGTATACAAAGCAAGCGCTTCACTAGACAGGGGCTCACCACTCGCCGACCGATGCCAAGCACGTCCCCGAGCTGCCATCGCTGACTCCTGGCCAACGCCCCCCGGTTTCCAGACCGAGCGTGACGTCCCACGGTAGGGAATAGCGCTGCGGCCGGTCTGGGGCAGCTGAGCTGCCTGTGGCGCCTCCCAGCTTCTTGCGCACCGGGCAGAGCACGGGAAGCTGAAAGGTCCTTGAGTGGTGTCAGCGCTACTTAGCGACAAACAAAACATCAGCGCGTTACCAACATGATGCTCATCCGAAATCCAAAAGGCAGCACTGTGCCAGCTACTAGGAAGAACCTTAACTCTCTGCCAGCCGAAAGCAGGACGCTTTGAACAGCAAGGGCGATTGAAGGAATAAGGAAAAACTTAATAAATAGCGACAGGGAGCTCCATCGGAGAAGGAAAATTTAGAAAGCGAGGGCACTAAGGGAAGAGAAGAAGCAATTAAACCCAGCTAAACCCCCAGGGGAAAAGTCAACCTAGAACATGGAAAAAGCCACAGGGATTAGGGAAATAAGTGGGGAAATTAAAAAAAACAGGACAGCGAACGAAAGGGACGGCGAAGGCAAATTCAAAAAACGAGGGCCCTAAGGAAAGACAAGAAAGAATTAAAACAGAAATACAGGGAAATAAAGGCAGCAAAGAGGACAAAAGGAGACGGGAAAGTGTTCAGAGGAAGCGGCGATTAAGAACATCGGGAAGCGATTTAAAAATCACATTGGTGAACTAATACGGGGACAGAAAATTACAGAAAATTATTTTTTAATAATTTATATAATACAGCAGATACAGGTTTGTATTTTGAATTCCTTTTTTATATATATGTTAATTTGATATATATTAATATTTTTTTATATATATAATATATATTTTTCATATAATAAATATAGAAATTTTTTATCTATCTATATAAAGGTGAGAGATTTTTCTCTACTGCAATGCAAAACGTCTCATCCCTTCCTTACGACACAGCTGCAGGGAGATGACGCTGCGAGGCTGCAGGACGAGGGCGTACCGCAATCAGAATCTACGCTTACAGGTCCGCCGCAACAGCTACGGCCCTCGCAGCTGCTGCTGCACATCTTGCTGGCTTGGTCGACAAAGCTGGAAGCGAAGCGTAACGCTTTCGAGGGTAAAAGGAAAGCCAAAGGACAAATCGCAGCAATTCGCTTCATACTAAAAAAGCTGTGCGTGTGTTTATAAACATCCAATAAAAATACTTCTGCTGGAGAAGGACTGGATTTTCCTTTGGCGTTAATTTAACTTGCACAGCTGTGAATCGATACCAGTAGATTATCTGTCTCCAAGATACGCAGTTATCATTTGACCAGGGGTTTTTTGCGCCTTACGTCATTAGGAGCGACATCTGGCCAGCCGCGCCGCCCAAGAGAGATGCTGCTGAACTGCCAGGGAAACGCACCCTTGAAAGCCAGACAGAAAGAAAGTACTTCAGAGCACTCCGTCAAAAGAGCGGGGGGGAAAACACCCCGTAACGTTCAGTTGCCTCTCCTGGTCAACGTTCAGAACAAATACCTAACTGCTTAAACACACCTAAGCAATTGTACGCCACAGCTAGTTGGCAGTTACAGCTGAAACAACGCAAGGCAGTTTGTAGATCCAATTTTAACTTTTTTTTCCTAAAGTTACATCTAGGAGAGAAAAATCCATGACAGAAGAGATCCCCCATACGGTTTTACTTTGGGGGCAGAATCCAATCCCCGGGGCTGCAACGCGTAAGGCTACCAAAAAGGACCGGCAGATTTGCTAACGCTTTTGGCTGCGCCGAAGCATGCAGAGGAACGCGTGTTGATGACATCTCGGCTGTTGCAACTGAGAACCAGCGATGCCATCAACTTCTGGAAGACGTGCTGTGCTCGGGTCTTTGGAAGCAAACGGACTTTTTTTTTTTTTTTTTTTTTTTTTTTTTTAAGAGAGTGGAAAGTCTTGCTGCTGCTGACTTCTACTGCCAAGCGCATCATCTCTGACGATCCCCACTCTGATGGGGAGTTCATAAAACACAACTTCTTTGAATGAGAAAGATTTCCATTCTGGAAATCTCCTCCAATCGAGGAGACCCTCAAGCCCGGCGACCTCCAAAGCCCCTTAGGGAATTACAGCAGCAGTCTGACGATGGAGAAACCGCAATGGCATGACACGGCGACTCAGAGATCTGAAACGGACACCTTACGGCTACAGAAACCGGTGCTAAAAACACTATACCCAAGAACATCATTGTCATGACCGACACTAGAGCAAGCCTCCTTGGGCGCTCGAGGAAAAGGGCGAAAAGAGAATAATAGAAAAATCTTGCGTGTCCAGGACTGCGATAAAAGACGTGGTGCTCCCTGGAGATTTTTAAAAGCACAAATAATACACATCCTCTTCTCCAGAAGAGGGGAAGGAAAGGGAACACGGCGACACAAGCCTGCACTGGAAATAAGTGCCCAGTCAATGCCTCTAAGTAACAGTTTCTGTGATGTCCTGATGGATGGTGAAGGGACGGATGCAAAAATTAGCTCGGGGAATGAAGTGAGAAAGAGGCACGGAGGAGCGGACACCCGACAGTTCCAGAGGGTATCTTTTTTTGTACCTGTGGGAATAAATGAGAGGCTGTTTTACTTTGACAAGATGCAGCTGTGCCCTTGAGCCTTGTTACAAACAAGTTGGTGAAACTTAGAGGCAGAAAAATAAGGATGAGATTGGATACATCCCTGAAAGAGGAATTCGCGTGCACCAGCTTGAAGAACCAATAAGTAACGCTGAAGAGACGCGCGGACGCAAGACAGTAGCCAATAAAATGGGTTTTGCTTGCTCGTGAATGCTAGATCATATTATAAAAGGGATAGATTGTAAAAATAAAGTGTCATCGGCATCTTCACTTGTCTTCGCCTCAACTCATATGCGGAGTCCGTGTTTAATTGCCACATGTACCTTAATGTACCCCATGGTTTACGAGATGAGACTTGTCTGACGTTCGCCCCCGCATGTTGTGATATGGAGGCCTGGACAGTTTACGCCGCATCCCTCGTAACTCCGTCGTATCTCCCGTCGGCCATGGAGAGACAAAAACAGAACAGACCTCGGCAAAACCCAAATAAAACTGCAAAACCCATCTGAGAAAGGCTCATGAACCTGCCTCCCTTTCCCAACCATCCCCCGCTCCCAAAACTTGCGAAACACCTTCTCTTCTCCTGACCTGGCAGGGAAGGAAGCCCACTCCTTCCCGACAGTTTCTGCCCTGTATTTGCACCCCTGAACCCCCCGTGTCGGCCACTCCTCGGGAGCTGCTCTTCCAAGCTGCACCCCATGTTCTGTGAGCCTGGCTTATCTTTCGTCTTCTCACAGACTCCAGGCTCTGGAACAGACCCACAAAATCAGTGAAGTCCTGAAGCTTATAATCTAGAAGGGGCCTATTGCAATCCGCAAAGGTTCCAGGGACAACGTGGTACTCTGTCGGCAATCGAGAAAGACGATGAACGGTTCCGTAACCTGAAAGACATTACACCTTATGACCCTGCTGCTTTCTTGAAAAATGCTCAAACTCCACATACAGATGCATACAAGATGACCACCTTAACCCCTGCTAGATCATCTCACCATCACTCCTATTAAGAGATGGTGTCAACAACTTGCATGGAAAAACTGGTGAGAAAAACAAGGTTCTATCTTCAACAAAATCAGGAATTCCAGAAAAATATAATGCACTTAGAATTAAAAAAAAAAAAAAAAAAAACAAAACAAAACACAAAGCTGCATGCAAGTATACTTTCTACTATATATGCTATGGAACCTTGACTGGTCCTGAAGCCCTTACCTCAAACAGAAACCTGTGCTTCTTTAAATGTCAAAACACACCTGCCTAGATAACTGAGGCAGGTCAAAATCTGCAGTCAACTGAAGGAACAGCAGAGTACTGACACCAAAGAAGTCCAGGAGCAGAATGAGCTCCCGAAGATGAGGCTGCAGCTCATATACCCCTGGCCCTGCCCACCACCCTTCCCACAATCACCTGGGAAAGGGGAGGGACAAACCACCAGATGGCATAAAGGCTGCAGGAGGAGCAGCAGCTATTTCACTCATCTGCCTTAAACTTACAGCATGCAAAGCACTGAACAGAGAAAGCAAGCCTTACTGGAAACAACGATGCCACAACGTGCTAAGGCTGGCATAGGGCTGGGGGCTCTGCCACCATGCACAAAGACTGCCATGGGGGCATGCCACCGTGTGCAAAGAAAATAAGAACAGAAAATAAAAATACACAATAAAATTTAAACAATAGCACTAAGACAAGGAATTATAAAAAAAGACAGCAAAGGGAATAAAAGTAGGCATAGAAACAATATTAAAAATGCGATAGGCATTAGCAAAATAAAGGAAGAAATTACGAAATCAGGAGAGCAAACAAAAAGAGATGATTTAAGAAGCGAGGACACTAAGGAAAGACAAGAAATAATTAAACAAAAAAGGGAATAAAAGTAAACATAGCGAGAATATTTCAATAGTGAGGGGGATTAGGGAAATAAAGGGGAAAAATTTAAAAATAGGAACAGTGAACTAAAATGGAGATGTAGAAACAAAGTCTTAAAAGCGAGAGCACTGAAGTAAGACAAAAAATAATTATAAAATAAAGACAGCAAAATAAAGACAACAAATGGGACAAAAGTGGACAAAAAATTTTAAAAGCAACAGGGATAAAATAAGAAAAAATTTAAAAATAGCAATGGGGAGCTAAAATGGAGACAGCGAAAGAAAATCTAAAAAAGTGACGGCACTAAGAAAAGACAACAAATAATTAAAAAAAGACAGCAAATGGAAAACAAGTAGGAGTAGAAAGAATATTTTAAAAGCAATGGGCAATATGGAAATAGAAAAATTTTAAAATGGGGACAGTGAGCTAAAACAAGTGTAGAAAGAAAATTTAAACAGCAAAGGGACTAATAAAGACAAGAAATAATTAAAAAATGAAGACAGAAACCAGAATAAAAGTAGACAAAATATTAAAATCAACAGTGATTAAAGAAATAAGGAAAAAATTAAAAAGTAGCAATAGTGAACTAAAACGGAGATGTAGAAAGAAAATTTAAAGAGCAAAGGGACTAAGAACAGAGAGGGAAAAAAATTAAAAATAGGGTCAGCAAACTAAAGTCATTGAAACAAAATTTTAAAAGCTATGAAGTAGAGAACATGCAGGAAGAAATAAAAACCACGGACATGGAACTGGATAAATGGAGACACAGAGGAAAAGCTAGAAAGCAATGGGGTACTGGCCATACGGGTAAGAAGTTAAGTGTCAGGAAGGGGAGCCAGATCAACAGCCTCAGGGAAAGGACATGGGAAGAGCGTTGGGGTGTAGAGCAAAGGGAGTCTGAAAACAGAGACAGGTCGCTGGGTAGAGGGAGACCTAGAAATGCACTTTTCACAAGCAATTGGGAAAAAGGTAGTGTGGGAAGAATGAAACAGTAGCGGATGAGAAGCTGGAAAGGGAGAGGCACAGAAAAGAAATGGAGAAGGCAACAGTGTACAGGACGGTGCTAGCAGCAGAGCAAAAAGCTTTGGGGAGCCGGGCAGCCCAAAAGGGAGACAGAGGCAGGGACAGGCAGATATCTGGAGAAGCACGGCAGGGATGGGCGTGGACACACAGAAGGGGATGTGCAACTCACTGCAGCTCCTGGCGCTAGCAGACCTTCACCGCCCCGAGACTTCTCTCTCTGCCTCTACCCCTTCCTCCTCCACAGTGCTGGCTGCCCTACCCTTGCCCACCCAGGAGTAGGCAGTGGGTGCCCCAACGCTCCACTCCCATGAGGATTTCCAGGTGCACAGTGGCTCACATGTGAGGCCAATGGAGGCACCGAGCTCCCGGCGCTGTGTGCTGGGGGTACACTTTGTCAGGGATGGCTGGGAGGGATCCTTCTTTGCTGTGGGGACCGGCCCTTCCTTGCTGGAGACAGCTGTCTGCGGAAGCCCCTTTGTTTCACTCCTCAGCCAGCTCCCACAGGCAGATGTACCCAGGCAGCCCTCTCACCAGCTAGAGCCCCTTGGCACAGCAGAGCCAGCCCCATCCTCAGCTTCACCAGCTGCACCTGGGGTTAGCCCAGCCCATCCCAATCTGCAGCCCTTTTAAACCCTTGGCCCAGCCCCATCTTCACTTCATGGGTCCCACCTGGGCTGCCCTAGCTGGAACCCATCAGGAACTGAGGTCATCACCCCAGCCCCACAGCACATCACTGCATCCCCTGGACCCAACCACAGCCACTCACCCAGAGGCCAGTGGCTGGAAACACATCTGGGGTCACAAAGGAGGCAGCAAATGTTTGTTCCTTCACGCCCATCAGAAATCCCAGCAATGAGCTGGCTACAAGGCTTGGTGCCCAAAGGCAGTGGGACAGAGGGAAAAGAGGGAAGAGGAAAGCAGAAGGAAGGACAGGGGGAGGTAGAGAAGAGGTGTAGGACAGGGAGCCAGAAAACAGGATGCTGGGAACAAGAGAGGGACGGGGAACCGCACAAGGGTGTTGAGAGAAAGGGAAATGGAGTGCAGCGAGGAGGAGGATGGGGAGATGAAGTAGAGAACCACAGGAACAGGGAGATGGAGCAATAGGGGGCAGGGGAGAGAGACAGAAGGGACCGAGCAGAACAACGGGAACAGCAGGGAGGGACAGAGAGAATAAGAGACACACAGGCAGCTGGGGGGGGGGCGGATAGAGGGAGACAGAGAGGAAACTACAAAAGGGGAAAAAAGCAGAAAGAAGTAAAAAGAAGTGACAGGAAGTTGGATAGAGGCAGTCATAGAAATAGAAATTAAAAAGCAACAAACATAGGCAAGAACTAAAAAATAGAGAATGTAAGACAGAGCGAGAAATAGAAAGGGAACAGGACAGAGAGGCAGGAAATGTAAAAAATTGTTAAAGGGAGCTATGTAGAGGGAGATTTGAAAGGGAAAATAAAGAACAATGGACTACAGGAAACACAGGAAAGAAAAATGGGACAGGGAACTAGATAAATGGAGACATAGAAATAAAACGTTAAAAGCCACATGGTACGTGACAGGAAAGTATTAAGAATAAGGGAAAGGGAACTAGATAAATGGAGACATAAAAAGAAAATTGTAAAAGCGACAGGGTAAGGAAAACCAGAAAAAATTAAAAATAGGGAGAGAAAACTGAGTAAAAGATGAGAAAGAGAAAAATTCAAAAAGGATGGGACAGGAAAGAATTAAAAAACAGGGATAGGGATGTTGATAAAAGTAGACCTAGAAGGAAACTTGAAAATGCAAAGAGGTACAGGACAGTCAGCAAAGAACTAAAAACAGGGACAGCAAACCAGATTACATATAGAAACAAAATTTTAAAAGCCAAGGGATAAAGAGACAGGAAAATGAAAAAAATAGAGATGGCAATCTAAATACAGACATACGAAGAAAATAGATTAAGTGAAGCACAGGCTGTAGGACAGACAGGAAAGCATTAACAAATAAGCACATTGGATGGGATAAAATTAGAAATAGGAAAAATAAAAGCCACATCTCTTAGGAAAGACAAGAAAAAACTACAAAATAAAGAAAGGGGGACAAAGAGAGAGACACATATAAAGTAAATTTTAAAAGCAACGGGGTACACAACAGACCAAAAACTATTAAAAAGCAAGGATAGGGAGCTTGATCAAAGTAGATATAGAAAGAAAATTTCAAAAGCAACTGGGTAGAGGACAAACAGAAAAAAAATTAAACACAGAGACAGCAAACTAGATAAAAGTAGACATAGAAACAAAAATTTTAAAGCCAAGGTACTAAGACAGGAAAGAATTAAAAAAATAGCAACAGCGAACTAAACAAATGCAGAGAGACAGAAATTGTAAAAAGCGACCGCATTAAGGAAAGACAAGAAATAATTAAAAAATAATGACAGTGAACGGAATAAAGGTAGACAGAAAATTTTTAAAGCAACAGAGTTTAGGGAAATAGAGGAAAAAAATTAAAAGTAGGGGCAGTGAACTGAAACGGGGACATAGGAAGAAAATTGAAAATCAAAGGCACTGAGGAAATAATTAAAAATAAAGATATTGAAGGGAAAAAAGTAGACAGGGAAAGAACATTTTAGAAGTGATGGGTATTAGGGAAATAAAGGGAAAAATTAAAAGACAGGGACAGTGAACTAAAACAGATGTGGAAAGAAAATTTAAAAAGCAACGGCACTAATGAAAGAAAAAATATTTTTTTAAAAAACAGCAAAGGGAATAAAAGTGGGCATAGAAAGAACATTTAATAAGCAGAGGGGAATTAGGGGAATAGAGGGAAAAATTGAAAAATAGGGACAGCAAACTCAGAGATGGAGAAAGAATATTGAAAAAGCGAGGGCACTAAGGAAAGACAAGAAATTATTAAAAGACAGCAAAATAAAGACTGCAAATGGAATAAAAGTAGACAATTTTAAAAGCGACAGGGATTAGGGAAATAAAGGAAAAATTATGACATAAGGACAGCAAACTAAAACAGAGATGTAAAAATAAAATTTTTAAAGTAACAGCACTAAGAAGAAATTATTAAAGAAATTCAAAGGTAATAACAGTAGGCATAGAAAGAAGATTTAATAAGCAGAGGGGAATTAGGGAAATAAAGGATAAAAGTATGAAATAGGGACAGTGAACTAAAATAAATGCAGAAAGAAACTCTAAAAAGCAAGGGCACTAACAAAAGGCAAGAAATTATTAAAAGAAAAGACAGCAACATAAAGACAGTGAATGAGATAGAAGTAGAAAAATCTGAAAAGCAAGGGGGATTAGGGAAATAAAATGGAAAAATTTAAAAATAGGGACAGTGAACTAAAACAGAGATGTAGAAAGAAAATTAAAAGCAAAGGCACTAGGGAAAGACAAAAAATAATTTAAAAATAAAGACAGCCAACAGAATAAAAGTAGACAGCAAATATTAGAAGCAAATAGAATTAAGGAAATAAAGAAAAAATAATAGCTACATTAAACTCCAACAAGGAAGTGGAAAGAAACAAAATCTAAAAAATTATGGCAAAGAAGCAAGAAAAGAAACCATTTTTAAAAGACAGTGAAGGGGAAAAAAGTAGGCATAGAAAGAACTATTAAAAAGTGAGAAGGATTCAGGAAATCAAGGGAAAAACTAAAAAATAGGGACAGAAAAGTAAGATGGAGACGTGGAAAGAAAATTTAAAAAGCGACAGCACTAAGGAAAGACAAGAAATAATTAAAAAATACAGGTAGACAAATAAAGACCGTGAATGGGGTAAAAGTAGACCAAAAAATATTAACAAGAAAGGTGATTAAGGAAATGAGGAAAACATTACAAAATAGCAGCATCGAACTAAAAGAGAGAGAGACATAAAAAGAAAATTTAAAAAAAGAGATGGCACTAAAGAAAAAAAAGAAAAAACACTTTAAAAATAAAGAGAGCGAATGAGATAAAAGTAGAAAATATTAAAAGCCAAAGGATTAAGAGAGAAAAAAACTAAAAAATTGAAACAGCAAAATAAAAGGCATACATAGATACAAAATGTTAAAGGCAACAGCACCAAGGAAAGAGAAGAAATAATTAAAAAATAAAGGCATCAAAAGTAATAAAAGTAAGCATAGGAAGAACATTTTAAAAGGGGGCGATAAGGGAAAAATTAAAACAGAGACAGCAGGCTGGAACAGATTAAAATAGAACATATAAAAAGCAAAGGAACTAAAGAAAGGCAAGAAGTAATTAAAAGAACAGCATAATAAAGACTGGGAACAGGATAAAAGAAAATTTTAAAAAGTAACAGGAATTAGAGAAATAAATGGAAAAATTAAAAAATAGTGGCAGCGAACTTAAAGAGATGGAGAAGGAAAATTTAAAAAGTGAGGGCACTATGGAAAGACAAGAAATAATTAAAACATAAATACAGGGAAATAATGACAGCTAATGGAATAAAAGGAGACAGAAACTTTAAAAGAAACTGTGATTAAGGAAATAAGGATAACATTCAAAAATAGCATCACTGAATTAAAATGGAGATGATGAAAGAAAATCTAAAAAGCAATAGCACTAAGGAAAGACAAGAAAGGACAATTAAAAACTAACAACAGCAAATGGGATAAATGTAGAACATTTTAAAAGCCAAAGGATGGAGAAAGGAAAGAATTAAAAAATAGCAGCAGTGAACTACAATGCAGAAATAAAACAAAAATGCACTAAGGAAATACAAGAAATCATTCAAAACTACAGACGGTGAACAGGAGAAAAGCGGGCATAGAAAGAAAATTTGCAAAGCCATGAGCATTAGGGAAAAGAAGGGGAGGGAACTAAAAACTAGGGACAGCAAACTAAAGGCGGAGCAAGAAAATTTAAAACGGGAGGGCCCTAAGGAAAGACAAGAAATAATTAACTACAGCACAATAAAGACAGCAAAGGGGATAAAAGGAGACAGAAAATTTAAAAGCAATGGAGATTAAAGCCATATTGAGCAAATGAAAAAAACAGCGATGACAAACTCTAAGGAAAATAAGGAAAAAAATTAATCAAAACTGTGAACTGAAAGAGAGATGTAGAATTAAAAAATTGTAAAAGCAATGGCAGTAACGAAAAACAAGAAAAAAGAATTAACATCTCATGACAGCAAAGGAGATAAAAGTAGAAAATTTTAAAAACCAATGATTAAGATTAGGAAAGGAAAAAAGGAAAAACCAAATATTAAGAAAGGAAAGCACTAAAAATAGTGACAGCTAACTACAACACAGACATAAATAGAAATTTTAAAAAGCAAAGGCACTAAGGAAAGACAAGAAATCATTAAAAAATAAAGACAGTGAACAGGATAAAAGTAGGCATAGAAAGAAAACTAAAAGAAAAAGAAAGCAAACTAAAAGAGAGCTGTGGAAAGACAATTTTAAAAGGTAGGGCACTAAGGAAAGACAAAAAATAATTAAGGGTAAATACATCAAAATAAAGACAGGAAATGGTATAAAAACAGACAAACTTTTAAAAGCAATGGTGATTAAGGAAATAAGGAAAAAATTTTAAAATCGCATCGGTGAACTAAAATGGAGATGGAAAAGAAGATTTAAAAAGTGATGGCACTAAGGAAAAACAAGAAAAAATAATTAAAAATTAATGACAGCAAACAAGATGCAAGTAGAAATTTTAAAAGCCAAAGGATTAAGAGAGGAAAGCAGTACAAAGCAGCAACATTGAACTAAAATGCAGACATAGACAGAAATTTTTAAAAGCGACAGTGCTAAGGAAAGACAAGAAATCATTAAAAATAAAGACAGTGAACAGAATAAAAGTAGGCATAGAAAGAAAACTTAAAAAGCAATGAGCATTAGGGACAGTGCACTAAAACAGAGATGCAGAAACAAAATTTTAAAAAGCGAGGGCACTAAGGAAAGACAAGAAAGAATTAAAAGACAACAATTAGAATAAAAGCAGACAGAAAAATTTAGAAGCAATGGTGATTAAAGAAATAAGGAAAAGTTAGTAAACAGTGATGGCAAACTAAAACAGAGATGTAGAAATAAAATTTTAAAAGTGAGGGCACTGAAGAAAGAGAAGAAATAATTAAAAGTAAAGACATCGAAGGGAAAAAAGTAGGCATAGAAAGAACATTTTTAAAGCAAAGAGGATCAGGGAAATGAAGGAAAAAATTAAAAAATAGGGACAGCAAATTAAAAGAGATGGAGAAAGAAAATTTGAATTTTTTTTTAAGTTAAAGTACACATGGAAATGTAACTTTAAAAGTGACAGGGTACACAACACAGGAATAAATTAAAAAATACGGATAGGGATCTTTATAAAATAGACATAGAATGAAAATTAAAAAAACAACGGGGTTCAGGACAGGCAGGGGAAAAATTAAAAATAAAGACAGTAAAATCGTTAAAGTAGACACAGAAAGAAAATTTTAAAAGCAACTGGGTAAAAGACAAGGAGGAAAAAAATTAAAAATGGGTAAAGAAAGCTGGTTAAAACTTGACATAGAAAGAAAATTTTAAAAGCAAAGGCATTAAGATGTGAAGAAAAATTAAAATAAGGGTAGGGTGATAGAGAGAGACATAGGAGGAAGATTATAAAAGCGGAGGCATTAAGGAAAGACAAGGGAAAAGTTACAAAATAAGAATAGGGAGAAAAATACAGAGAGACATAGGAAGAAAATTTCAAAAGCAATTAGGTGCAAGACAGATGAGAAACAAATAAAAAGACAGTGAATTGGTTAAAGGAGACAGAAAATTTTAAAAGATACAGGGTACAGGATAGACAGGAAAACAAAAAATAGGGACAGCAAAGTAGATAAACTTTGATGTAGAAAGAAAATGTAAAATGTGATGGCTTTAAGGAAAGACAGGAATAAATCAAAAAAAAAAGAATGGGGAAAAAAATAGAGACACATAAAAGTAAATTTTAAAGTCAACAGGGTACACAACACAGGAAAGAATTAAAAACTATGGATAGGGAGCTTGATAAAAGCAGACATAGAAAGAAAATTGAAGCAGCAACAGGGTACAGGACAGACAGGAGAGAATTAGAAAATAAAGACAGTAAACTGGCTAAAAGTAGCCATAAAACAAAATTTTAAATTGACAGAGTACTGACAGAAAAAAAAATAAAAAGAAGAACAGGAAACTACATAAATGGAGACATAGAAAGAAATTTTTTACAGCAACTGGGTACAGGACAGAGAGGGAGGAATTAAAAAATAGGGACAAGGAATCAGATAGCGGGAGACATAGAAAGACATTTTAAAAAGCAACAGGCTACAAGAAATATAGGAAAGAATTAAAAAATAGGAACAGGGATGACAATAGAAGGAAATATTGAAAGGAAATTTTAAAAGCGAGGAGGTATGCAGATGAAAGGGAGGAATTAAAATTCAGGGAAAGGGAGCCAGATAAAAGGAATTCTTGAAAGAGACATCAAATAGCAATGGGGTACAAGAAATAGAGGGAAGAATTTTAAAAATCAAGAAAGGAAGCCTGATAGAGAGAGACCTAGAAGGAGTTTTAAAAAGCAACTAAGTACAAGAAACATAGACAAGAATTAAAACATAGGGACAGGGAGATGGATAGAGGACAACGTAGAAAGAAAATTTAAACAGTGATCAGGTACAAGAAATGGGAATATGAGAAAAGCAGGGACAGGAAGATGGATAAAAGGAACCATAGAAAGAAAATGTTAAAAGCTATGGGGTGCAGGACAGAGGGAGGAATTAAGAAATAGGGACAAGGCACTGGAGAGAGGGAAATGTAGAAAGAGAAATTAAAATGCAATGGGGTACAAAAAATACAGGAAAGCATTAAAAAATAGGGAGAGGAAGCCGCAAAGAGGGAAACAGAAAAAAATTAATAGGTGAAGTGGTACAGGGCAGAGTTCATAGCAGAGTAACAAGCTTTGGGGAGCCACACAGGTAGGTGGGCCAGCAGAGAGGGAGACAGAAGCAGGGACAGGCAGGGAGGCAGGCAGAGATCTGGGGAAGGGCAGCAGAGATGGACCAGGATGCACACGAGAGAACACGCGACTCAACGCAGCTCCTGGCACCGGCAAGAGACCTTCACTGCCCTGACGCTTTTCTGTCTGCCTCGGCAGCAAGTGCCTCAACACTCCTCCACCACCAAGCTTCCCGGCGGCTCTCCCGTGCAGCCGATGGAGGCACTGAGCTCCCAGCACTGCGTGCTGGTAGTGCGCTCTGTCAGGGACGGCTTGGAGGGATGCTTCCTTGCTGCAGGCACTGGCCATTCATTGCTGGAGGCAACTGCCTGCAGGACTCCCTTGGATTCCCTCCTTGGACAGCTCCCCTTCATCAGCTCCCTCAGGCAGGCATGCCTGGACAGACCCTTCCCCAACCAAAGGGAGGGATTAAAAAAATAGGGACAGTGAGCCACATAGTGGGAGACACAGAAATAAAACTTAAAAAGCAATGGGGTACAGCACAAATAGGAAAACATTAAGAAATAACGACAAGGAGACAAATAAGGGGATACACAGAAAGAGAAAGTGGCGGGGTACAGGAAACACAGGAAAGAATTTTAAAACAGGGACAGGGTGGAAGATAGAGGGACAAATAGAAAGAAAATTCAAAAAGCAATGGGATACAATTCGCACAGGCGAGAATTAAAAAATAAGGCCAGGGAGCTGGTGAGAGACATACATATATATAAAGGAATTTTAAAACAAACAGGGTGAAGGAAAGAGTGAGAAGAAATTAAAAATAGCAAAATGGAGCCAAATAGAGGGAGGCATAGAAAGAAAGTTTGAAAAGCAATGGGGTACAGAGCAGAGGGAGATATTAAAAAAACATAGGGTCATGGAGCTGGATAGGGAGGAGATATAGAAATGAAAATTTAAAAGTAATAGGCTACAAGGCAGTGCAGAAAAACTAAAAAATAGGGAGAGGGAGCTGGCTAGAGAGACACATAGAAAAAATTTAAAATGCAATGGGGTATTCTCCAGAGTTGGCAGAAGAATAACAAGTTTTGGGGAGCCATACAGGTAGGTGGGCAGAGAGGGAGACCAAGAAAGGGAGGCAGACAGACATCTGGAGAAGGGTGGCAGAGATGGGCCAGGATGCAGAGGAGAAGACGCGTGACTCACCACAGCTCCTGGTGCCAGCAGGAGACCTTCATCACCTCGACGCTTCTCTCTCTGCCTCTGCCCCTTCCTCCTCTGCAGTGCTGCATGCCGGACCCTCACCCATTCAGCAGCATGCAGCGGACACCTCTATGCTCCTCATCCGCAAGGCTTCCTCAATACCTGGTGGCTCACCCACATAGCCAACAGAGGCACTGAGCTCCTAGCACTGTATGCTGGTGTCTGCCCTGTCGGGGACAGCTCGGAGGGATCCTTCCTCACCACACAGACTGGCCATTCCTTGCTGGAGGCACCTGCCTGCAGGACTCCCTCCTCAGCCCATTCCCCTTCATCAGCTTTCTCAAGCAGGCATGCACAGGCAGCCTCCTTTACAGCTGGAGCCCCTTCACACAGCAGGGCCAGCCCCATCCTCAGCCTCACTGGCCACACCTGGGGCTGCCCCAGCGAGGGCCCATCAGGAATAGGGGCCATTGCCAAAGCCCCACAGCACATCACCCCCTCCCCTGCACCTCTCCACAGCCACATGCTCTGCACCCAGGGGCTGCAAACACATCCAGGGGCACAGACAAGGCAGGAAAAGTTTATTCATTAATGCACGTAAGAAATCTTGGCAGGGAGTTGGCTGCAAGGCTCAGTGCCCAAATGCAGCAGGACAGAGGGAGAAAAGAGAAGAGAAAAGCAGGAGGAAGGACAGAGGGACATAGTGGTGTGGGACAGGGAGCCAGAAAATGGGATGCTGCGAACAAGAGAGGGACAGGGAGCAGGACAACTGTGTAGAGAGAGGAGAGCAGAAGAAAGACTGCAGGGGTGAACAGGGACAGAGAGATGGAGGAATAAATAAGAGAGACAGGGAGCAGGAGAGAGAGGCAGAAGGGACCAGCAGGACAACAAGACAGACAAGACAAGGGACAGGGAAAATTCTGAAGTGACAGGGGAAAGGAAACATAGGCAAGAAATAAAAAAATAGAAACAGCGGGATAGAGGTAGACATAGAAAGAAAATTTTCTAAAAGCAACAGGGTACAAGAAACATGGGGAAGAACTAACACATAGGGACAGGGAGCTAGAAAGAGGGAGATGTAGAAAGTGTAAAAAGTGACAGGGTAGAGGACAGAGAGGGAAGAATTACCAATTAGAGACAGGAAGATGGATAGAGGGAGACATAGATTTTACAAGCAACAGTATACAAGAATCATACACGAGAATTAAAAAAACAGGTACACGGAGCTGCAGAGAGGGAGAAGTAGGAAGAAAATTTGAAAAGCAATGGGGTACAAGAAACACTGGCAAGAAATTAAAATTAGGTCAGGGAGACAGAGAGAGGGAAAGGTAGCAAGAAAATTTAAAAAGCAACTGGGTTTGAGAAACCTATGCAAGAATTTAAAAAATAAGGATGGAGAAGTAGAAAGTTAGTTTCAAAAGCGATGGGGTACAAGAAATATAGGCAAGAATTGAAAGATAGGGACAGGGAGCCTGACAGAAGGCAACTGTGGTGGGTTGACCTCGGCTGGCCACCGGGTACTCACCAAGCCGCTCTATCGCTCCCCCTCCTCAACAAGACAGGGGGACAAAATACAACAAAAAAAACTTGTAGGTCGAGAACAGGACAGAGAGGTCACTCACCAATTACTGTAACAGGCAAAACAGACTCAGCTTGGGGAAATTAATTCCATTTATTGTCAATCAAAATCAAGAGTAGGACAAGATTTGTTCTTATTTTGTTTTGTTTTATTTGTTCTTATTTGTTCTTATCTTATCAACAGATAAGAACAAATCTAAAAACCGCCTTGCTCTTTTTTCCTGGGCTCATCTCCATGACTCCTGACTTCCCTACATCCCACCCCCGAGCAATGCAGGGGGACAGGGAGCAGGGGTCGCACTCAGTTCATCACACATCATCTCTGCCGCTCCTTCCTCCTCGTGCTCTTCTTCTGCTCCAGCGCAAGCTCTCCATGGGGTCACAGCTTCCTTCAGGCACATCCACCTGTTGCGGCGTGGGGTCCTCCATGGGCTGCAAGTGCATGTCTGCTCCACCGCGGACCTCCACGGGCTCCAGGAGGATGACCTGCCTCACCATGGCCTTCACCACAGCCTGCAGGGGAATCTCTGCTCCAGTGCCTGGAGCACCTCCTTCCCCTCCTTCTTCACTGACCTTAGTGTCTGCAGGGCTATTTCGCACTCACGTTTTCTCTATCACAGCATCTGTGCAGCATTTTTTACCCCTTCATAAATGTCCATTCCAGAGGCACAACCAGCATTGCCAATGGACTCAGCTTGGACCGGCTGCAGATCCATCTCGGAGCTGGAAGTGGCTGTGCCTGACATAGGGGCAACTCCTCGTGTCTTCTCACAGAGCCCACCCCTGCAGCCCCTGCCCTGCCCCAGCTAACAAAACCTTGCCACGTAAACCCAATCCAACAGCAATCGCCTACAGGACAGAGAAGGAGGACTGAAAAATAGGGAAAGGGAGCCACAGAGGGAGAGGTACGGGGAGGGGGGGGGAAATAGCGATGGACTACAGGCCAGAGAGGAGGAAGCGACAAGGAATCAGCCTGGGAGAGATGGAGAAAAACAAAGAATAGCGATGGGCCACAGGGCAGAGAGGGAGGATTTTAAAAAGGGGACAGTGAGGTGGACAGAGATAAACTGAGAAATGCCAAAAAACCTTGATGAGCTGAAGGGGAAAGACTGAAGCTGAAGGGGAATTAAAGAATAGGGACATGGAGCCAGACAGAGAGAGAACAATAAAGACAAAAAGCAGCTGTGGGACAGAGAGGGAAGAAATTAAAAGACAGGGACAGGGACCTGGAACAAGAGAATTGAAGAAAGAAAAAGTCTATTTAGAATACAGAGCAGAGATAGAGGAATTAAAAAATAGGGACACGAAGACAGAGAGGTAAGGGGTGGGAATTGTGAAGGGCTAAAGGGCAGGCGAGGAAAAATTTTAAAAGTTGGGATAGGAAGACAGACATAGATGAAGAAAGACAAAAATAGTTATGGGCTGCAGGACAGAGACAGAGGATGAAAACAGAAGGACAGGGAACAGGACAGAAGCACAGAGAGAGGAAAAAAACATAGGGGTAGAACAACAGATAAAGAGGGGGACTTGGAGAATGAGGGAGGGAGAGGTGCAGGGAAGCAGAAAAAAATGACAGCAGCGAGAGAAAGAGAAGGCGGGGCAGGGAAGGACCAGGATGCAGAATAGGGACGACACGGCCCCAAGGGTCCAGGACTCACTGCAGCTCCCGCTCTCCAAGCTGCTTGGAAAACTGGACAGCTCAGACGTGTCTTTCTCTCTCTCTCTCTCTCCCCTGGCCCCGTGGCTCCGGTTGCTTGACTGTCATCCACCTAAGAGAACAGACTGGTGTCTTACAGCTCTTACAATACAAGGCTTCCCAGATACGTAGCCTCACACGTGCACGTGTTACCTGGCTGTACTGTGCTTCCAGTTACGCATACGGACCCTGCAGTGCACGTTGGCAATTGGGTCTGCTGAGGGCTACACTAAGAGGGATCCTTCCTCACACTGAGAGGCAGGCTGTCTCCTGTCTGCAGCTGGAGGCAGTTGCCAGCTGACTCCTCTTCATTTTTTTCTTCAGCTGCTTTACCTTTTTCTGGCCTCTCCAGCTTCAGCAGCTCCTGTCCACAGCCAGGAAGCGTCCAGCTGTCCATTTTTGCCCATGCCGCTAGGAGAATGAAGCCAAAGGCAACCCACACAAACCTGAGCCAGATGCAATCACCAGCATCCCTGGAGAGGAACCGCCAACCGAGTCCTCAGTGCTGCCTCTGGGAGAGGGAAAGAACAAGCAACCATTATCCACAGGGATGACTGTAGCTCTCCTCAGGCAGGAACCCCTCCTTCTGCAGGAGCTGCTGGAGACGTCGCTCTTTCCCTGAACTGATGCTAATAGCACCTGCATTTAAGGAGAATAAAGCATATTCAAGGGCCAGCTTGCTGCCATGAGGACAGGGTTTGTGGGCAGACCATGCCTACAGGACAGGCTTCAGGGGAGGTGCTGGAGCTGGGGGCAGCTGCATGGGGCGAGCAGGGCTGGAGGAGTTTTGCTGAGTTGGGGAGGCACCCAGCGCCTTTTCCAGAGGGTGGGCACCCAGAGGGGTGGGGGCAGCCATCTTCTGCCCCTCTTCCTGCATCCTCTCCACCAGCTCTCAGAAAATCCCTGGGACCTGCCCTGATGGGGCCTGACTCCAACTGACTTCAGCCTGTTGCACCGGTGGGTTGGAAACATCCTTGCAACTCGTCAGCATTCTCCAGCAGGCATGCCCCAGCAGCACCATCCTCTGGGGCTGCAGCCCTTTTACACAGAGGGGCCATCACCATCAGCCTCACTGGCCCCCCCGGGGCTCCTCCAGCCCCAGCCCACAGCTGCAGCCATGGCCCCTGACACCCACCGTGTAACCTGCTCCCTTGGACTCTCTGACAGCCACTCACCAAGTACAAAGGAGTACAAGCACAGCCATGAGTGCAAAGGAGACAGCAAGTGCTTATTCATTAATGCATAGAAGTCCCAGGAGTGAGTCTGCTATGGGGTTCGCTGCCTGTACCCTCATCCTTCCCCTGGGACAAGCTGGCAGTTGTTTCTGGAGCAGCAGACACAGAAAACGAAAATATAGCGATAGGGAGCAGGACAGAAGAACAGAAAGAGGTAAAATAAAATGAGGGAGGAGTGAGGAGCAGAGAAAGAAAGGTACAGGGAAAAGGACAGGGAGATGGATAAGTCAATAAAAAAGGGGATGAGGAGCCTGCAAGGACATGGCAGAAGAAAAACAGGGTCAGGGAGCAGGACAGAGGGAAAGAGAGAGAAAATGATGAGCAAGTAGCCAAACAGACAGATCAAGAGAGAAATCAAATGAGAGGAATAAGGGAGGGAGGGAGGGAGACAAAAACACAGGGAACAAGCCAGAGGGATTGAAGAGAAAGAGAGAGAGAGAGATCGGGACAAAGAGAGGGAGAAAGAAAAACCATCGCTGGGCTGCAGGATGAGAAAAAAGGGAGCAGAACAGAGGGGAATAATGGGACAGCAAGCTGGGCCGGGGGGGTATAGTGAGAAACAATGGGAGAACAGGTGGTATGGAGATATACAGACAAAGAGTTACAGGGAAGATGGAGGACAGAAAGAAAAGAGAAAAGGAGCAGGGAGCAGGGAAGAGATGGTGAAAGAAACATTAGAGACAGAGAGAGGAGGAGAGTGACAGCAGCAAGGCAGAGAGATCATGAAAGAACGAACCAGCGACGGGTAGCAGGCCAGAGGGACAAGGAAAGACTGGAGGAAGGACAGAGCGATCTAGAAAACAGGTGAGGGACAGGGAGCCAGAAAGCGGGATACTGCAAGAGAGAGAGGGACAGGGAACAGGACGCTGAGATGGAGAACATACGAGAGCAACAGAAAGAATAAGAGAGGTGGACCACGAGAACAAACAGGAACAGAGAGGGGAAGCAATAAAAAAATAGGGACAGGGAGCAGCACAAAGGGTCAGAAAGAGTAAGAGATGAACAGGAAGGAGAACAGGGACAGTGAGATACAGAATAGAAAAAAAACAGCAACAGTGAGCAAGACAAGGGGATAGAGAGAGGAAGGGAAGAAGGGAGGGAGGACAGACACAGGGAGGCAGGGACACAGAGCGGCATGTACAGGTGCAAAGAGGAAAAGAACATCAGAGAACAGGACAGAAAAAGAGATGGATTCAGATCAGGATAAAAAGATGGAAAAGGGAAAAACAACAATGGGCTGCAGGACAGAGACAGAGGATAACAAAAGGAAGGAGAAGGAGCAGGCCAAAGGCACAGAGAGAGAAAAAAAGCAGGGGGTGGTAGAACAAGATGGATGAAGGGAGAGAGGAGAAGGGAGCAGGACAGAAGAACAGTGAAAAGAGAACAGGTACAGGGAAGAACAAAAAAAGAAAAATCACAGCAGCATGCAAAAGAGAGAGGGCCAGGGAAGGGGCAGGGAGGGACCAGGGCACAGACGAGGGGTGACAGGTCCCTGAGGGCCCGGGACTCACCACAGCTCTCGCTCTCAGTGCTGCTGGGAGAACTGGCCAGTTCAGATGCTTCTTCCTCCTTCTCTCCTCCCTTCCTCTTCTGTAACTCCAGTCACTCGGCTGTCCACCTAAGAGAATACGTGGATGTCTTACAGCTCTTACGAGACAAGGTTTCCTAGACACGTAGCCTCGCTTGCTCGC
The DNA here is from genome assembly GCF_965183815.1 of Platalea leucorodia. Taxonomy (NCBI): domain Eukaryota; kingdom Metazoa; phylum Chordata; class Aves; order Pelecaniformes; family Threskiornithidae; genus Platalea; species Platalea leucorodia. The sequence goes on along the minus strand of NW_028121434.1, from coordinate 170,773 downwards.
GCACTACACGGCTGTACCACGCTTTGGGTTATGCCTACAGGCCCTGTGGTGCACACTGGTGGTCTGGCCTGCGGTGCATTACAAAGAGAGATCCCTTCCCACCCGGAGAGGCAGGCTCTCTCTTGCCTGCAGCGGGAGGCAGCGGTCAGCCAGATGGCCTTCCGTTTCTTCTTCTTTACCTTTCTCCAGCTTCTCTGGCTTCAGCCGCGGCAGCTCCTGTCCGCAGCCAGTAAGCGCTCCTCCTGTCCCTTTTCGCCCCCACACCACGAGGAGAGTGAGGTCAGGCAGAGACAACCCACGCAAGCCTGAGGCAGGTGCTGTCAGCAGCATCCCCACGGGAGGAATGGACAACCGCGTCCTCAGCGCGGCCTCTGGGACAGGGAAAGAAGAAGCGGTGACCGTTATTACCATAGGTCGCCCCTGGCCGAAGCCCTTCCTTCTTCAGGGGCTTCTGGAGACGCTGCTCCTTCCCCGCGCTGCTGGTAACGGCACCCGCGTTAAGAGAGAATCCAGCCCACTTGAGAGCCAGCTTGTGGTCTTCACAACAGGGCTTGGGGGCAATCTCGTGCTATGGGACAGGCTTCAGGGGAGGTGCTGGAGCAGGGGGCAGCTGCATGGGGTGAGCAGGGCCAAGAGAGGCTCAGGGGGAGCTCTGGCGAGTCGGGGAGGCGCCCCGCCTCCCCGCCTAGGGGATATCCGCCTCCTTCCTCTCTTCCCTTCTATCAGCTTTTAGGTAACTCCCTGGGGCTGCCCTGGCCCAGCTCGCCTCCAGCACACCAAGAGCCTGCCGCAGCGGGCAGGTTGAAGCTTCCTGTCCCACCACCCCTGGGCAGCCAGCAGGCAGGAGACACCCCTGCACACTCAAAGGAGCTCGCTCGCCTCCCTGGTGCTCCTGGCCCTCACCCACCACCGCCAATCGCGCCCGGCACGCCACCACGCTGTGGTAACAGCGAAGGCGGTGACGTCGGCGGCAGCAGCGAGCACCCAGCGCGCAGCGCTTGCCCAGGGGCGGCGGCAGCGCTGCCGTCTGCGTTTTGCGCGCCAAGCACCTGCCGACAGCGCGCCCACGGGGTGGAAGCGGCGTTTCCTGTACCGGCAGGCAGCAATGATCGCAGCGGCATGACTCCACAGGCACCGCAGTATCACATTGCCGTTACTGGCAGCGTGGATCATGTGGGCTGCACCGCGCCTGCGCAGATCCCGGGTGGCAGCACCGAGAGTCTGGAGGCGCGCCGCTTCTTGGGGAGTAGCCATAGCTGGAAGCCCACAGAAAACCACAGAAAACCTACAACAAAACTGCACCTCGTGCCGCAGGGGCCGCGGCGGTAGCAACGACTACGGTGCACCAAAAGCGCCCGAGAGCAATACGACTTCCAGGCATCCACGTCCATATAAACTACACCTCCCGGCATGCCCCGAGGAACGAACATGGCCGACCGGAAGCCCCGTGCAGCAATCCATGCTTTCTGAGCCTGCGGGGACACCGTTCCCCTCGCCGCCGACATACCCGGAAGCCCTGCCGAGACCCCCCGCGGCTCCGGGTACCCCCACCGCCGGCAACGACCCAGGGAAGCGCCAACCCGCCCGGCTCGGGGCAGCCCCTCCCGCTCGGCTCCGGCCAGGGGCAGTGCAGAAAGTCCCTCGCCTTTCCCTGCGCCAGGTCCCCCGGGAACAGCGTCTCAGTCGGACCGGAGCGTGCGGCAGCCTCCGGTCGTCCCAGCCCCTCGCCCGTCCAGAAAGCGCCTGCCTGTAGCAGCGGCAGAACCGCTGCTGCCCAGGGGGGAAAGGAACGGCTCGGGGTGAAGCTCCCCAGGCTGCCCGTGGCCCGTGCGGAGCTGGGGGTCCAGAAGCAAAGGGGTTAGGGGAGGGGTGGAGCAGGGGAGCGGGGGCGCGAGACTGGAGGGCAGGGGACGCGGGGGGCACGGCCCAGGGAAAAAAAAAAAAAAAAACCCGCACGGGGGGAAAAGCCTTGTGTGGGGGGACGTTCGGGTGGAGAGCACTCGGGAGGGCGGAGAGACACGCAGAGGAGGACAGGGGGGAGGAGACGGACACGGACGGACGGACGGACGGCGGCTATGTGTGGGTACAAAGGTGCACGGGGGGACACGGGTGGGGATGACCTACACCAGGGGGTCCACCCGGCATAATCCACAGCAGATAACTCACCTGGGATAACCCGCAACGGATATTCCGCTCCGGAGAAGGAATCCACGCCAGATAATCCCCAGCAATGCCCCTCAAACTGTCCGCGGTTCACCCCAGATTTGGCCCAAATTGGCGCCGGTTTTTCGTTTGGGGTTTTTTTGTTTGTTGTTGTTGTTCTTTTTTGTTTTTTCTTTTACATCATACAAAACTTGGGGGTTTCTGCTTTTCCAAAATATTCAGTTCTGGGGTTCTCCGGCGCTTTTCCACATCATAACAATGGGTCATTTTTGGTTTTCTGCGGTAAAGGGCGGGGGGGGGGGGGGGGGGGGGGGGGTGTGTGCTTGCTTTCCAGCTGCACAAATCCAGGCAGATTCAGCTTTCCTGGGAGCCCCAAACCGTGTTGCTCCCCCCCTCCAAATTGCATGGCCGCGCAGGGGAAAGTCCCCGTTTGGGGAAAACTGGCCCCAAAGCAGGATGGGAAAAGGGGGAAGGGACAGCTTTAGAAAGTGCTTTTATACCTTCAAGAGAGATTCGAGGGGGAGTTCGAGTTTTTAAATCCTTTCTATAAACAGGGTTTCTTTCCATTTTAGAAACCTTCTGTAGCATAGACTTTTACACTTACGTAGCTAGTTACACATACATATATTCAGGCAACAGATACCTTTGAGGCATATTACCTGCTTACACTGATATCTACTACATGTATGTGCCTATTTACAGTTTCATAGATTTATGCTTAAATATCATCTCTACTTACACGTCCGTGTCTATTTACACTTCTTATTCCATAGAACATCTATTTAGATGAGCTGGCTGTTTAGACTTGGATATTTTGCCACTCTGATATCTTAGACTTCTCTCTTTAGACTTCGGTATCTACTTACAATCCTACCTCTTTAGACTTAGTTATCTGTTTACACTTCCATAGAACCTTTACTTCGATTACACGGGATACCTACTTAGGCTTACTCGGTGACACAGGGTAAGCGTAGGTACTTCTACCTATCCAGACTGACTTCTGGTTTAAATTCCTTCACCTACATCATCTCTTTTTGCATTTTAAACTCCTTTATTTCTTAACATAGAGACAAGTTCTTTTTTATTTTAAAACCCTATCTATCTCCATTGAGATTTTTTAATAATTTCTATAACATAGCAGGTACAGGTTCATATTTTGAAATCCTTTTACATATATATATATATATACACACACATAAAAACGAATATTATTTTTCAATATATATATATAAAGGCGAGAGATTTTTCTCTACTGCAATGCCTCGCACCCGTATTTCCAGTTCTTCACATGGTTAATCACACACACACACGAGTTTTCAGGCGTTTTGGGACTGTGACCCCCCTTCTCTGGGGGGAAACCTCCCCGTGACACCTTCATCCCCCACTCACCTGCTCCTCTGTTTCATCATCACGCCCCCGCCCCCCGTGACGTTGGGGGGCCCCAAATGACATCATCACCCCCCAGGCCCCTCCACACTTTTTAATCACCCCCCCCAAAAAGGCACAGAACAAGGAAAACAGCTACTTTAATAATGCCATTTACATATGTAGGCGCCCCCCCGAAAAGGGGAGCTCCGCCAGAAAAATAAAATGGGGGCAGCCCCCCCCAAACGGCTGCAGCCCCCCCCGGCCCCCGGCCCGCAAGCCGGCGGCTGCCCCACGCCGCGGGGGGAGCCTGCCGGGGGACGGTGCCGCACCTCTCGCTCAGGCTCTGCTCTGCCGTGCTCCCCCTCCGTTCCCGCGCTGGGACGGGCTCCCCGGGGCAACGAACCTCCCCGCTCCCTCTTGGCCCGGGACTCGCCCCACCACGCAGCCCTCGCTGCCGCACCCGCGGGGCACCCGCCGGAGACAGAGCCGGGAGCCTCCAGGCACGGGGCCGGCCCCTTACCCTCGGGACGCTTCACGACAGGCAGGCCAACCTGGGCCGGGGGGTACCTAGCGAGCATCACGAGACGCTTGCAACAAGACACCTGAAAAACAAAAAGCCCAAGCGATATTTCAGCATGTGAAAAAAATAGCACAGCAGTGAGTAGAGGAATTCAGTCAGAGCAAGGGAGAGGAGAGCAGTTGAGCTCAAGGAGGATTCGAGGTAAGCAGGTCAGCTCCAAATACAAGACATCCTTTAAAAGCTAGAGCGACCTGAACGCTTCCCATCAGCATTAAGAGTAACCGGTACGATTCCGAACATGTTCTTCGCATACAAGCACGCGCTCTTGCCGGCGTTGGAAAACGTCTCACCCCTTCCTTACGGCACGGCTGCAGGGAGACGACCCTGCGAGGCTGCAGGACGAGGGCGTACCGCAATCAGAATCTACGCTTACAGGTCCGCCGCAACAGCTACGGCCCTCGCAGCTGCTGCTGCACATCTTGCTGGCTCGGTCGACAAAGCTGGAAGCGAAGCGTAACGCTTTCGAGGGGAAAAGGAAAAGCAAAGGACAAATCGCAGCAATTCGCTTCATACTAAAAAAGCTGTGCGTGTGTTTATAAACATCCAATAAAAATACTTCTGCTGGAGAAGGACTGGATTTTCCTTTGGCGTTAATTTAACTTGCACAGCTGTGAATCGATACCAGTAGATTATCTGTCTCCAAGATACGCAGTTATCATTTGACCAGGGGTTTTTTGCGCCTTACGTCATTAGGAGCGACATCTGGCCAGCCGCGCCGCCCAAGAGAGATGCTGCTGAACTGCCAGGGAAACGCACCCTTGAAAGCCAGACAGAAAGAAAGTACTTCAGAGCACTCCGTCAAAAGAGCGGGGGGGAAAACACCCCGTAACGTTCAGTTGCCTCTCCTGGTCAACGTTCAGAACAAATACCTAACTGCTTAAACACACCTAAGCAATTGTACGCCACAGCTAGTTGGCAGTTACAGCTGAAACAACGCAAGGCAGTTTGTAGATCCAATTTTAACTTTTTTTTCCTAAAGTTACATCTAGGAGAGAAAAATCCATGACAGAAGAGATCCCCCATACGGTTTTACTTTGGGGGCAGAATCCAATCCCCGGGGCTGCAACGCGTAAGGCTACCAAAAAGGACCGGCAGATTTGCTAACGCTTTTGGCTGCGCTGAAGCATGCAGAGGAACGCGTGTTGATGACATCTCGGCTGTTGCAACTGAGAACCAGCGATGCCATCAACTTCTGGAAGACGTGCTGTGCTCGGGTCTTTGGAAGCAAACGGACTTTTTTTTTTTTTTTTTTTTTTTTTTAAGAGAGTGGAAAGTCTTGCTGCTGCTGACTTCTACTGCCAAGCGCATCATCTCTGAAGATCCCCACTCTGATGGGGCGCTCATAAAACACAACTTCTTTGAATGAGAAAGGTTTCCATTCTGGAAAATCTCTTTCCAGCTGAAGTAAGAAATCACACGCTGTAGGTTAAGAAAAAAGGATGCTGCCGAAGCAGTAACTCACCGAAACCACGTCAGGACTCGCTGTCGCTACTTACAAGGCTGGCAATGCTTCTCGGGAAAGCGACGCCGATTCCTCCTCTTTTGTCCACGTCTCTCCTTGGACCTTGATCGCTTTTAGTACGGACGCTAGTATCGCAGTAAGCTTTTCAAGACCTACTGTAAGATATTTTAAAAACTTATTGACTGAAAAAGCACACAGCTTTTATGACAAAAACAAAGCCTGTTTCTTCCGAACGCCTGAACTCTCACAAACATTGTCTTTCCTCTTTTACGACGCAATTATTTTCCCAATAGCATTTCCTAGTAAGCGCACAGAAACACAAGATTGCGCTTTCGGGAAGGCAAAATAAACGGAGGGAAGCCGACTTTGCACAGGCGTTAACACGCTCCAGCGCAGACCTTCTTTGACTTTTAGTATCTGCCTTAAAACAGTTCCTAGAAAAACTACAGAAGGAAGGAGAGCCGGCACATTCTTGACGTTAACTTTGAAGTCCGTACTACAAGCGCCTTAGGAAAAACGCGGACACGCATCGCGGACGTACCTTGTACTCGCAGACCGCTATGGAGCCTTTCCGTCCGTCTTGCACTTTCACGGCAGAAGAAAGGGCGACCACGGTGAAACGGCGGCAGCTGACGCTCTGCTGAAAGAGGAAAAAAAAAAAACCCGTAGCATAAAGCTGGGTAGGAGTCCCAAGCTTCCTGGTTTTGTGAAGTTTTGCAAAGACTACAACCGAGGGAAGGAAAAAATAGCCGTTTGGAACATATTGCCAAACAACATTTGGCCGTAAAACTCGGCCGTAAAACTCGGCCGTAAAACTCGGACTCAACACTGCGCTCTTTTTTTTCTTTTAAATCCACCCCGCCCCGCCCCCAAATACAAACAAAGAAACCCCCACGACCTTGTATTTTTTGCCTTTGGGAGCTCATCCCTGTCTCAGCACGAAGCGCAGACGACCCGTATCCCGATTTGCACGTGACGAATCCGTGTTCGGAAGAAATAGGCCAGATCTGTAAGACTGGTGTTATTTTGCGGGTTTTAACAATCGCAACGCAATCGCATCGACCGACGCGTTTGTGACAAAACTCATTAACTTCTAAACGCAGCACCTCCTTGGGTAAAAAAACGTGTTTGAGACTGAAAACAAAATGATGATTCAGAGCTCCCACTCCTGATGGAGCCGTGGGGAAAGGAAGGAAAGTGAAGACAAACAGCAGCAACATCAAGTGAAATTCGCCTCCAATTCCGAGCACGTGCCTAAGAGACTCTGCAAGTCCACACCTCAATCCTAGGAGCGACTAGCCCTTTTCTGGAAGGACAAACTTCCTTACTTCAAAGTCCTAGACCGAAGGCTCCACGGAACAGAACGTGGACCGAGCCACAGGACACCGTGCCATCCACGCCCGAACGGCAAAGAAAAATCACGGAAAACTAAACTTAAGTATCAGTTCCCATCGAGCTTCATTCCTTACGTTTCCACTGGCACCTAGGTGCTCAAAAATGAACTCTACTGACACCGCGTATTACTAACAATTGACTTCTGCGTATCAAAACAAAAGGCTATTTCCAGCTCGCCCATCCAATTAGCACGACCAACCAGAAGTGAAACACCGGAGCCTAAAGAAGGGAACAGGCAGCTCTTCATTTCTCCTAAGGCAAAGTCTGTTCTTTTGCCTGGAAGGCAAACATCCGTAACTCCCAAGGGAGCACTGCAGGAACGAGGTGCGCTCTCTTACCTGCAGTTTGTCCTCGGCTTTTCTGCACGGGCAGCAGATTTGCCTTTCCTCTGGCTTTGATGTGGCGCACCCGTGGCGTCCTTGAACCGGCAAGTGTTTCTCCCCGCTCCCGCAGCCCCAGACGTGCCATTACCTGAGCAGCGAGCGGAATCAAGCACGCAGGATTTTCTGCACGGGACGCAGAAGGTGACGCTGGAAAGGAGGAGGCAAAAAGAGAAGCGGTTTGCCCGGCAGCCACGACCATAGAAACTACACCTGCCGGCATGGCCCGGGGAACCAACGTGGCCGACCAAAAGCCCCGGGCTCCAAGATGCCGCGAGACGCAGCCCTCCCTGCTTTTGGACCCTGCGGGGACACCGTTCCCCACGCCATCGCCGCACGTGGAAGCCCCGCCGAGCCCCCAGCACGGCTCCGGGCAGCCCCCGCCACCGGCTCCGGCCGGCCTCCCACCACCGGCGCCGACCCGGCGACCCCCGCCGCACGGCCCCGAAGCGGCGCGGTGCCTCCCCGCCGCCCGGCCCCGGAGCGGCGCGGCCCCCCCCCCGCCGCCCGGCCCCGGAGCTCAGCGGCCCCCCCCCCCGCCGCCCGGCCCCGGAGCTCAGCGGCGCGGCTCGGCGCCCCCCCGCCGCCCGGCCCCCGAGCGGAGCGGCGCGGCGCCCCCGGCCCCGACCGGCTCCAGGAAGCTCCGCCCGCCGGCTCCCACACGGCACCGCACCTTCCCCGCTCCGTGCCTCCCGCCGGCCCGGCCGCTCCCCCGCAGGCACCGCCGTCCTCCTCGGGGCTTTCCCCGCTCACCTCCTCGCTGCCTGCAGCCGCAGCCCAACGACCGCGCCGCTCCGCTCCGCGCGGGGAACCTCCGCCCACCGCCCCATGCCCGCCCCCGGCGCACCGCGCATGCGCCGGTTGGGACTGCCAGTTTAATCTCGAGGCGCTCGGCGACCTTCTGGATCATCCAGGGGACCTCTGGTTTCATCTCTATGCTCTGGACGACCTTCTCTATCGTCTGGGTCGACTTTCGCTGTCATCTCGATGGTCTGCGGAGCCGCTCTATACTCCGGGAGGACTTCTCCTTGCAGCTCTATGGTCTGAAGGACAGTCTTTAGCATCGGGGAGGACTTTCTGGCTCATCTCTATGCTCTGGAGGACCTTCTCTGTCATCCGGGAGGACTGTGTCGGCTAGTTTGGTGCTTTGGACGAGGTCGTTTTTTGCCGCGCTGGGTTTTGCTTTTTACACTTTTGTGTGCTGTGTACAATTTTGTTTGAATGATTGTGTTTGCATTTCTCGTTGTTTATTGTTTCTTTTGTTTTGTAGGGGGTGCCAGAAAAATGTAACTGCTTTGAATAATTAGTTGATTCAGTTTCATAACAAGATGGGAATTGCCCTTCCATGTGGGAGGAATGAATTGTTATAGGAAGATGTGGTGTTACTATTTTAATCATTGCTTCCTCCCACCTGGGAGGGTGTATGTATATATTTGTATACATATTTATATAGTACAAAGGAAAAAAAACCAAATAACAAACACTATAAAAAAATGAACTAAAAAAAAATTAAAAAATGGTAAGGCTGGTGCAGCAGTAGCAACCAGCTCCTACCCTGGGAGTAATTTCTTTTTTAATTTAAATTAATTATGACTCCCAGGGATAATTGTCATAATTGTCATTTTGTTTTCATTTCTACATGTCTGCAAAGGAAAAATTTCAATTCCACCTGGAACCTGCAAAGAAACAAAGCACCCCCACACCATCATAAAACGTTAGATGCATTCCAAACGCACCGCTCATTCAGCTACCACCCAAACCACGCCTCGGTCTCGGCCGATCCGTTCCACCACCAGCACGCCACAACGGACCGTCGCCCTGCCTCTGCGGCGCTCCCTGGGAACGGTGTTCCCGAGGGCCTCAAAAAAAAAAAAAAAAAAAAAACAAAAATCGCCCTGCCTGAGAAAACCCCGGCCCGAGCCTGACCTCCGCCCAAACCTTGGCGATGATCATCGCCTCGCAGAGCAGCCGGGACCGGGGGAAAAAAAACGCAGCGGGGGGGAGGGAAATGCCCCAGCTGGGGTTTTTTTATTCTATAGTATATATGAAATAAATTACTCTCAACATTACATACGACCTGCAATAAAATACTTCACACGTACAAGGTTAGGCACATTCAGGAACCGAACAATCCTTCAACCACCGCTCACTCAAACCACTACACTTACACCACCCAGCTGCCACTGCAGCACAGCCCCCCGGTTCCAGAGCTATCCCTGCAACTGCCTCGCCGCGCACCTCTAAACAACCTTGGGCTCCGTACGATTCCCAAGTTTCACCTTCCGTTACGGCAAGGCGAAGAAGACGCTTCGCTACGTGCGCCGGTCCAGCCTCCGGCACCCGCAAAACACAACAGAAGTAACTGCGGCACCTGTCTACAGCTGCTTGCCTCGAGATGGCCCGTACAATCTTTGCCTACAGATACTGTACAAATGGACGTATCACCGTGAGGCTATGCTACCCCCAACTCCAATATCGCAACGCTCCTGGGCAGAGCGGCTCCAACCCCGACACACAGACAGACACTGCACACAGATGCCACAAACGACGTGACCTCGAGACCCGAGAAGATCACGAGCGGGAACGACTCCGGTAGGGAAGATGCCTCCGGCACGGAACCCCTACGGTGCCTGCCGTGGCCCAGGAGATAAAACTACCATCTAAAAAAGATAAATGGATGCATGACAAGCCAGGATTTAAGACCTAAGACCATTAAGGAACCAGGGATGAAACCCCTGAAGACGACCGTAGAAACGTAACTCTCAAAAGCAGACCTGCGGAGACCGCCCGGCCGGCCACCGCAACAGACGATCCCTCGGAAACATCTGGAACGCGACGCTTCCCGGACACGTCCGTGCTTTAAGCTACGACGGCAAGATAAGCAGGGCTCAAGAAGCGCTATGCCGATGAGGCGATGCGTTCGAGACCCTCGGGAGGCTTACCGAGGGGCCCGATGATCACAAAGAGCTACGGAAACATCGAGACCTGAGAAAGCCATGGTACGAGACACAGAAGACAGACAGACTACGCAAAAGCAAAACGCACAGACACAGGATGGAACTGCCCTGCTCAGCAAACGTCAGCAGCGCGCTAACAACAGTAACCCGCTCCTTTGCCCTTCCCAAAGGAGACTGCTCCTGGACAGGCCTCTCCCCGACACCAACTTTAGAACCCCTCCCTGCAATTCCTATCCTTGTTACCTCCTCAGCCCTGATCCCGCAACTGAGCTTTCAGAGGGCCAGGGATCTGAATCCACCCTCAAAAAAGAAAGAAAACCACCACACACCTAACTAGAACATTCCTGCACTCACCCAGTTCCTCTTCGTCATCTAAAACAAAACAAAAAAAACCAAAAAAAACCAAAAACCACAAAAACCACAAAAACCACAAAAACCACAAAAACCACAAAAACCACAAAAACCACAAAAACCACAAAAACCACAAAAACCACAAAAACCACAAAAACCACAAAAACCACAAAAACCACAAAAACCACAAAAACCACAAAAACCACAAAAACCACAAAAACCACAAAAACCACAAAAACCCCCCAAAACAAACAAAAAAACCAACACCAAACTCCCAACCCACAAACCCACAACCCACTAACAAACTAAAACACAGCGCTGGTATTCAGCATCGGTCTGGTTACTGCCAACCGCTTCTGCGACACCCTCCTCCTCAAAAGCACCCTACCGCTCCGCTCACCTGCTACACGCCTATTCTAAAGAAAGATGCTGCGACTGTCACTCGGTGCGCCTAGGATGCCAGGAGACACAGAGTGCCCGTGGCACCGGGCAGAGCACGGGAAGCTGAAAGGTCCTTGAGTGGTGTCAGCGCTACTTAGCGACAAACAAAACGTCAGCGTGTTACCAACATGATGCTCATCCGAAATCCAAAAGGCAGCACTGTGCCAGCTACTAGGAAGAACCTTAACTCTCTGCCAGCCGAAAGCAGGACGCTTTGAACAGCAAGGGCGACTGAAGAAATAAGGAAAAAACTTAATAAATAAATAGCGACAGGGAGCTCCATCAGGGAAGGAAAATTTAGAAAGCGAGGGCACTAAGGGAAGAGAAGAAACAATTAAACCCAGCTAAACCCCCAGGGGAAAAGTCAACCTAGAACATGGAAAAAGCCACAGGGATTAGGGAAATAAATGGGAAAATTAAAAAACAGGACAGCGAACTAGAGGGACGGAGAAGGAAGATTCAAAAAACGAGGGCCCTAAGGAAAGACAAGAAAGAATTAAAACAGAAATACAGGGGAATAAAGGCAGCAGCAAAGAGGAGAAAAGGAGTCAGGAAAGTGTTTAAAGGAAGCGGCGATTAAGAACATCGGGAAGTGATTTAAAAACCCGCATGGGTGAACTAAAACGGAGACGGAAAAAAGGGAAAAAGACAGAAAATTATTTTTTAATAATTTATATAATACAGCAGATACAGGTTTGTATTTTGAAATCCTCCTTTTTAAAAACTTATTGACTGAAAAAGCACACAGCTTTTATGACGAAAACAAAGCCTGTTTCTTCTGAACTCTTGCAAACATTGCCTTTCCTCTTTTAGGATAAAATGGTTTTCCCGATATCCTTTCCTAGTAAGCGCACAGAAACACAAGATTGCGCTTTCGGGAAGGCAAAATAAACGGAGGGAAGCCGACTTTGCACAGGCGTTAACACGCTCCAGCGCAGACCTTCTTTGACTTTTAGTATCTGCCTTAAAACAGTTCCTAGAAAAACTACAGAAGGAAGGAGAGCCGGCACATTCTTGACGTTAACTTTGAAGTCCGTACTACAAGCGCCTTCGGAAAAACACGGACACGCATCGCGGACGTACCTTGTACTCGCAGACCGCTATGGAGCCTTTCCGTCCGTCTTGCACTTTCACGGCAGAAGAAAGGGCGACCACGGTGAAACGGCGGCAGCTGACGCTCTGCTGAAAGAGGAAAAAAAAAAACCCGTAGCATAAAGCTGGGTAGGAGTCCCAAGCTTCCTGGTTTTGTGAAGTTTTGCAAAGACTACAACCGAGGGAAGGAAAAAATAGCCGTTTGGAACATGTTGCCAAACAACATTTGGCCGTAAAACTCGGATGCGTTTGACACGCGCCCATTTTTTGGGAACTTGCTATTTGCTTCCCGTTATCGTTGTTCTTCCTTCAGAACCTCTGCTTGTAGCCAACTTGATTTGCTACCGGTTCAAGCGCTTCCCTTCCCGGTATTACTGGCACACGGACCCAGGCAAGTCACTGAACCGCTCTTCTGAACTTCTCCAAACGACAATTACAGCCACGAGAGAGGAGTTCAAGGGAGGAAAAGGAGAGGTCGGGCAGCAAAAGAGCCCTGCAGGCTGCCACCAGTCAACACTGCGCTCTTTTTTTTCTTTTAAATCCACCCCCCCCGCCCCCAAATACAAACAAAGAAACCCCCACGACCTTGTATTTTTTGCCTTTGGGAGCTCATCCCTGTCTCAGCACGAAGCGCAGACGACCCGTATCCCGATTTGCACGTGACGAATCCGTGTTCGGAAGAAATAGGCCAGATCCGTAAGACTGGTGTTATTTTGCGGGTTTTAACAATCGCAACGCAATCGCATCGACCGACGCGTTTGTGACAAAACTCATTAACTTCTAAACGCAGCACCTCCTTGGGTAAAAAAACGTGTTTGAGACTGAAAACAAAATGATGATTCAGAGCTCCCACTCCTGATGGAGCCGTGGGGAAAGGAAGGAAAGTGAAGACAAACAGCAGCAACATCAAGTGAAATTCGCCTCCAATTCCGAGCACGTGCCTAAGAGACTCTGCAAGTCCACACCTCAATCCTAGGAGCGACTAGCCCTTTTCTGGAAGGACAAACTTCCTTACTTCAAAGTCCTAGACCGAAGGCTCCACGGAACAGAACGTGGACCGAGCCACAGGACACCGTGCCATCCACGCCCGAACGGCAAAGAAAAATCACGGAAAACTAAACTTAAGTATCAGTTCCCATCGAGCTTCATTCCTTACGTTTCCACTGGCACCTAGGTGCTCAAAAATGAACTCTACTGACACCGCGTATTACTAACAATTGACTTCTGCGTATCAAAACAAAAGGCTATTTCCAGCTCGCCCATCCAATTAGCACGACCAACCAGAAGTGAAACACCGGAGCCTAAAGAAGGGAACAGGCAGCTCTTCATTTCTCCTAGAGCAAAGTCTGTTCTTTTGCCTGGAAGGCAAACATCCGTAACTCCCAAGGGAGCACTGCAGGAACGAGGTGCGCTCTCTTACCTGCAGTTTGTCCTCGGCTTTTCTGCACGGGCAGCAGATTTGCCTTTCCTCTGGCTTTGATGTGGCGCACCCGTGGCGTCCTTGAACCGGCAAGTGTTTCTCCCCGCTCCCGCAGCCCCAGACGCGCCATTACCTGAGCAGCGAGCGGAATCAAGCACGCAGGATTTTCTGCACGGGACGCAGAAGGTGACGCTGGAAAGGAGGAGGCAAAAAGAGAAGCGGTTTGCCCGGCAGCCACGACCATAGAAACTACACCTGCCGGCATGGCCCGGGGAACCAACGTGGCCGACCAAAAGCCCCGGGCTCCAAGATGCCGCGAGACGCAGCCCTCCCTGCTTTTGGACCCTGCGGGGACACCGTTCCCCACGCCATCGCCGCACGTGGAAGCCCCGCCGAGCCCCCAGCGCGGCTCCGGGCAGCCCCCGCCACCGGCTCCGGCCGGCCTCCCGCCACCGGCGCCGACCCGGCGACCCCCGCCGCCCGGCCCCGGAGCGGCGCGGCTCGGCTCGGCGCGGCTCCCCCCCGCCGCCCGGCCCCGGAGCGGCGCGGCTCGGCGCGGCGCGGCGCGGCTCCCCCCCGCCGCCCGGCCCCGGAGCGGCGCGGCTCGGCGCGGCTCCCCCCCGCCGCCCGGCCCCGGAGCGGCGCGGCTCGGCGCGGCTCCCCCCCGCCGCCCGGCCCCGGAGCGGCGCGGCTCGGCGCGGCTCCCCCCCGCCGCCCGGCCCCGGAGCAGCGCGGCTCGGCGCGGCGCGGCTCGGCGCCCCCCCGCCGCCCGGCCCCGGAGCTCAGCGGCTCGGCGCGGCGCCCCCCCACCGCCCGGCACAAGCGGCGCGGCGCGGCTCGGCGCGGCTCCCCCCCGCCGCCCGGCCCCGGAGCGGCGCGGCTCGGCGCGGCTCCCCCCCGCCGCCCGGCCCCGGAGCAGCGCGGCTCGGCGCGGCGCGGCTCGGCGCCCCCCCCGCCGCCCGGCCCCGGAGCTCAGCGGCTCGGCGCGGCGCCCCCCCCACCGCCCGGCACAAGCGGCGCGGCGCGGCTCGGCGCGGCTCCCCCCCCGCCGCCCGGCCCCGGAGCGGCGCGGCGCGGCGCCCCCCCCGGACCGGCTCCAGGAAGCTCCGCCCGCCCGGCTCCCACACGGCACCGCACCCTCCCCGCTCCGTGCCTCCCGCCGCCCTCCTCGGGGCTTTCCCCGCTCACCTCCTCGCTGCCTGCAGCCGCAGCCCAACGACCGCGCCGCTCCCCTCCGCCCCGGGCTCACCCTGGCCCCTCCGCGCGGGGAACCTCCGCCCACCGCGCCATTCCCGCCCCCGACGCACCGCGCATGCGCTGGCGAAGCTCCGCCCTCCCCGCGGCAAACCCCGCCCTCTGCAGCAAAGCTCCGCCCTGCACACACCACGCATGCGCCAGCGAAGCTCCGCCCTCCCCGCGGCAAGGCTCCGCCCCACGCGGCAAAGCTCCGCCCTGACACAGCGCGCATGCGCCCGTGGAGCTCCGCCCTCACACGGCAAAGCTCCACCTTACCACCGCAACGCTCCGCCCCCCGCGGCTAAGCTCCGCCCCCGACACAGCACGCATGCGCTAGCGAAGCTCCGCCCTCCACGCGGCAAGGCTCCGCCCCATGCCGCAAAGCTCCGCCCCGACACAGCGCGCATGCGCCCGTGGAGCTCCGCCCTCACACGGCAGCGCTCCGCCCCCCGCGGCTAAGCTCCGCCCCTGACACAGCACGCATGCTCGGCCAAAGCCCCGCCCTTCAGGGCAAAGCTCCGCCCTCCCACTGCAAAGCTCCGCCCCCATGCACTGCGCATGCGCCAGTGAGGCTCCGCCCTCACGCGGCAAAGCTCCGCCTTACCACCGCAACGCTCCGCCCCCCGCGGCTAAGCTCCGCCCCCGACACAGCACGCATGCTCGGCCAAAGCTCCGCCCTTCAGGGCAAAACTCCGCCCCCCCCGCGGCAAGGCTCCGCCCCCTACACACCACGCATGCGCGGTGAAGCTCCGCCTTACCACCGCAAGGCTCCGCCCCCCGCGGCTAAGCTCCGCCCTGACACACCGCATGGCGTGGTCTCCAGGGGCGGGGCCTGTCGCTAGGGGTGGTGCCCTTCCCCTGCCGGGGAGCTCCAGGGGCGGGGCCCGTCCCTAGGGGCGGGGCCGCTCCACACCAGGACGGGGGCGTGGGCCGGGGCGGGGCTGCAGCGGAGGCCGAGGCGGCCGTGCCAGCAGCAGCCAGCACCTCCCGGGCGGCGAGAGCGGCGCTTCCTTACCGGGAAGCAGCAACGGCTGCGGCGGCATCGCCCCGCGGGCGCCGCGCTGTCGCATGCCCGGTACCGGCCACCGGCACCGGGGAGCACGTGGACGCCACCGCCCCTGCGCGGCTCCCGGCCTGCAGTACCCGCTTTTGGACGCCAGGCGGCAGCACCGAGGCACGGCCAAAACGCCCCACCGCCCCCGGGCGCCACCCGAGCTGCAGTACCCGCTTTTGGACGCCAGGCGGCAGCACCACACCGAGCCCCGCGCTCCGAGCGCTCCCCGCGGGGACAAAGGACTCGCACCCCGGCCCGCCTTGGGCCGCCCGCAGCCGCCGCCGCCGCCTTACGGGGGGGGGGGGGGGGGGGGCCACAAGCCTCGCCCTTCTCTGCCCCTGCTCCCGCTCACAGCCCACGCAGCCAGAGCCATTGCCTCGCCCCCAAAAAGCACCCAAGCGGCTCGAGCATTTCAGTCCTCTGCACTTGACAGCTCGCAGAGGGCTGCTGGCCCTTTCTCTCCCCGCCCCTCACCCCAGGACCCAGCCGGGGGAAGCAGCGCAGGGAACCTGGTCAATACCTTTGCCTTGGCTCGGCTTTTTTGCCCCCAGAGTAAGCCCCCGGGATTGCTGGATTCATCTGCAGGTGGCATCAGGGGTGGGAGAGTGACACCAGCGAGCCAACAGACCCTGGAGAGATTTTATTAAAAAAAAAGAAAAAAAAAGTGACACTGATGACATCCTGAAGGCACGCGAGGAGATACTGAAAGCTGCTTTGTGTGAGAGGGGCAGCTACGATTATCAGGAAGCGGTGCACGCGAGCAGACCGCCGGCAAGCGCGCGATCTGCGAGCGAGCGATACGCCGGTGACCCTCGGGCTCTGCCGCGGTGCCCTCCGCTCATCCTGCGCACGCCCCGGGCTTCCCGCGCAGGGCTTGCCACTTAAATAAGACCTGCGCGATGTTACTTACCACCCTGCCCTGCGGCACGCAAAGGAATTAGACGTGAAACAGGGAAAGCAAAGAGGCCCGTCGGCTGGCCGCACCAGATGGCCGTAGAGCCCTGCCGGTTCCCTCGCCGCTCTGGACGGCAGCGCAGCTCTGCGCTCCCTGCCGCTCCCGCCAGCGAGCGCGGCGCCTGCGCTTTGACCGCCTGCGGCGCGCCAGACTCGGGAGGCTGGAGGGGCTGGTCCGCCGAGGCGGCGGCTGAGCCGCTCGCTTCCTTCGGCTGCCTCATTTGCTGCCTTCAAACAACCACTTCCACGCTCCCTTTCTTTGTTTCAGACCCCTCTCAACATCTCCTGGCCTGCAAGCCATTTGCAGCAAGCAACACGGCTGAAATACCGTGCTGCTAGAGACCTAGCTGTCGTCTTGCTCCCACGTCCAAAGGCTTTGGGAACCTGAACCCCCTGCTTGTTTTGGCATCGAGACTGCGAGGCGAGAAACACGCCTGGACTCCAACAAGCCAGACGCCTGCCCCGTCGCTCAGCACGGTGCTACGCGGCTGCCCGACCGACACCTTCTGCCGCTAAAACCAGAGCGCGGTTCCCTTCTGAAGAGCCACCGGCAGCGCGGAGAGTCCCTCGCCTTTCCCTGCGCCAGGTCCCCCGGGAACAGCGTCTCGCTCGGACCGGAGCGTGCGGCAGCCTCCGGTCGTCCCAGCCCCTCGCCCGTCCAGAAAGCGCCTGCCTGTAGCAGCGGCAGAACCGCTGCTGCCCAGGGGGGAAAGGAACGGCTCGGGGTGAAGCTCCCCAGGCTGCCCGTGGCCCGTGCGGAGCTGGGGGTCCAGAAGCAAAGGGGTTAGGGGAGGGGTGGAGCAGGGGAGCGGGGGCGCGAGACTGGAGGGCAGGGGACGCGGGGGGCACGGCCCAGGGAAAAAAAAAAAAACAAACCCGCACGGGGGGAAAAGCCTTGTGTGGGGGGACGTTCGGGTGGAGAGCACTCGGGAGGGCGGAGAGACACGCAGAGGAGGACAGAGGGGAGGAGACGGACACGGACGGACGGACGGACGGCGGCTATGTGTGGGTACAAAGGTGCACGGGGGGACACGGGTGGGGATGACCTACACCAGGGGGTCCACCCGGCATAATCCACAGCAGATAACTCACCTGGGATAACCCGCAACGGATATTCCGCTCCGGAGAAGGAATCCACGCCAGATAATCCCCAGCAATGCCCCTCAAACTGTCCGCGGTTCACCCCAGATTTGGCCCAAATTGGCGCCGGTTTTTCGTTTGGGGTTTTTTTGTTTGTTGTTGTTCTTCTTTTTTGTTTTTTCTTTTACATCATACAAAACTTGGGGGTTTCTGCTTTTCCAAAATATTCAGTTCTGGGGTTCTCCGGCGCTTTTCCACATCATAACAATGGGTCATTTTTGGTTTTCTGCGTTAAAATGCGGGGGGGCGGGGGGGGTGTGAGTGTGTGCGTGTGCGGTGTGGTGTGTTTGTGCTTGCTTTCCAGCTGCACAAATCCAGGCGGATTCAGCTTTCCTGGGAGCCCCAAACTGTGTTGCTCTTGGATATTGGATATTTTGCTCTTGGACTTGCATATTTTGACACTTTGATATCTTCGACTTCTCTCTTTAGACTTCGGTATCTACTTACAATCCTACCTCTTTAGACTTAGTTATCTGTTTACACTTCCATAGAACCTTTACTTCGATTACACGGGATACCTACTTAGGCTTACTCGGTGACACAGGGTAAGCGTAGGTACTTCTACCTATCCAGACTGACTTCTGTTTTAAATTCCTTCACCTACATCATCTCTTTTTGCATTTTAAACTCCTTTATTTCTTAACATAGAGACAAGTTCTTTTTTATTTTAAAACCCTATCTATCTCCATTGAGATTTTTTAATAATTTCTATAACATAGCAGGTACAGGTTCGTATTTTGAAATCCTTTTACATATATATATATATACACACACATAAAAACGAATATTATTTTTCAATATATATATATAAAGGCGAGAGATTTTTCTCTACTGCAATGCCTCGCACCCGTATTTCCAGTTCTTCACATGGTTAATCACACACACACACACGAGTTTTCAGGCATTTTGGGACTGTGACCCCCCTTCTCTGGGGGGAAACCTCCCCGTGACACCTTCATCCCCCACTCACCTGCTCCTCTGTTTCATCATCACGCCCCCGCCCCCCGTGACGTTGGGGGGCCCCAAATGACATCATCACCCCCCAGGCCCCTCCACACTTTTTAATCACCCCCCCCAAAAAGGCACAGAACAAGGAAAACAGCTACTTTAATAATGCCATTTACATATGTAGGCGCCCCCCCGAAAAGGGGAGCTCCGCCAGAAAAATAAAATGGGGGCAGCCCCCCCAAACGGCTGCAGCCCCCCCCGGCCCCCGGCCCGCAAGCCGGCGGCTGCCCCACGCCGCGGGGGGAGCCTGCCGGGGGACGGTGCCGCACCTCTCGCTCAGGCTCTGCTCTGCCGTGCTCCCCCTCCGTTCCCGCGCTGGGACGGGCTCCCCGGGGCAACAAACCTCCCCGCTCCCTCTTGGCCCGGGACTCGCCCCACCACGCAGCCCTCGCTGCCGCACCCGCGGGGCACCCGCCGGAGACAGAGCCGGGAGCCTCCAGGCACGGGGCCGGCCCCTTACCCTCGGGACGCTTCACGACAGGCAGGCCAACCTGGGCCGGGGGGTACCTAGCGAGCATCACGAGACGCTTGCAACAAGACACCTGAAAAACAAAAAGCCCAAGCGATATTTCAGCATGTGAAAAAAATAGCACAGCAGCGAGTAGAGGAATTCAGTCAGAGCAAGGGAGAGGAGAGCAGTTGAGCTCAAGGAGGATTCGAGGTAAGCAGGTCAGCTCCAAATACAAGACATCCTTTAAAAGCTAGAGCGACCTGAACGCTTCCCATCAGCATTAAGAGTAACCGGTACGATTCCGAACATGTTCTTCGCATACAAGCACGCGCTCTTGCCGGCGTTGGAAAACGTCTCACCCCTTCCTTACGGCACGGCTGCAGGGAGACGACCCTGCGAGGCTGCAGGACGAGGGCGTACCGCAATCAGAATCTACGCTTACAGGTCCGCCGCAACAGCTACGGCCCTCGCAGCTGCTGCTGCACATCTTGCTGGCTCGGTCGACAAAGCTGGAAGCGAAGCGTAACGCTTTCGAGGGGAAAAGGAAAAGCAAAGGACAAATCGCAGCAATTCGCTTCATACTAAAAAAGCTGTGCGTGTGTTTATAAACATCCAATAAAAATACTTCTGCTGGAGAAGGACTGGATTTTCCTTTGGCGTTAATTTAACTTGCACAGCTGTGAATCGATACCAGTAGATTATCTGTCTCCAAGATACGCAGTTATCATTTGACCAGGGGTTTTTTGCGCCTTACGTCATTAGGAGCGACATCTGGCCAGCCGCGCCGCCCAAGAGAGATGCTGCTGAACTGCCAGGGAAACGCACCCTTGAAAGCCAGACAGAAAGTACTTCAGAGCACTCCGTCAAAAGAGCGGGGGGGAAAACACCCCGTAACGTTCAGTTGCCTCTCCTGGTCAACGTTCAGAACAAATACCTAACTGCTTAAACACACCTAAGCAATTGTACGCCACAGCTAGTTGGCAGTTACAGCTGAAACAACGCAAGGCAGTTTGTAGATCCGATTTTAACTTTTTTTTCCTAAAGTTACATCTAGGAGAGAAAAATCCATGACAGAAGAGATCCCCCATACGGTTTTACTTTGGGGGCAGAATCCAATCCCCGGGGCTGCAACGCGTAAGGCTACCAAAAAGGACCGGCAGATTTGCTAACGCTTTTGGCTGCGCCGAAGCATGCAGAGGAACGCGTGTTGATGACATCTCGGCTGTTGCAACTGAGAACCAGCGATGCCATCAACTTCTGGAAGACGTGCTGTGCTCGGGTCTTTGGAAGCAAACGGACTTTTTTTTTTTTTTTTTTTTTTTAAGAGAGTGGAAAGTCTTGCTGCTGCTGACTTCCACTGCCAAGCGCATCATCTCTGAAGATCCCCACTCTGATGGGGCGCTCATAAAACACAACTTCTTTGAATGAGAAAGATTTCCATTCTGGAAAATCTCTTTCCAGCTGAAGTAAGAAATCACACGCTGTAGGTTAAGAAAAAAGGATGCTGCCGAAGCAGTAACTCACCGAAACCACGTCAGGACTCGCTGTCGCTACTTACAAGGCTGGCAATGCTTCTCGGGAAAGCAACGCCGATTCCTCCTCTTTTGTCCACGTCTCTCCTTGGACCTTGATCGCTTTTAGTACGGACGCTAGTATCGCAGTAAGCTTTTCAAGACCTACTGTAAGATATTTTAAAAACTTATTGACTGAAAAAGCACACAGCTTTTATGACAAAAACAAAGCCTGTTTCTTCCGAACGCCTGAACTCTCACAAACATTGTCTTTCCTCTTTTACGACGCAATTATTTTCCCAATAGCATTTCCTAGTAAGCGCACAGAAACACAAGATTGCGCTTTCAGGAAGGCAAAATAAACGGAGGGAAGCCGATTCTGCACAGGCGTTAACACGCTCCAGCGCAGACCTTCTTTGACTTTTAGTATCTGCCTTAAAACAGTTCCTAGAAAAACTAAAGAAGGAAGGAGAGCCGGCACATTCTTGACGTTAACTTTGAAGTCCGTACTACAAGCGCCTTAGGAAAAACGCGGACACGCATCGCGGACGTACCTTGTACTCGCAGACCGCTATGGAGCCTTTCCGTCCGTCTTGCACTTTCACGGCAGAAGAAAGGGCGACCATGGTGAAACGGCGGCAGCTGACGCTCTGCTGAAAGAGGAAAAAAAAAAACCCGTAGCATAAAGCTGGGTAGGAGTCCCAAGCTTCCTGGTTTTGTGAAGTTTTGCAAAGACTACAACCGAGGGAAGGAAAAAATAGCCGTTTGGAACATGTTGCCAAACAACATTTGGCCGTAAAACTCGGATGCGTTTGACACGCGCCCATTTTTTGGGAACTTGCTATTTGCTTCCCGTTATCGTTGTTCTTCCTTCAGAACCTCTGCTTGTAGCCAACTTGATTTGCTACCGGTTCAAGCGCTTCCCTTCCCGGTATTACTGGCACACGGACCCAGGCAAGTCACTGAACCGCTCTTCTGAACTTCTCCAAACGACAATTACAGCCACGAAAGAGGAGTTCAAGAGAGGAAAAGGAGAGGTCGGGCAGCAAAAGAGCCCTGCAGGCTGCCACCAGTCAACACTGCGCTCTTTTTTTTCTTTTAAATCCACCCCCCCCCCCGCCCCCAAATACAAACAAAACCAACCCCCACGACCTTGTATTTTTTGCCTTTGGGAGCGCATCCCTGTCTCAGCACGAAGCGCAGACGACCCGTATCCCGATTTGCACGTGACGAATCCGTGTTCGGAAGAAACAGGCCAGATCCGTAAGACTGGTGTTATTTTGCAGGTTTTAACAATCGCAACGCAATCGCATCGACCGACGCGTTTGTGACAAAACTCATTAACTTCTAAACGCAGCACCTCCTTGGGTAAAAAAACGTGTTTGAGACTGAAAACAAAATGATGATTCAGAGCTCCCACTCCTGATGGAGCCGTGGGGAAAGGAAGGAAAGTGAAGACAAACAGCAGCAACATCAAGTGAAATTCGCCTCCAATTCCGAGCACGTGCCTAAGAGACTCTGCAAGTCCACACCTCAATCCTAGGAGCGACTAGCCCTTTTCTGGAAGGACAAACTTCCTTACTTCAAAGTCCTAGACCGAAGGCTCCACGGAACAGAACGTGGACCGAGCCACAGGACACCGTGCCATCCACGCCCGAACGGCAAAGAAAAATCACGGAAAACTAAACTTAAGTATCAGTTCCCATCGAGCTTCATTCCTTACGTTTCCACTGGCACCTAGGTGCTCAAAAATGAACTCTACTGACACCGCGTATTACTAACAATTGACTTCTGCGTATCAAAACAAAAGGCTATTTCCAGCTCGCCCATCCAATTAGCACGACCAACCAGAAGTGAAACACCGGAGCCTAAAGAAGGGAACAGGCAGCTCTTCATTTCTCCTAGAGCAAAGTCTGTTCTTTTGCCTGGAAGGCAAACATCCGTAACTCCCAAGGGAGCACTGCAGGAACGAGGTGCGCTCTCTTACCTGCAGTTTGTCCTCGGCTTTTCTGCACGGGCAGCAGATTTGCCTTTCCTCTGGCTTTGATGTGGCGCACCCGTGGCGTCCTTGAACCGGCAAGTGTTTCTCCCCGCTCCCGCAGCCCCAGACGCGCCATTACCTGAGCAGCGAGCGGAATCAAGCACGCAGGATTTTCTGCACGGGACGCAGAAGGTGACGCTGGAAAGGAGGAGGCAAAAAGAGAAGCGGTTTGCCCGGCAGCCACGACCATAGAAACTACACCTGCCGGCATGGCCCGGGGAACCAACGTGGCCGACCAAAAGCCCCGGGCTCCAAGATGCCGCGAGACGCAGCCCTCCCTGCTTTTGGACCCTGCGGGGACACCGTTCCCCACGCCACCGCCGCACGTGGAAGCCCCGCCGAGCCCCCAGCGCGGCTCCGGGCAGCCCCCGCCACCGGCTCCGGCCGGCGCCCCCCCACCGGCGCCGACCCGGCGCCCCCCCACCGCCCGGCCCCGCAGCGGAGCGGCTCGGCGCGGTGCCCCCCCACCGCCCGGCCCCGGAGCTCAGCGGCTCGGCGCGGCGCCCCCCCCGCCGCCCGGCCCCGGAGCTCAGCGGCGCGGCGCGGCGCCCCCCCCGCCGCCCGGCACAAGCGGCGCGGCGCGGCTCGGCGCGGCGCCCCCCCACCGCCCGGCCCCGGAGCTCAGCGGCTCGGCGCGGCGCGGCTTCCCCCCACCGCCCGGCCCCGGAGCGGAGCGGCTCGGCGCGGCGCGGCTTCCCCCCGGCGCCCGGCCCCGGAGCTCAGCGGCTCGGCTCGGCGCGGCGCCCCCCCACCGCCCGGCACAAGCGGCGCGGCGCGGCTCGGCGCGGCTCCCCCCCACCGCCCGGCCCCGGAGCGGCGCGGCTCGGCGCGGCGCGGCTCCCCCCGCCGCCCGGCCCCGGAGCTCAGCGGCTCGGCGCGGCGCGGCGCCCCCCCCGGCGCCCGGCCCCGGAGCTCAGCGGCTCGGCGCGGCGCGGCGCCCCCCCGGCGCCCGGCCCCGGAGCGGCGCGGCTCGGCGCGGCGCGGCGCCCCCCCGCCGCCCGGCCCCGGAGCGGCGCGGCTCGGCGCGGCGCCCCCCCGGACCGGCTCCAGGAAGCTCCGCCCGCCCGGCTCCCACACGGCACCGCACCCTCCCCGCTCCGTGCCTCCCGCCGCCCTCCTCGGGGCTTTCCCCGCTCACCTCCTCGCTGCCTGCAACCGCAGCCCAACGACCGCGCCGCTCCCCTCCGCCCCGGGCTCACCCTGGCCCCTCCGCGCGGGGAACCTCCGCCCACCGCGCCATTCCCGCCCCCGACGCACCGCGCATGCGCTGGCGAAGCTCCGCCCTCCCCGCGGCAAACCCCGCCCTCTGCAGCAAAGCTCCGCCCTGCACACACCACGCATGCGCCAGCGAAGCTCCGCCCTCCCCGCGGCAAGGCTCCGCCCCACGCGGCAAAGCTCCGCCCTGACACAGCGCGCATGCGCCCGTGGAGCTCCGCCCTCACACGGCAAAGCTCCGCCTTACCACCGCAACGCTCCGCCCCCCGCGGCTAAGCTCCGCCCCCGACACAGCACGCATGCGCAAGCGAAGCTCCGCCCTCCCCGCGGCAAGGCTCCGCCCCACGCCGCAAAGCTCCGCCCCGACACAGCGCGCATGCGCCCGTGGAGCTCCGCCCTCACACGGCAGCGCTCCGCCCCCCGCGGCTAAGCTCCGCCCCCGACACAGCACGCATGCTCGGCCAAAGCCCCGCCCTTCAGGGCAAAGCTCCGCCCTCCCACTGCAAAGCTCCGCCCCCCATGCACTGCGCATGCGCCAGTGAGGCTCCGCCCTCACGCGGCAAAGCTCCGCCTTACCACCGCAACGCTCCGCCCCCCGCGGCTAAGCTCCGCCCCCGACACAGCACGCATGCTCGGCCAAAGCTCCGCCCTTCAGGGCAAAACTCCGCCCCCCCCGCGGCAAGGCTCCGCCCCCTACACACCACGCATGCGCGGTGAAGCTCCGCCTTACCACCGCAAGGCTCCGCCCCCCGCGGCTAAGCTCCGCCCTGACACACCGCATGGCGTGGTCTCCAGGGGCGGGGCCTGTCGCTAGGGGTGGTGCCCTTCCCCTGCCGGGGAGCTCCAGGGGCGGGGCCCGTCCCTAGGGGCGGGGCCGCTCCACACCAGGACGGGGGCGTGGGCCGGGGCGGGGCTGCAGCGGAGGCCGAGGCGGCCGTGCCAGCAGCAGCCAGCACCTCCCGGGCGGCGAGAGCGGCGCTTCCTTACCGGGAAGCAGCAACGGCTGCGGCGGCATCGCCCCGCGGGCGCCGCGCTGTCGCATGCCCGGTACCGGCCACCGGCACCGGGGAGCACGTGGACGCCACCGCCCCTGCGCGGCTCCCGGCCTGCAGTACCCGCTTTTGGACGCCAGGCGGCAGCACCGAGGCACGGCCAAAACGCCCCACCGCCCCCGGGCGCCACCCGAGCTGCAGTACCCGCTTTTGGACGCCAGGCGGCAGCACCACACCGAGCCCCGCGCTCCGAGCGCTCCCCGCGGGGACAAAGGACTCGCACCCCGGCCCGCCTTGGGCCGCCCGCAGCCGCCGCCGCCGCCTTACGGGGGGGGGGGGGGGGGGGGCCACAAGCCTCGCCCTTCTCTGCCCCTGCTCCCGCTCACAGCCCACGCAGCCAGAGCCATTGCCTCGCCCCCAAAAAGCACCCAAGCGGCTCGAGCATTTCAGTCCTCTGCACTTGACAGCTCGCAGAGGGCTGCTGGCCCTTTCTCTCCCCGCCCCTCACCCCAGGACCCAGCCGGGGGAAGCAGCGCAGGGAACCTGGTCAATACCTTTGCCTTGGCTCGGCTTTTTTGCCCCCAGAGTAAGCCCCCGGGATTGCTGGATTCATCTGCAGGTGGCATCAGGGGTGGGAGAGTGACACCAGCGAGCCAACAGACCCTGGAGAGATTTTATTAAAAAAAAAGAAAAAAAAAGTGACACTGATGACATCCTGAAGGCACGCGAGGAGATACTGAAAGCTGCTTTGTGTGAGAGGGGCAGCTACGATTATCAGGAAGCGGTGCACGCGAGCAGACCGCCGGCAAGCGCGCGATCTGCGAGCGAGCGATACGCCGGTGACCCTCGGGCTCTGCCGCGGTGCCCTCCGCTCATCCTGCGCACGCCCCGGGCTTCCCGCGCAGGGCTTGCCACTTAAATAAGACCTGCGCGATGTTACTTACCACCCTGCCCTGCGGCACGCAAAGGAATTAGACGTGAAACAGGGAAAGCAAAGAGGCCCGTCGGCTGGCCGCACCAGATGGCCGCAGAGCCCTGCCGGTTCCCTCGCCGCTCTGGACGGCAGCGCAGCTCTGCGCTCCCTGCCGCTCCCGCCAGCGAGCGCGGCGCCTGCGCTTTGACCGCCTGCGGCGCGCCAGACTCGGGAGGCTGGAGGGGCTGGTCCGCCGAGGCGGCGGCTGAGCCGCTCGCTTCCTTCGGCTGCCTCATTTGCCGCCTTCAAACAACCACTTCCACGCTCCCTTTCTTTGTTTCAGACCCCTCTCAACATCTCCTGGCCTGCAAGCCATTTGCAGCAAGCAACACGGCTGAAATACCGTGCTGCTAGAGACCTAGCTGTCGTCTTGCTCCCACGTCCAAAGGCTTTGGGAACCTGAACCCCCTGCTTGTTTTGGCATCGAGACTGCGAGGCGAGAAACACGCCTGGACTCCAACAAGCCAGACGCCTGCCCCGTCGCTCAGCACGGTGCTACGCGGCTGCCCAACCGACACCTTCTGCCGCTAAAACCAGAGCGCGGTTCCCTTCTGAAGAGCCACCGGCAGCGCGGAGAGTCCCTCGCCTTTCCCTGCGCCAGGTCCCCCGGGAACAGCGTCTCGCTCGGACCGGAGCGTGCGGCAGCCTCCGGTCGTCCCAGCCCCTCGCCCGTCCAGAAAGCGCCTGCCTGTAGCAGCGGCAGAACCGCTGCTGCCCAGGGGGGAAAGGAACGGCTCGGGGTGAAGCTCCCCAGGCTGCCTGTGGCCCGTGCGGAGCTGGGGGTCCAGAAGCAAAGGGGTTAGGGGAGGGGTGGAGCAGGGGAGCGGGGGCGCGAGACTGGAGGGCAGGGGACGCGGGGGGCACGGCCCAGGGAAAAAAAAAAAAACAAACCCGCACGGGGGGAAAAGCCTTGTGTGGGGGGACGTTCGGGTGGAGAGCACTCGGGAGGGCGGAGAGACACGCAGAGGAGGACAGGGGGGAGGAGACGGACACGGACGGACGGACGGACGGCGGCTATGTGTGGGTACAAAGGTGCACGGGGGGACACGGGTGGGGATGACCTACACCAGGGGGTCCACCCGGCATAATCCACAGCAGATAACTCACCTGGGATAACCCGCAACGGATATTCCGCTCCGGAGAAGGAATCCACGCCAGATAATCCCCAGCAATGCCCCTCAAACTGTCCGCGGTTCACCCCAGATTTGGCCCAAATTGGCGCCGGTTTTTCGTTTGGGGTTTTTTTGTTTGTTGTTGTTCTTCTTTTTTGTTTTTTCTTTTACATCATACAAAACTTGGGGGTTTCTGCTTTTCCAAAATATTCAGTTCTGGGGTTCTCCGGCGCTTTTCCACATCATAACAATGGGTCATTTTTGGTTTTCTGCGTTAAAATGCGGGGGGGCGGGGGGGGTGTGAGTGTGTGCGTGTGCGGTGTGGTGTGTTTGTGCTTGCTTTCCAGCTGCACAAATCCAGGCGGATTCAGCTTTCCTGGGAGCCCCAAACTGTGTTGCTCTTGGATATTGGATATTTTGCTCTTGGACTTGCATATTTTGACACTTTGATATCTTCGACTTCTCTCTTTAGACTTCGGTATCTACTTACAATCCTACCTCTTTAGACTTAGTTATCTGTTTACACTTCCATAGAACCTTTACTTCGATTACACGGGATACCTACTTAGGCTTACTCGGTGACACAGGGTAAGCGTAGGTACTTCTACCTATCCAGACTGACTTCTGGTTTAAATTCCTTCACCTACATCATCTCTTTTTGCATTTTAAACTCCTTTATTTCTTAACATAGAGACAAGTTCTTTTTTATTTTAAAACCCTATCTATCTCCATTGAGATTTTTTAATAATTTCTATAACATAGCAGGTACAGGTTCGTATTTTGAAATCCTTTTACATATATATATATATACACACACATAAAAACGAATATTATTTTTCAATATATATATATAAAGGCGAGAGATTTTTCTCTACTGCAATGCCTCGCACCCGTATTTCCAGTTCTTCACATGGTTAATCACACACACACACACGAGTTTTCAGGCATTTTGGGACTGTGACCCCCCTTCTCTGGGGGGAAACCTCCCCGTGACACCTTCATCCCCCACTCACCTGCTCCTCTGTTTCATCATCACGCCCCCGCCCCCCGTGACGTTGGGGGGCCCCAAATGACATCATCACCCCCCAGGCCCCTCCACACTTTTTAATCACCCCCCCCCAAAAAGGCACAGAACAAGGAAAACAGCTACTTTAATAATGCCATTTACATATGTAGGCGCCCCCCCGAAAAGGGGAGCTCCGCCAGAAAAATAAAATGGGGGCAGCCCCCCCAAACGGCTGCAGCCCCCCCCGGCCCCCGGCCCGCAAGCCGGCGGCTGCCCCACGCCGCGGGGGGAGCCTGCCGGGGGACGGTGCCGCACCTCTCGCTCAGGCTCTGCTCTGCCGTGCTCCCCCTCCGTTCCCGCGCTGGGACGGGCTCCCCGGGGCAACGAACCTCCCCGCTCCCTCTTGGCCCGGGACTCGCCCCACCACGCAGCCCTCGCTGCCGCACCCGCGGGGCACCCGCCGGAGACAGAGCCGGGAGCCTCCAGGCACGGGGCCGGCCCCTTACCCTCGGGACGCTTCACGACAGGCAGGCCAACCTGGGCCGGGGGGTACCTAGCGAGCATCACGAGACGCTTGCAACAAGACACCTGAAAAACAAAAAGCCCAAGCGATATTTCAGCATGTGAAAAAAATAGCACAGCAGTGAGTAGAGGAATTCAGTCAGAGCAAGGGAGAGGAGAGCAGTTGAGCTCAAGGAGGATTCGAGGTAAGCAGGTCAGCTCCAAATACAAGACATCCTTTAAAAGCTAGAGCGACCTGAACGCTTCCCATCAGCATTAAGAGTAACCGGTACGATTCCGAACATGTTCTTCGCATACAAGCACGCGCTCTTGCCGGCGTTGGAAAACGTCTCACCCCTTCCTTACGGCACGGCTGCAGGGAGACGACCCTGCGAGGCTGCAGGACGAGGGCGTACCGCAATCAGAATCTACGCTTACAGGTCCGCCGCAACAGCTACGGCCCTCGCAGCTGCTGCTGCACATCTTGCTGGCTCGGTCGACAAAGCTGGAAGCGAAGCGTAACGCTTTCGAGGGGAAAAGGAAAAGCAAAGGACAAATCGCAGCAATTCGCTTCATACTAAAAAAGCTGTGCGTGTGTTTATAAACATCCAATAAAAATACTTCTGCTGGAGAAGGACTGGATTTTCCTTTGGCGTTAATTTAACTTGCACAGCTGTGAATCGATACCAGTAGATTATCTGTCTCCAAGATACGCAGTTATCATTTGACCAGGGGTTTTTTGCGCCTTACGTCATTAGGAGCGACATCTGGCCAGCCGCGCCGCCCAAGAGAGATGCTGCTGAACTGCCAGGGAAACGCACCCTTGAAAGCCAGACAGAAAGTACTTCAGAGCACTCCGTCAAAAGAGCGGGGGGGAAAACACCCCGTAACGTTCAGTTGCCTCTCCTGGTCAACGTTCAGAACAAATACCTAACTGCTTAAACACACCTAAGCAATTGTACGCCACAGCTAGTTGGCAGTTACAGCTGAAACAACGCAAGGCAGTTTGTAGATCCGATTTTAACTTTTTTTTCCTAAAGTTAC
This sequence comes from Platalea leucorodia, assembly GCF_965183815.1. Lineage (NCBI taxonomy): Eukaryota > Metazoa > Chordata > Aves > Pelecaniformes > Threskiornithidae > Platalea > Platalea leucorodia. Next base: position 140,926 of record NW_028121434.1, on the reverse strand, counting down.
ATCTAGGAGAGAAAAATCCATGACAGAAGAGATCCCCCATACGGTTTTACTTTGGGGGCAGAATCCAATCCCCGGGGCTGCAACGCGTAAGGCTACCAAAAAGGACCGGCAGATTTGCTAACGCTTTTGGCTGCGCCGAAGCATGCAGAGGAACGCGTGTTGATGACATCTCGGCTGTTGCAACTGAGAACCAGCGATGCCATCAACTTCTGGAAGACGTGCTGTGCTCGGGTCTTTGGAAGCAAACGGACTTTTTTTTTTTTTTTTTTTTTAAGAGAGTGGAAAGTCTTGCTGCTGCTGACTTCCACTGCCAAGCGCATCATCTCTGAAGATCCCCACTCTGATGGGGCGCTCATAAAACACAACTTCTTTGAATGAGAAAGATTTCCATTCTGGAAAATCTCTTTCCAGCTGAAGTAAGAAATCACACGCTGTAGGTTAAGAAAAAAGGATGCTGCCGAAGCAGTAACTCACCGAAACCACGTCAGGACTCGCTGTCGCTACTTACAAGGCTGGCAATGCTTCTCGGGAAAGCGACGCCGATTCCTCCTCTTTTGTCCACGTCTCTCCTTGGACCTTGATCGCTTTTAGTACGGACGCTAGTATCGCAGTAAGCTTTTCAAGACCTACTGTAAGATATTTTAAAAACTTATTGACTGAAAAAGCACACAGCTTTTATGACAAAAACAAAGCCTGTTTCTTCCGAACGCCTGAACTCTCACAAACATTGTCTTTCCTCTTTTACGACGCAATTATTTTCCCAATAGCATTTCCTAGTAAGCGCACAGAAACACAAGATTGCGCTTTCAGGAAGGCAAAATAAACGGAGGGAAGCCGATTCTGCACAGGCGTTAACACGCTCCAGCGCAGACCTTCTTTGACTTTTAGTATCTGCCTTAAAACAGTTCCTAGAAAAACTACAGAAGGAAGGAGAGCCGGCACATTCTTGACGTTAACTTTGAAGTCCGTACTACAAGCGCCTTAGGAAAAACGCGGACACGCATCGCGGACGTACCTTGTACTCGCAGACCGCTATGGAGCCTTTCCGTCCGTCTTGCACTTTCACGGCAGAAGAAAGGGCGACCACGGTGAAACGGCGGCAGCTGACACTCTGCTGAAAGAGGAAAAAAAAAAAACCCGTAGCATAAAGCTGGGTAGGAGTCCCAAGCTTCCTGGTTTTGTGAAGTTTTGCAAAGACTACAACCGAGGGAAGGAAAAAATAGCCGTTTGGAACATATTGCCAAACAACATTTGGCCGTAAAACTCGGATGCGTTTGACACGCGCCCATTTTTTGGGAACTTGCTATTTGCTTCCCGTTATCGTTGTTCTTCCTTCAGAACCTCTGCTTGTAGCCAACTTGATTTGCTACCGGTTCAAGCGCTTCCCTTCCCGGTATTACTGGCACACGGACCCAGGCAAGTCACTGAACCGCTCTTCTGAACTTCTCCAAACGACAATTACAGCCACGAGAGAGGAGTTCAAGAGAGGAAAAGGAGAGGTCGGGCTGCAAAAGAGCCCTGCAGGCTGCCACCAGTCAACACTGCGCTCTTTTTTTTCTTTTAAATCCACCCCCCCCGCCCCCAAATACAAACAAAGAAACCCCCACGACCTTGTATTTTTTGCCTTTGGGAGCTCATCCCTGTCTCAGCACGAAGCGCAGACGACCCGTATCCCGATTTGCACGTGACGAATCCGTGTTCGGAAGAAACAGGCCAGATCCGTAAGACTGGTGTTATTTTGCGGGTTTTAACAATCGCAACGCAATCGCATCGACCGACGCGTTTGTGACAAAACTCATTAACTTCTAAACGCAGCACCTCCTTGGGTAAAAAAACGTGTTTGAGACTGAAAACAAAATGATGACTCAGAGCTCCCACTCCTGATGGAGCCGTGGGGAAAGGAAGGAAAGTGAAGACAAACAGCAGCAACATCAAGTGAAATTCGCCTCCAATTCCGAGCACGTGCCTAAGAGACTCTGCAAGTCCACACCTCAATCCTAGGAGCGACTAGCCCTTTTCTGGAAGGACAAACTTCCTTACTTCAAAGTCCTAGACCGAAGGCTCCACGGAACAGAACGTGGACCGAGCCACAGGACACCGTGCCATCCACGCCCGAACGGCAAAGAAAAATCACGGAAAACTAAACTTAAGTATCAGTTCCCATCGAGCTTCATTCCTTACGTTTCCACTGGCACCTAGGTGCTCAAAAATGAACTCTACTGACACCACGTATTACTAACAATTTACTTCTGCGTATCAAAACAAAAGGCTATTTCCAGCTCGCCCATCCAATTAGCACGACCAACCAGAAGTGAAACACCGGAGCCTAAAGAAGGGAACAGGCAGCTCTTCATTTCTCCTAAGGCAAAGTCTGTTCTTTTGCCTGGAAGGCAAACATCCGTAACGCCCAAGGGAGCACTGCAGGAACGAGGTGCGCTCTCTTACCTGCAGTTTGTCCTCGGCTTTTCTGCACGGGCAGCAGATTTGCCTTTCCTCTGGCTTTGATGTGGCGCACCCGTGGCGTCCTTGAACCGGCAAGTGTTTCTCCCCGCTCCCGCAGCCCCAGACGCGCCATTACCTGAGCAGCGAGCGGAATCAAGCACGCAGGATTTTCTGCATGGGACGCAGAAGGTGACACTGGAAAGGAGGAGGCAAAAAGAGAAGCGGTTTGCCCGGCAGCCACGACCATAGAAACTACACCTGCCGGCATGGCCCGGGGAACCAACGTGGCCGACCAAAAGCCCCGGGCTCCAAGATGCCGCGAGACGCAGCCCTCCCTGCTTTTGACCCTGCGGGGACACCGTTCCCCACGCCATCGCCGCACGTGGAAGCCCCGCCGAGCCCCCAGCGCGGCTCCGGGCAGCCCCCGCCACCGGCTCCGGCCGGCCTCCCACCACCGGCGCCGACCCGGCGACCCCCGCCGCACGGCCCCGGAGCGGCGTGGTGCCTCCCCGCCGCCCGGCCCCGGAGCGGCGCGGCTCGGCGCCTCCCCGCCGCCCGGCCCCGGAGCTCAGCGGCTCGGCGCGGCGCCTCCCCGCCGCCCGGCCCCGGAGCGGCGCGGCTCGGCGCGGCGCGGCTCCCCCCCGCCGCCCGGCCCCGGAGCGGCGCGGCTCGGCGCGGCGCGGCTCCCCCCCGCCGCGCGGCCCCGGAGCGGCGCGGCTCGGCGCGGCGCGGCTCCCCCCCGCCGCCCGGCCCCGGAGCGGCGCGGCTCGGCGCGGCGCGGCTCCCCCCCGCCGCCCGGCCCCGGAGCGGCGCGGCTCGGCGCGGCGCGGCTCCCCCCCGCCGCGCGGCCCCGGAGCGGCGCGGCTCGGCGCGGCGCGGCTCCCCCCCGCCGCCCGGCCCCGGAGCGGCGCGGCTCGGCGCGGCGCGGCTCCCCCCCGCCGCCCGGCCCCGGAGCGGCGCGGCTCGGCGCGGCGCGGCTCCCCCCCGCCGCCCGGCCCCGGAGCGGCGCGGCTCGGCGCGGCGCGGCTCCCCCCCCGCCGCCCGGCCCCGGAGCGGCGCGGCTCGGCGCGGCGCGGCTCCCCCCCGCCGCCCGGCCCCGGAGCGGCGCGGCTCGGCGCGGCGCGGCTCCCCCCCGCCGCCCGGCCCCGGAGCGGCGCGGCTCGGCGCGGCGCGGCTCCCCCCCGCCGCCCGGCCCCGGAGCGGCGCGGCTCGGCGCGGCGCGGCTCCCCCCCGCCGCCCGGCCCCGGAGCGGCGCGGCTCGGCGCGGCGCCCCCCCCCGCCGCCCGGCCCCGGAGCGGCGCGGCGCCTCCCCGCCGCCCGGCCCCGGAGCGGCGCGGCGCCTCCCCGCCGCCCGGCCCCGGAGCGGCGCGGCTCCCCCCCGCCGCCCTGCCCCGGATCGGCGCGGCCCCCCCCCCGCCGCCCTGCCCCGGAGCTCAGCGGCCCCCCCCCCGCCGCCCGGCCCCGGAGCTCAGCGGCCCCCCCCCGCCGCCCGGCCCCGGAGCGGCGCGGCGTGGCTCGGCGCCCCCCCCGCCGCCCGGCCCCCGAGCGGAGCGGCGCGGCGCCCCCGGCCCCGACCGGCTCCAGGAAGCTCCGCCCGCCGGCTCCCACACGGCACCGCACCTTCCCCGCTCCGTGCCTCCCGCCGGCCCGGCCGCTCCCCCGCAGGCACCGCCGTCCTCCTCGGGGCTTTCCCCGCTCACCTCCTCGCTGCCTGCAGCCGCAGCCCAACGACCGCGCCGCTCCGCTCCGCGCGGGGAACCTCCGCCCACCGCCCCATGCCCGCCCCCGGCGCACCGCGCATGCGCCGGTTGGGACTGCCAGTTTAATCTCGAGGCGCTCGGCGACCTTCTGGATCATCCAGGGGACCTCTGGTTTCATCTCTATGCTCTGGACGACCTTCTCTATCGTCTGGGTCGACTTTCGCTGTCATCTCGATGGTCTGCGGAGCCGCTCTATACTCCGGGAGGACTTCTCCTTGCAGCTCTATGGTCTGAAGGACAGTCTTTAGCATCGGGGAGGACTTTCTGGCTCATCTCTATGCTCTGGAGGACCTTCTCTGTCATCCGGGAGGACTGTGTCGGCTAGTTTGGTGCTTTGGACGAGGTCGTTTTTTGCCGCGCTGGGTTTTGCTTTTTACACTTTTGTGTGCTGTGTACAATTTTGTTTGAATGATTGTGTTTGCATTTCTCGTTGTTTATTGTTTCTTTTATTTTGTAGGGGGTGCCAGAAAAATGTAACTGCTTTGAATAATTAGTTGATTCAGTTTCATAACAAGATGGGAATTGCCCTTCCATGTGGGAGGAATGAATTGTTATAGGAAGATGTGGTGTTACTATTTTAATCATTGCTTCCTCCCACCTGGGAGGGTGTATGTATATATTTGTATACATATTTATATAGTACAAAGGAAAAAAAACCAAATAACAAACACTATAAAAAAATGAACTAAAAAAAAATTAAAAAATGGTAAGGCTGGTGCAGCAGTAGCAACCAGCTCCTACCCTGGGAGTAATTTCTTTTTTAATTTAAATTAATTATGACTCCCAGGGATAATTGTCATAATTGTCATTTTGTTTTCATTTCTACATGTCTGCAAAGGAAAAATTTCAATTCCACCTGGAACCTGCAAAGAAACAAAGCACCCCCACACCATCATAAAACGTTAGATACATTCCAAACGCACCGCTCATTCAGCTACCACCCAAACCACGCCTCGGTCTCGGCCGATCCGTTCCACCACCAGCACGCCACAACGGACCGTCGCCCTGCCTCTGCGGCGCTCCCTGGGAACGGTGTTCCCGAGGGCCTCAAAAAAAAAAAAAAAAAAAAATCGCCCTGCCTGAGAAAACCCCGGCCCGAGCCTGACCTCCGCCCAAACCTTGGCGATGATCATCGCCTCGCAGAGCAGCCGGGACCGGGGGAAAAAAAAACGCAGCGGGGGGGAGGGAAATGCCCCAGCTGGGGTTTTTTTTATTCTATAGTATATATGAAATAAATTACTCTCAACATTACATACGACCTGCAATAAAATACTTCACACGTACAAGGTTAGGCACATTCAGGAACCGAACAATCCTTCAACCACCGCTCACTCAAACCACTACACTTACATCACCCAGCTGCCACTGCAGCACAGCCCCCCGGTTCCAGAGCTATCCCTGCAACTGCCTCGCCGCGCACCTCTAAACAACCTTGGGCTCCGTACGATTCCCAAGTTTCACCTTCCGCTACGGCAAGGCGAAGAAGACGCTTCGCTACGTGCACCGGTCCAGCCTCCGGCACCCGCAAAACACAACAGAAGTAACTGCGGCACCTGTCTACAGCTGCTTGCCTCGAGATGGCCCGTACAATCTTTGCCTACAGATACTGTACAAATGGACGTATCACCGTGAGGCTATGCTACCCCCAACTCCAATATGGCAACGCTCCTGGGCAGAGCGGCTCCAACCCCGACACACAGACAGACACTGCACACAGATGCCACAAACGACGTGACCTCGAGACCCGAGAAGATCACGAGCGGGAACGACTCCGGTAGGGAAGACGCCTCCGGCACGGAACCCCTACGGTGCCTGCCGTGGCCCAGGAGATAAAACTACCATCTAAAAAAGATAAATGGATGCATGACAAGCCAGGATTTAAGACCTAAGACCATTAAGGAACCAGGGATGAAACCCCTGAAGACGACCGTAGAAACGTAACTCTCAAAAGCAGACCTGCGGAGACCGCCCGGCCGGCCACCGCAACAGACGATCCCTCGGAAACATCTGGAACGCGACGCTTCCCGGACACGTCCGTGCTTTAAGCTACGACGGCAAGATAAGCAGGGCTCAAGAAACGCTATGCCGATGAGGCGATGCGTTCGAGACGCCCTCGAGGTAAGCCTCCCGAGGGGCCCGATGATCACAAAGAGCTACGGAAACATCGAGACCTGAGAAAGCCATGGTACGAGACACAGAAGACAGACAGACTACGCAAAAGCAAAACGCACAGACACAGGATGGAACTGCCCTGCTCAGCAAACGTCAGCAGCGCGCTAACAACAGTAACCCGCTCCTTTGCCCTTCCCAAAGGAGACTGCTCCTGGACAGGCCTCTCCCCGACACCAACTTTAGAACCCCTCCCTGCAATTCCTATCCTTGTTACCTCCTCAGCCCTGATCCCGCAACTGAGCTTTCAGAGGGCCAGGGATCTGAATCCACCCTCAAAAAAGAAAGAAAACCACCACACACCTAACTAGAACATTCCTGCACTCACCCAGTTCCTCTTCGTCATCTAAAACAAAACAAAAAAAACACAAAAACCACACAACAAAAAAAACAAAAAAAACCAAACCAAAACAAAAAACCACAGAAACCACAGAAACCACAGAAACCACAGAAACCACAGAAACCACAGAAACCACAGAAACCACAGAAACCACACAAACCACACAAACCACACAAACCACACAAACCACACAAACCACACAAACCACACAAACCACACAAACCACACAAACCACACAAACCACACAAACCACACAAACCACACAAACCACACAAACCACACAAACCACACAAACCACACAAACCACACAAACCACACAACAAAAAAAACAACAAAAAAACCCAAAACAAACAAAAAAACCAACACCAAACTCCCAACCCACAAACCCACAACCCACTAACAAACTAAAACACAGCGCTGATAGTCAGCATCGGTCTGGTTACTGCCAACCGCTTCTGCGACACCCTCCTCCTCAAAAGCACCCTACCGCTCCGCTCACCTGCTCCACGCCTATTCTAAAGAAAGATGCTGCGACTGTCACTCGGTGCGCCTAGGATGCCAGGAGACACAAAGTTCCCGTGGCGCTCGGGTGAAATAGCCAGCCCCGGGTGCCTCCCCTCTACAACCCAGCTCACCTCAAATTCTCAGCTGATTCTAAAGGCAGCCAGCACAGCTCCCACAAAACCAAAAGGTAAATGATTAATCAACGTGCCATTTCATACTTTACTATTAAATGATGACCCGGCTGACAACCACCTCGCCTCCTCCAACCGCTCCTCAGCGGGAAGCTACGCCCCCTCCGAGGCTGTTAAAAGGGAGGACCCTAAGGAAAGAGAAGAACTAACTGCAAACTAAAGACAGGGAACGGGATAAAAGCAAAAAAAAATTCAAGAGTGATGGGAATTAGGGCAACAAAGAGAAAAAAATGAAAAACAGGGACAGTGAACTAAAAGAGAGACGTAGGAAGAAAACGGACAAAGCAAAGGTACTAATAGAGACAAGGAAGAATTAAAAAATGGAAACGGCAGACGGAATACAAGTCGACAGAAGCTTTTGTCGTGGTTTAACCCCAGCCAGCAGCCAAGCACCACACAGCCGCTACGCGGGAGAAAATTGCAAGGGTCGAAGTCAGAAAACTCGGGGGTTAAGGTAAGAACAGTTTAACAATTGAAGGAAAAGACAACAGAATAGTAGTAACACTAGTAGTAGCAGTAGTAGCAGTAATAAACCAATAAGAGTATACAAAGCAAGCGCTTCACTAGACAGGGGCTCACCACTCGCCGACCGATGCCAAGCACGTCCCCGAGCTGCCATCGCTGACTCCTGGCCAACGCCCCCCCAGTTTCCATACCGAGCGTGACGTCCCACGGTAGGGAATAGCGCTGCGGCCGGTCTGGGGCAGCTGAGCTGCCTGTGGCGCCTCCCAGCTTCTTGCGCACCGGGCAGAGCACGGGAAGCTGAAAGGTCCTTGAGTGGTGTCAGCGCTACTTAGCGACAAACAAAACGTCAGCGCGTTACCAACATGATGCTCATCCGAAATCCAAACGGCAGCACTGTGCCAGCTACTAGGAAGAACCTTAACTCTCTGCCAGCCGAAAGCAGGACGTTTGAACAGCAAGGGCGACGGAAGAAATAAGGAAAAAACTTAATAAATAGCGACAGGGAACTCCATCGGGGAAGGAAAATTTAGAAAGCGAGGGCACTGAGGGAACACTAAGGGAAGAGAAGAAACAATTAAACCCAGCTAAACCCCCAGGGGAAAAGTCAACCTAGAACATGGAAAAAGCCACAGGGATTAGGGAAATAAATGGGAAAATTAAAAAACAGGACAGCGAACTAGAGGGACGGAGAAGGAAGATTCAAAAAACGAGGGCCCTAAGGAAAGACAAGAAAGAATTAAAACAGAAATACAGGGGAATAAAGGCAGCAGCAAAGAGGAGAAAAGGAGTCAGGAAAGTGTTTAAAGGAAGCGGCGATTAAGAACATCGGGAAGTGATTTAAAAACCCGCATGGGTGAACTAAAACGGAGACGGAAAAAAGGGAAAAAGACAGAAAATTATTTTTTAATAGTTTATATAATACAGCAGATACAGGTTTGTATTTTGAAATCCTCCTTTTTAAAAACTTATTGACTGAAAAAGCACACAGCTTTTATGACAAAAACAAAGCCTGTTTCTTCTGAACTCTTGCAAACATTGCCTTTCCTCTTTTCGGATAAAATGGTTTTCCCGATATCCTTTCCTAGTAAGCGCACAGAAACACAAGATTGCGCTTTCGGGAAGGCAAAATAAACGGAGGGAAGCCGACTTTGCACAGGCGTTAACACGCTCCAGCGCAGACCTTCTTTGACTTTTAGTATCTGCCTTAAAACAGTTCCTAGAAAAACTACAGAAGGAAGGAGAGCCGGCACATTCTTGACGTTAACTTTGAAGTCCGTACTACAAGCGCCTTCGGAAAAACGCGGACACGCATCGCGGACGTACCTTGTACTCGCAGACCGCTATGGAGCCTTTCCGTCCGTCTTGCACTTTCATGGCAGAAGAAAGGGCGACCACGGTGAAACGGCGGCAGCTGACGCTCTGCTGAAAGAGGAAAAAAAAAAACCCGTAGCATAAAGCTGGGTAGGAGTCCCAAGCTTCCTGGTTTTGTGAAGTTTTGCAAAGACTACAACCGAGGGAAGGAAAAAATAGCCGTTTGGAACATGTTGCCAAACAACATTTGGCCGTAAAACTCGGATGCGTTTGACACGCGCCCATTTTTTGGGAACTTGCTATTTGCTTCCCGTTATCGTTGTTCTTCCTTCAGAACCTCTGCTTGTAGCCAACTTGATTTGCTACCGGTTCAAGCGCTTCCCTTCCCGGTATTACTGGCACACGGACCCAGGCAAGTCACTGAACCGCTCTTCTGAACTTCTCCAAACGACAATTACAGCCACGAGAGAGGAGTTCAAGGGAGGAAAAGGAGAGGTCGGGCAGCAAAAGAGCCCTGCAGGCTGCCACCAGTCAACACTGCGCTCTTTTTTTTCTTTTAAATCCACCCCCCCCGCCCCCAAATACAAACAAAGAAACCCCCACGACCTTGTATTTTTTGCCTTTGGGAGCTCATCCCTGTCTCAGCACGAAGCGCAGACGACCCGTATCCCGATTTGCACGTGACGAATCCGTGTTCGGAAGAAATAGGCCAGATCCGTAAGACTGGTGTTATTTTGCGGGTTTTAACAATCGCAACGCAATCGCATCGACCGACGCGTTTGTGACAAAACTCATTAACTTCTAAACGCAGCACCTCCTTGGGTAAAAAAACGTGTTTGAGACTGAAAACAAAATGATGACTCAGAGCTCCCACTCCTGATGGAGCCGTGGGGAAAGGAAGGAAAGTGAAGACAAACAGCAGCAACATCAAGTGAAATTCGCCTCCAATTCCGAGCACGTGCCTAAGAGACTCTGCAAGTCCACACCTCAATCCTAGGAGCGACTAGCCCTTTTCTGGAAGGACAAACTTCCTTACTTCAAAGTCCTAGACCGAAGGCTCCACGGAACAGAACGTGGACCGAGCCACAGGACACCGTGCCATCCACGCCCGAACGGCAAAGAAAAATCACGGAAAACTAAACTTAAGTATCAGTTCCCATCGAGCTTCATTCCTTACGTTTCCACTGGCACCTAGGTGCTCAAAAATGAACTCTACTGACACCGCGTATTACTAACAATTGACTTCTGCGTATCAAAACAAAAGGCTATTTCCAGCTCGCCCATCCAATTAGCACGACCAACCAGAAGTGAAACACCGGAGCCTAAAGAAGGGAACAGGCAGCTCTTCATTTCTCCTAGAGCAAAGTCTGTTCTTTTGCCTGGAAGGCAAACATCCGTAACTCCCAAGGGAGCACTGCAGGAACGAGGTGCGCTCTCTTACCTGCAGTTTGTCCTCGGCTTTTCTGCACGGGCAGCAGATTTGCCTTTCCTCTGGCTTTGATGTGGCGCACCCGTGGCGTCCTTGAACCGGCAAGTGTTTCTCCCCGCTCCCGCAGCCCCAGACGCGCCATTACCTGAGCAGCGAGCGGAATCAAGCACGCAGGATTTTCTGCACGGGACGCAGAAGGTGACACTGGAAAGGAGGAGGCAAAAAGAGAAGCGGTTTGCCCGGCAGCCACGACCATAGAAACTACACCTGCCGGCATGGCCCGGGGAACCAACGTGGCCGACCAAAAGCCCCGGGCTCCAAGATGCCGCGAGACGCAGCCCTCCCTGCTTTTGGACCCTGCGGGGACACCGTTCCCCACGCCATCGCCGCACGTGGAAGCCCCGCCGAGCCCCCAGCGCGGCTCCGGGCAGCCCCCGCCACCGGCTCCGGCCGGCGCCCCCCCCACCGGCGCCGACCCGGCGCCCCCCCACCGCCCGGCCCCGGAGCTCAGCGGCTCGGCGCGGCGCCCCCCCCGCCGCGCGGCCCCGGAGCTCAGCGGCGCGGCGCGGCGCCCCCCCGCCGCCCGGCACAAGCGGCGCGGCGCGGCGCGGCTCGGCGCGGCTCCCCCCCACCGCCCGGCCCCGGAGCTCAGCGGCTCGGCGCGGCGCGGCTTCCCCCCGGCGCCCGGCCCCGGAGCGGAGCGGCTCGGCGCGGCGCGGCTTCCCCCCACCGCCCGGCCCCGGAGCGGCGCGGCTCGGCGCGGCGCCCCCCCCCGCCGCCCGGCCCCGGAGCTCAGCGGCTCGGCTCGGCGCCCCCCCCGCCGCCCGGCCCCGGAGCTCAGCGGCTCGGCGCGGCGCGGCGCCCCCCCGGCGCCCGGCCCCGGAGCTCAGCGGCTCGGCGCGGCGCGGCGCCCCCCCGGCGCCCGGCACAAGCGGCGCGGCGCGGCTCGGCGCGGCTCCCCCCCACCGCCCGGCCCCGGAGCGGCGCGGCTCGGCGCGGCGCGGCTCCCCCCGCCGCCCGGCCCCGGAGCTCAGCGGCTCGGCGCGGCGCGGCGCCCCCCCCGGCGCCCGGCCCCGGAGCTCAGCGGCTCGGCGCGGCGCCCCCCCGGCGCCCGGCCCCGGAGCTCAGCGGCTCGGCGCGGCGCGGCGCCCCCCCGGCGCCCGGCCCCGGAGCGGCGCGGCTCGGCGCGGCGCGGCGCCCCCCCCGCCGCCCGGCCCCGGAGCGGCGCGGCTCGGCGCGGCGCCCCCCCGGACCGGCTCCAGGAAGCTCCGCCCGCCCGGCTCCCACACGGCACCGCACCCTCCCCGCTCCGTGCCTCCCGCCGCCCTCCTCGGGGCTTTCCCCGCTCACCTCCTCGCTGCCTGCAACCGCAGCCCAACGACCGCTCCGCTCCCCTCCGCCCCGGGCTCACCCTGGCCCCTCCGCGCGGGGAACCTCCGCCCACCGCGCCATTCCCGCCCCCGACGCACCGCGCATGCGCTGGCGAAGCTCCGCCCTCCCCGCGGCAAACCCCGCCCTCTGCAGCAAAGCTCCGCCCTGCACACACCACTCATGCGCCAGCGAAGCTCCGCCCTCCCCGCGGCAAGGCTCCGCCCCACGCAGCAAAGCTCCGCCCTGACACAGCGCGCATGCGCCCGTGGAGCTCCGCCCTCACACGGCAAAGCTCCGCCTTACCACCGCAACGCTCCGCCCCCCGCGGCTAAGCTCCGCCCCCGACACAGCACGCATGCGCCAGCGAAGCTCCGCCCTCCACGCGGCAAGGCTCCGCCCCATGCCGCAAAGCTCCGCCCCGACACAGCGCGCATGCGCCCGTGGAGCTCCGCCCTCACACGGCAGCGCTCCGCCCCCCGCGGCTAAGCTCCGCCCCCGACACAGCACGCATGCTCGGCCAAAGCCCCGCCCTTCAGGGCAAAGCTCCGCCCTCCCACTGCAAAGCTCCGCCCCCCATGCACTGCGCATGCGCCAGTGAGGCTCCGCCCTCACGCGGCAAAGCTCCGCCTTACCACCGCAACGCTCCGCCCCCCGCGGCTAAGCTCCGCCCCCGACACAGCACGCATGCTCGGCCAAAGCTCCGCCCTTCAGGGCAAAACTCCGCCCCCCCGCGGCAAGGCTCCGCCCCCTACACACCACGCATGCGCGGTGAAGCTCCGCCTTACCACCGCAAGGCTCCGCCCCCCGCGGCTAAGCTCCGCCCTGACACACCGCACGGGGTGGTCTCCAGGGGCGGGGCCTGTCGCTAGGGGTGGTGCCCTTCCCCTGCCGGGGAGCTCCAGGGGCGGGGCCGCTCCACACCAGGACGGGGGCGTGGGCCGGGGCGGGGCTGCAGCGGAGGCCGAGGCGGCCGTGCCAGCAGCAGCCAGCACCTCCCGGGCGGCGAGAGCGGCGCTTCCTTACCGGGAGGCAGCAACGGCTGCGGCGGCATCGCCCCGCGGGCGCCGCGCTGTCGCATGCCCGGTACCGGCCACCGGCACCGGGGAGCACGTGGACGCCACCGCCCCTGCGCGGCTCCCGGCCTGCAGTACCCGCTTTTGGACGCCAGGCGGCAGCACCGAGGCACGGCCAAAACGCCCCACCGCCCCCGGGCGCCACCCGAGCTGCAGTACCCGCTTTTGGACGCCAGGCGGCAGCACCACACCGAGCCCCGCGCTCCGAGCGCTCCCCGCGGGGACAAAGGACTCGCACCCCGGCCCGCCTTGGGCCGCCCGCAGCCGCCGCCGCCTGACGGGGGGGGGGGGGGGCCACAAGCCTCGCCCTTCTCTGCCCCTGCTCCCGCTCACAGCCCACGCAGCCAGAGCCATTGCCTCGCCCCCAAAAAGCACCCAAGCGGCTCGAGCATTTCAGTCCTCTGCACTTGACAGCTCGCAGAGGGCTGCTGGCCCTTTCTCTCCCCGCCCCTCACCCCAGGACCCAGCCGGGGGAAGCAGCGCAGGGAACCTGGTCAATACCTTTGCCTTGGCTCGGCTTTTTTGCCCCCAGAGTAAGCCCCCGGGATTGCTGGATTCATCTGCAGGTGGCATCAGGGGTGGGAGAGTGACACCAGCGAGCCAACAGACCCTGGAGAGATTTTATTAAAAAAAAAGAAAAAAAAAGTGACACTGATGACATCCTGAAGGCACGCGAGGAGATACTGAAAGCTGCTTTGTGTGAGAGGGGCAGCTACGATTATCAGGAAGCGGTGCACGCGAGCAGACCGCCGGCAAGCGCGCGATCTGCGAGCGAGCGATACGCCGGTGACCCTCGGGCTCTGCCGCGGTGCCCTCCGCTCATCCTGCGCACGCCCCGGGCTTCCCGCGCAGGGCTTGCCACTTAAATAAGACCTGCGCGATGTTACTTACCACCCTGCCCTGCGGCACGCAAAGGAATTAGACGTGAAACAGGGAAAGCAAAGAGGCCCGTCGGCTGGCCGCACCAGATGGCCGTAGAGCCCTGCCGGTTCCCTCGCCGCTCTGGACGGCAGCGCAGCTCTGCGCTCCCTGCCGCTCCCGCCAGCGAGCGCGGCGCCTGCGCTTTGACCGCCTGCGGCGCGCCAGACTCGGGAGGCTGGAGGGGCTGGTCCGCCGAGGCGGCGGCTGAGCCGCTCGCTTCCTTCGGCTGCCTCATTTGCCGCCTTCAAACAACCACTTCCACGCTCCCTTTCTTTGTTTCAGACCCCTCTCAACATCTCCTGGCCTGCAAGCCATTTGCAGCAAGCAACACGGCTGAAATACCGTGCTGCTAGAGACCTAGCTGTCGTCTTGCTCCCACGTCCAAAGGCTTTGGGAACCTGAACCCCCTGCTTGTTTTGGCATCGAGACTGCGAGGCGAGAAACACGCCTGGACTCCAACAAGCCAGACGCCTGCCCCGTCGCTCAGCACGGTGCTACGCGGCTGCCCGACCGACACCTTCTGCCGCTAAAACCAGAGCGCGGTTCCCTTCTGAAGAGCCACCGGCAGCGCGGAGAGTCCCTCGCCTTTCCCTGCGCCAGGTCCCCCGGGAACAGCGTCTCGCTCGGACCGGAGCGTGCGGCAGCCTCCGGTCGTCCCAGCCCCTCGCCCGTCCAGAAAGCGCCTGCCTGTAGCAGCGGCAGAACCGCTGCTGCCCAGGGGGGAAAGGAACGGCTCGGGGTGAAGCTCCCCAGGCTGCCCGTGGCCCGTGCGGAGCTGGGGGTCCAGAAGCAAAGGGGTTAGGGGAGGGGTGGAGCAGGGGAGCGGGGGCGCGAGACTGGAGGGCAGGGGACGCGGGGGGCACGGCCCAGGGAAAAAAAAAAAAAAAAACCCGCACGGGGGGAAAAGCCTTGTGTGGGGGGACGTTCGGGTGGAGAGCACTCGGGAGGGCGGAGAGACACGCAGAGGAGGACAGGGGGGAGGAGACGGACACGGACGGACGGACGGCAGCTATGTGTGGGTACAAAGGTGCACGGGGGGACACGGGTGGGGATGACCTACACCAGGGGGTCCACCCGGCATAATCCACAGCAGATAACTCACCTGGGATAACCCGCAACGGATATTCCGCTCCGGAGAAGGAATCCACGCCAGATAATCCCCAGCAATGCCCCTCAAACTGTCCGCGGTTCACCCCAGATTTGGCCCAAATTGGCGCCGGTTTTTCGTTTGGGGTTTTTTTGTTTGTTGTTGTTGTTCTTTTTTGTTTTTTCTTTTACATCATACAAAACTTGGGGGTTTCTGCTTTTCCAAAATATTCAGTTCTGGGGTTTTCCGGCGCTTTTCCACATCATAACAATGGGTCATTTTTGGTTTTCTGCGTTAAAATGCGGGGGGGCGGGGGGGGTGTGAGTGTGTGCGTGTGCGGTGTGGTGTGTTTGTGCTTGCTTTCCAGCTGCACAAATCCAGGCGGATTCAGCTTTCCTGGGAGCCCCAAACTGTGTTGCTCTTGGATATTGGATATTTTGCTCTTGGACTTGCATATTTTGACACTTTGATATCTTCGACTTCTCTCTTTAGACTTCGGTATCTACTTACAATCCTACCTCTTTAGACTTAGTTATCTGTTTACACTTCCATAGAACCTTTACTTCGATTACACGGGATACCTACTTAGGCTTACTCGGTGACACAGGGTAAGCGTAGGTACTTCTACCTATCCAGACTGACTTCTGTTTTAAATTCCTTCACCTACATCATCTCTTTTTGCATTTTAAACTCCTTTATTTCTTAACATAGAGACAAGTTCTTTTTTATTTTAAAACCCTATCTATCTCCATTGAGATTTTTTAATAATTTCTATAACATAGCAGGTACAGGTTCGTATTTTGAAATCCTTTTACATATATATATATATACACACACATAAAAACGAATATTATTTTTCAATATATATATATAAAGGCGAGAGATTTTTCTCTACTGCAATGCCTCGCACCCGTATTTCCAGTTCTTCACATGGTTAATCACACACACACACACGAGTTTTCAGGCATTTTGGGACTGTGACCCCCCTTCTCTGGGGGGAAACCTCCCCGTGACACCTTCATCCCCCACTCACCTGCTCCTCTGTTTCATCATCACGCCCCCGCCCCCCGTGACGTTGGGGGGCCCCAAATGACATCATCACCCCCCAGGCCCCTCCACACTTTTTAATCACCCCCCCCAAAAAGGCACAGAACAAGGAAAACAGCTACTTTAATAATGCCATTTACATATGTAGGCGCCCCCCCGAAAAGGGGAGCTCCGCCAGAAAAATAAAATGGGGGCAGCCCCCCCAAACGGCTGCAGCCCCCCCCGGCCCCCGGCCCGCAAGCCGGCGGCTGCCCCACGCCGCGGGGGGAGCCTGCCGGGGGACGGTGCCGCACCTCTCGCTCAGGCTCTGCTCTGCCGTGCTCCCCCTCCGTTCCCGCGCTGGGACGGGCTCCCCGGGGCAACAAACCTCCCCGCTCCCTCTTGGCCCGGGACTCGCCCCACCACGCAGCCCTCGCTGCCGCACCCGCGGGGCACCCGCCGGAGACAGAGCCGGGAGCCTCCAGGCACGGGGCCGGCCCCTTACCCTCGGGACGCTTCACGACAGGCAGGCCAACCTGGGCCGGGGGGTACCTAGCGAGCATCACGAGACGCTTGCAACAAGACACCTGAAAAACAAAAAGCCCAAGCGATATTTCAGCATGTGAAAAAAATAGCACAGCAGCGAGTAGAGGAATTCAGTCAGAGCAAGGGAGAGGAGAGCAGTTGAGCTCAAGGAGGATTCGAGGTAAGCAGGTCAGCTCCAAATACAAGACATCCTTTAAAAGCTAGAGCGACCTGAACGCTTCCCATCAGCATTAAGAGTAACCGGTACGATTCCGAACATGTTCTTCGCATACAAGCACGCGCTCTTGCCGGCGTTGGAAAACGTCTCACCCCTTCCTTACGGCACGGCTGCAGGGAGACGACCCTGCGAGGCTGCAGGACGAGGGCGTACCGCAATCAGAATCTACGCTTACAGGTCCGCCGCAACAGCTACGGCCCTCGCAGCTGCTGCTGCACATCTTGCTGGCTCGGTCGACAAAGCTGGAAGCGAAGCGTAACGCTTTCGAGGGGAAAAGGAAAAGCAAAGGACAAATCGCAGCAATTCGCTTCATACTAAAAAAGCTGTGCGTGTGTTTATAAACATCCAATAAAAATACTTCTGCTGGAGAAGGACTGGATTTTCCTTTGGCGTTAATTTAACTTGCACAGCTGTGAATCGATACCAGTAGATTATCTGTCTCCAAGATACGCAGTTATCATTTGACCAGGGGTTTTTTGCGCCTTACGTCATTAGGAGCGACATCTGGCCAGCCGCGCCGCCCAAGAGAGATGCTGCTGAACTGCCAGGGAAACGCACCCTTGAAAGCCAGACAGAAAGTACTTCAGAGCACTCCGTCAAAAGAGCGGGGGGGAAAACACCCCGTAACGTTCAGTTGCCTCTCCTGGTCAACGTTCAGAACAAATACCTAACTGCTTAAACACACCTAAGCAATTGTACGCCACAGCTAGTTGGCAGTTACAGCTGAAACAACGCAAGGCAGTTTGTAGATCCGATTTTAACTTTTTTTTCCTAAAGTTACATCTAGGAGAGAAAAATCCATGACAGAAGAGATCCCCCATACGGTTTTACTTTGGGGGCAGAATCCAATCCCCGGGGCTGCAACGCGTAAGGCTACCAAAAAGGACCGGCAGATTTGCTAACGCTTTTGGCTGCGCCGAAGCATGCAGAGGAACGCGTGTTGATGACATCTCGGCTGTTGCAACTGAGAACCAGCGATGCCATCAACTTCTGGAAGACGTGCTGTGCTCGGGTCTTTGGAAGCAAACGGACTTTTTTTTTTTTTTTTTTTTTTTAAGAGAGTGGAAAGTCTTGCTGCTGCTGACTTCCACTGCCAAGCGCATCATCTCTGAAGATCCCCACTCTGATGGGGCGCTCATAAAACACAACTTCTTTGAATGAGAAAGATTTCCATTCTGGAAAATCTCTTTCCAGCTGAAGTAAGAAATCACACGCTGTAGGTTAAGAAAAAAGGATGCTGCCGAAGCAGTAACTCACCGAAACCACGTCAGGACTCGCTGTCGCTACTTACAAGGCTGGCAATGCTTCTCGGGAAAGCAACGCCGATTCCTCCTCTTTTGTCCACGTCTCTCCTTGGACCTTGATCGCTTTTAGTACGGACGCTAGTATCGCAGTAAGCTTTTCAAGACCTACTGTAAGATATTTTAAAAACTTATTGACTGAAAAAGCACACAGCTTTTATGACAAAAACAAAGCCTGTTTCTTCCGAACGCCTGAACTCTCACAAACATTGTCTTTCCTCTTTTACGACGCAATTATTTTCCCAATAGCATTTCCTAGTAAGCGCACAGAAACACAAGATTGCGCTTTCAGGAAGGCAAAATAAACGGAGGGAAGCCGATTCTGCACAGGCGTTAACACGCTCCAGCGCAGACCTTCTTTGACTTTTAGTATCTGCCTTAAAACAGTTCCTAGAAAAACTAAAGAAGGAAGGAGAGCCGGCACATTCTTGACGTTAACTTTGAAGTCCGTACTACAAGCGCCTTAGGAAAAACGCGGACACGCATCGCGGACGTACCTTGTACTCGCAGACCGCTATGGAGCCTTTCCGTCCGTCTTGCACTTTCACGGCAGAAGAAAGGGCGACCATGGTGAAACGGCGGCAGCTGACGCTCTGCTGAAAGAGGAAAAAAAAAAACCCGTAGCATAAAGCTGGGTAGGAGTCCCAAGCTTCCTGGTTTTGTGAAGTTTTGCAAAGACTACAACCGAGGGAAGGAAAAAATAGCCGTTTGGAACATGTTGCCAAACAACATTTGGCCGTAAAACTCGGATGCGTTTGACACGCGCCCATTTTTTGGGAACTTGCTATTTGCTTCCCGTTATCGTTGTTCTTCCTTCAGAACCTCTGCTTGTAGCCAACTTGATTTGCTACCGGTTCAAGCGCTTCCCTTCCCGGTATTACTGGCACACGGACCCAGGCAAGTCACTGAACCGCTCTTCTGAACTTCTCCAAACGACAATTACAGCCACGAAAGAGGAGTTCAAGAGAGGAAAAGGAGAGGTCGGGCAGCAAAAGAGCCCTGCAGGCTGCCACCAGTCAACACTGCGCTCTTTTTTTTCTTTTAAATCCACCCCCCCCCCCCGCCCCCAAATACAAACAAAACCAACCCCCACGACCTTGTATTTTTTGCCTTTGGGAGCGCATCCCTGTCTCAGCACGAAGCGCAGACGACCCGTATCCCGATTTGCACGTGACGAATCCGTGTTCGGAAGAAACAGGCCAGATCCGTAAGACTGGTGTTATTTTGCAGGTTTTAACAATCGCAACGCAATCGCATCGACCGACGCGTTTGTGACAAAACTCATTAACTTCTAAACGCAGCACCTCCTTGGGTAAAAAAACGTGTTTGAGACTGAAAACAAAATGATGATTCAGAGCTCCCACTCCTGATGGAGCCGTGGGGAAAGGAAGGAAAGTGAAGACAAACAGCAGCAACATCAAGTGAAATTCGCCTCCAATTCCGAGCACGTGCCTAAGAGACTCTGCAAGTCCACACCTCAATCCTAGGAGCGACTAGCCCTTTTCTGGAAGGACAAACTTCCTTACTTCAAAGTCCTAGACCGAAGGCTCCACGGAACAGAACGTGGACCGAGCCACAGGACACCGTGCCATCCACGCCCGAACGGCAAAGAAAAATCACGGAAAACTAAACTTAAGTATCAGTTCCCATCGAGCTTCATTCCTTACGTTTCCACTGGCACCTAGGTGCTCAAAAATGAACTCTACTGACACCGCGTATTACTAACAATTGACTTCTGCGTATCAAAACAAAAGGCTATTTCCAGCTCGCCCATCCAATTAGCACGACCAACCAGAAGTGAAACACCGGAGCCTAAAGAAGGGAACAGGCAGCTCTTCATTTCTCCTAGAGCAAAGTCTGTTCTTTTGCCTGGAAGGCAAACATCCGTAACTCCCAAGGGAGCACTGCAGGAACGAGGTGCGCTCTCTTACCTGCAGTTTGTCCTCGGCTTTTCTGCACGGGCAGCAGATTTGCCTTTCCTCTGGCTTTGATGTGGCGCACCCGTGGCGTCCTTGAACCGGCAAGTGTTTCTCCCCGCTCCCGCAGCCCCAGACGCGCCATTACCTGAGCAGCGAGCGGAATCAAGCACGCAGGATTTTCTGCACGGGACGCAGAAGGTGACGCTGGAAAGGAGGAGGCAAAAAGAGAAGCGGTTTGCCCGGCAGCCACGACCATAGAAACTACACCTGCCGGCATGGCCCGGGGAACCAACGTGGCCGACCAAAAGCCCCGGGCTCCAAGATGCCGCGAGACGCAGCCCTCCCTGCTTTTGGACCCTGCGGGGACACCGTTCCCCACGCCACCGCCGCACGTGGAAGCCCCGCCGAGCCCCCAGCGCGGCTCCGGGCAGCCCCCGCCACCGGCTCCGGCCGGCGCCCCCCCACCGGCGCCGACCCGGCGCCCCCCCACCGCCCGGCCCCGCAGCGGAGCGGCTCGGCGCGGCGCCCCCCCACCGCCCGGCCCCGGAGCTCAGCGGCTCGGCGCGGCGCCCCCCCCCGCCGCCCGGCCCCGGAGCTCAGCGGCGCGGCGCGGCGCCCCCCCCGCCGCCCGGCACAAGCGGCGCGGCGCGGCTCGGCGCGGCGCCCCCCCACCGCCCGGCCCCGGAGCT
The DNA here is from genome assembly GCF_965183815.1 of Platalea leucorodia. Taxonomy (NCBI): domain Eukaryota; kingdom Metazoa; phylum Chordata; class Aves; order Pelecaniformes; family Threskiornithidae; genus Platalea; species Platalea leucorodia. Next base: position 120,165 of record NW_028121434.1, on the reverse strand, counting down.
CAGCGGCTCGGCGCGGCGCGGCTTCCCCCCACCGCCCGGCCCCGGAGCGGAGCGGCTCGGCGCGGCGCGGCTTCCCCCCGGCGCCCGGCCCCGGAGCTCAGCGGCTCGGCTCGGCGCGGCGCCCCCCCACCGCCCGGCACAAGCGGCGCGGCGCGGCTCGGCGCGGCTCCCCCCCACCGCCCGGCCCCGGAGCGGCGCGGCTCGGCGCGGCGCGGCTCCCCCCGCCGCCCGGCCCCGGAGCTCAGCGGCTCGGCGCGGCGCGGCGCCCCCCCGGCGCCCGGCCCCGGAGCTCAGCGGCTCGGCGCGGCGCGGCGCCCCCCCGGCGCCCGGCCCCGGAGCGGCGCGGCTCGGCGCGGCGCGGCGCCCCCCCCGCCGCCCGGCCCCGGAGCGGCGCGGCTCGGCGCGGCGCCCCCCCCGGACCGGCTCCAGGAAGCTCCGCCCGCCCGGCTCCCACACGGCACCGCACCCTCCCCGCTCCGTGCCTCCCGCCGCCCTCCTCGGGGCTTTCCCCGCTCACCTCCTCGCTGCCTGCAACCGCAGCCCAACGACCGCGCCGCTCCCCTCCGCCCCGGGCTCACCCTGGCCCCTCCGCGCGGGGAACCTCCGCCCACCGCGCCATTCCCGCCCCCGACGCACCGCGCATGCGCTGGCGAAGCTCCGCCCTCCCCGCGGCAAACCCCGCCCTCTGCAGCAAAGCTCCGCCCTGCACACACCACGCATGCGCCAGCGAAGCTCCGCCCTCCCCGCGGCAAGGCTCCGCCCCACGCGGCAAAGCTCCGCCCTGACACAGCGCGCATGCGCCCGTGGAGCTCCGCCCTCACACGGCAAAGCTCCGCCTTACCACCGCAACGCTCCGCCCCCCGCGGCTAAGCTCCGCCCCCGACACAGCACGCATGCGCAAGCGAAGCTCCGCCCTCCCCGCGGCAAGGCTCCGCCCCACGCCGCAAAGCTCCGCCCCGACACAGCGCGCATGCGCCCGTGGAGCTCCGCCCTCACACGGCAGCGCTCCGCCCCCCGCGGCTAAGCTCCGCCCCCGACACAGCACGCATGCTCGGCCAAAGCCCCGCCCTTCAGGGCAAAGCTCCGCCCTCCCACTGCAAAGCTCCGCCCCCCATGCACTGCGCATGCGCCAGTGAGGCTCCGCCCTCACGCGGCAAAGCTCCGCCTTACCACCGCAACGCTCCGCCCCCCGCGGCTAAGCTCCGCCCCCGACACAGCACGCATGCTCGGCCAAAGCTCCGCCCTTCAGGGCAAAACTCCGCCCCCCCCGCGGCAAGGCTCCGCCCCCTACACACCACGCATGCGCGGTGAAGCTCCGCCTTACCACCGCAAGGCTCCGCCCCCCGCGGCTAAGCTCCGCCCTGACACACCGCATGGCGTGGTCTCCAGGGGCGGGGCCTGTCGCTAGGGGTGGTGCCCTTCCCCTGCCGGGGAGCTCCAGGGGCGGGGCCCGTCCCTAGGGGCGGGGCCGCTCCACACCAGGACGGGGGCGTGGGCCGGGGCGGGGCTGCAGCGGAGGCCGAGGCGGCCGTGCCAGCAGCAGCCAGCACCTCCCGGGCGGCGAGAGCGGCGCTTCCTTACCGGGAAGCAGCAACGGCTGCGGCGGCATCGCCCCGCGGGCGCCGCGCTGTCGCATGCCCGGTACCGGCCACCGGCACCGGGGAGCACGTGGACGCCACCGCCCCTGCGCGGCTCCCGGCCTGCAGTACCCGCTTTTGGACGCCAGGCGGCAGCACCGAGGCACGGCCAAAACGCCCCACCGCCCCCGGGCGCCACCCGAGCTGCAGTACCCGCTTTTGGACGCCAGGCGGCAGCACCACACCGAGCCCCGCGCTCCGAGCGCTCCCCGCGGGGACAAAGGACTCGCACCCCGGCCCGCCTTGGGCCGCCCGCAGCCGCCGCCGCCTGACGGGGGGGGGGGGGGGCCACAAGCCTCGCCCTTCTCTGCCCCTGCTCCCGCTCACAGCCCACGCAGCCAGAGCCATTGCCTCGCCCCCAAAAAGCACCCAAGCGGCTCGAGCATTTCAGTCCTCTGCACTTGACAGCTCGCAGAGGGCTGCTGGCCCTTTCTCTCCCCGCCCCTCACCCCAGGACCCAGCCGGGGGAAGCAGCGCAGGGAACCTGGTCAATACCTTTGCCTTGGCTCGGCTTTTTTGCCCCCAGAGTAAGCCCCCGGGATTGCTGGATTCATCTGCAGGTGGCATCAGGGGTGGGAGAGTGACACCAGCGAGCCAACAGACCCTGGAGAGATTTTATTAAAAAAAAAGAAAAAAAAAGTGACACTGATGACATCCTGAAGGCACGCGAGGAGATACTGAAAGCTGCTTTGTGTGAGAGGGGCAGCTACGATTATCAGGAAGCGGTGCACGCGAGCAGACCGCCGGCAAGCGCGCGATCTGCGAGCGAGCGATACGCCGGTGACCCTCGGGCTCTGCCGCGGTGCCCTCCGCTCATCCTGCGCACGCCCCGGGCTTCCCGCGCAGGGCTTGCCACTTAAATAAGACCTGCGCGATGTTACTTACCACCCTGCCCTGCGGCACGCAAAGGAATTAGACGTGAAACAGGGAAAGCAAAGAGGCCCGTCGGCTGGCCGCACCAGATGGCCGTAGAGCCCTGCCGGTTCCCTCGCCGCTCTGGACGGCAGCGCAGCTCTGCGCTCCCTGCCGCTCCCGCCAGCGAGCGCGGCGCCTGCGCTTTGACCGCCTGCGGCGCGCCAGACTCGGGAGGCTGGAGGGGCTGGTCCGCCGAGGCGGCGGCTGAGCCGCTCGCTTCCTTCGGCTGCCTCATTTGCCGCCTTCAAACAACCACTTCCACGCTCCCTTTCTTTGTTTCAGACCCCTCTCAACATCTCCTGGCCTGCAAGCCATTTGCAGCAAGCAACACGGCTGAAATACCGTGCTGCTAGAGACCTAGCTGTCGTCTTGCTCCCACGTCCAAAGGCTTTGGGAACCTGAACCCCCTGCTTGTTTTGGCATCGAGACTGCGAGGCGAGAAACACGCCTGGACTCCAACAAGCCAGACGCCTGCCCCGTCGCTCAGCACGGTGCTACGCGGCTGCCCGACCGACACCTTCTGCCGCTAAAACCAGAGCGCGGTTCCCTTCTGAAGAGCCACCGGCAGCGCGGAGAGTCCCTCGCCTTTCCCTGCGCCAGGTCCCCCGGGAACAGCGTCTCGCTCGGACCGGAGCGTGCGGCAGCCTCCGGTCGTCCCAGCCCCTCGCCCGTCCAGAAAGCGCCTGCCTGTAGCAGCGGCAGAACCGCTGCTGCCCAGGGGGGAAAGGAACGGCTCGGGGTGAAGCTCCCCAGGCTGCCCGTGGCCCGTGCGGAGCTGGGGGTCCAGAAGCAAAGGGGTTAGGGGAGGGGTGGAGCAGGGGAGCGGGGGCGCGAGACTGGAGGGCAGGGGACGCGGGGGGCACGGCCCAGGGAAAAAAAAAAAAAAAAACCCGCACGGGGGGAAAAGCCTTGTGTGGGGGGACGTTCGGGTGGAGAGCACTCGGGAGGGCGGAGAGACACGCAGAGGAGGACAGGGGGGAGGAGACGGGGACGGACGGACGGACGGCAGCTATGTGTGGGTACAAAGGTGCACGGGGGGACACGGGTGGGGATGACCTACACCAGGGGGTCCACCCGGCATAATCCACAGCAGATAACTCACCTGGGATAACCCGCAACGGATATTCCGCTCCGGAGAAGGAATCCACGCCAGATAATCCCCAGCAATGCCCCTCAAACTGTCCGCGGTTCACCCCAGATTTGGCCCAAATTGGCGCCGGTTTTTCGTTTGGGGTTTTTTTGTTTGTTGTTGTTGTTCTTTTTTGTTTTTTCTTTTACATCATACAAAACTTGGGGGTTTCTGCTTTTCCAAAATATTCAGTTCTGGGGTTTTCCGGCGCTTTTCCACATCATAACAATGGGTCATTTTTGGTTTTCTGCGTTAAAATGCGGGGGGGCGTGGGGGGTGTGAGTGTGTGCGTGTGCGGTGTGGTGTGTTTGTGCTTGCTTTCCAGCTGCACAAATCCAGGCGGATTCAGCTTTCCTGGGAGCCCCAAACTGTGTTGCTCTTGGATATTGGATATTTTGCTCTTGGACTTGCATATTTTGACACTTTGATATCTTCGACTTCTCTCTTTAGACTTCGGTATCTACTTACAATCCTACCTCTTTAGACTTAGTTATCTGTTTACACTTCCATAGAACCTTTACTTCGATTACACGGGATACCTACTTAGGCTTACTCGGTGACACAGGGTAAGCGTAGGTACTTCTACCTATCCAGACTGACTTCTGGTTTAAATTCCTTCACCTACATCATCTCTTTTTGCATTTTAAACTCCTTTATTTCTTAACATAGAGACAAGTTCTTTTTTATTTTAAAACCCTATCTATCTCCATTGAGATTTTTTAATAATTTCTATAACATAGCAGGTACAGGTTCGTATTTTGAAATCCTTTTACATATATATATATATACACACACATAAAAACGAATATTATTTTTCAATATATATATATAAAGGCGAGAGATTTTTCTCTACTGCAATGCCTCGCACCCGTATTTCCAGTTCTTCACATGGTTAATCACACACACACACACGAGTTTTCAGGCGTTTTGGGACTGTGACCCCCCTTCTCTGGGGGGAAACCTCCCCGTGACACCTTCATCCCCCACTCACCTGCTCCTCTGTTTCATCATCACGCCCCCGCCCCCCGTGACGTTGGGGGGCCCCAAATGACATCATCACCCCCCAGGCCCCTCCACACTTTTTAATCACCCCCCCCAAAAAGGCACAGAACAAGGAAAACAGCTACTTTAATAATGCCATTTACATATGTAGGCGCCCCCCCGAAAAGGGGAGCTCCGCCAGAAAAATAAAATGGGGGCAGCCCCCCCAAACGGCTGCAGCCCCCCCCGGCCCCCGGCCCGCAAGCCGGCGGCTGCCCCACGCCGCGGGGGGAGCCTGCCGGGGGACGGTGCCGCACCTCTCGCTCAGGCTCTGCTCTGCCGTGCTCCCCCTCCGTTCCCGCGCTGGGACGGGCTCCCCGGGGCAACGAACCTCCCCGCTCCCTCTTGGCCCGGGACTCGCCCCACCACGCAGCCCTCGCTGCCGCACCCGCGGGGCACCCGCCGGAGACAGAGCCGGGAGCCTCCAGGCACGGGGCCGGCCCCTTACCCTCGGGACGCTTCACGACAGGCAGGCCAACCTGGGCCGGGGGGTACCTAGCGAGCATCACGAGACGCTTGCAACAAGACACCTGAAAAACAAAAAGCCCAAGCGATATTTCAGCATGTGAAAAAAATAGCACAGCAGTGAGTAGAGGAATTCAGTCAGAGCAAGGGAGAGGAGAGCAGTTGAGCTCAAGGAGGATTCGAGGTAAGCAGGTCAGCTCCAAATACAAGACATCCTTTAAAAGCTAGAGCGACCTGAACGCTTCCCATCAGCATTAAGAGTAACCGGTACGATTCCGAACATGTTCTTCGCATACAAGCACGCGCTCTTGCCGGCGTTGGAAAACGTCTCACCCCTTCCTTACGGCACGGCTGCAGGGAGACGACCCTGCGAGGCTGCAGGACGAGGGCGTACCGCAATCAGAATCTACGCTTACAGGTCCGCCGCAACAGCTACGGCCCTCGCAGCTGCTGCTGCACATCTTGCTGGCTCGGTCGACAAAGCTGGAAGCGAAGCGTAACGCTTTCGAGGGGAAAAGGAAAAGCAAAGGACAAATCGCAGCAATTCGCTTCATACTAAAAAAGCTGTGCGTGTGTTTATAAACATCCAATAAAAATACTTCTGCTGGAGAAGGACTGGATTTTCCTTTGGCGTTAATTTAACTTGCACAGCTGTGAATCGATACCAGTAGATTATCTGTCTCCAAGATACGCAGTTATCATTTGACCAGGGGTTTTTTGCGCCTTACGTCATTAGGAGCGACATCTGGCCAGCCGCGCCGCCCAAGAGAGATGCTGCTGAACTGCCAGGGAAACGCACCCTTGAAAGCCAGACAGAAAGTACTTCAGAGCACTCCGTCAAAAGAGCGGGGGGGAAAACACCCCGTAACGTTCAGTTGCCTCTCCTGGTCAACGTTCAGAACAAATACCTAACTGCTTAAACACACCTAAGCAATTGTACGCCACAGCTAGTTGGCAGTTACAGCTGAAACAACGCAAGGCAGTTTGTAGATCCGATTTTAACTTTTTTTTCCTAAAGTTACATCTAGGAGAGAAAAATCCATGACAGAAGAGATCCCCCATACGGTTTTACTTTGGGGGCAGAATCCAATCCCCGGGGCTGCAACGCGTAAGGCTACCAAAAAGGACCGGCAGATTTGCTAACGCTTTTGGCTGCGCCGAAGCATGCAGAGGAACGCGTGTTGATGACATCTCGGCTGTTGCAACTGAGAACCAGCGATGCCATCAACTTCTGGAAGACGTGCTGTGCTCGGGTCTTTGGAAGCAAACGGACTTTTTTTTTTTTTTTTTTTTTTAAGAGAGTGGAAAGTCTTGCTGCTGCTGACTTCCACTGCCAAGCGCATCATCTCTGAAGATCCCCACTCTGATGGGGCGCTCATAAAACACAACTTCTTTGAATGAGAAAGATTTCCATTCTGGAAAATCTCTTTCCAGCTGAAGTAAGAAATCACACGCTGTAGGTTAAGAAAAAAGGATGCTGCCGAAGCAGTAACTCACCGAAACCACGTCAGGACTCGCTGTCGCTACTTACAAGGCTGGCAATGCTTCTCGGGAAAGCGACGCCGATTCCTCCTCTTTTGTCCACGTCTCTCCTTGGACCTTGATCGCTTTTAGTACGGACGCTAGTATCGCAGTAAGCTTTTCAAGACCTACTGTAAGATATTTTAAAAACTTATTGACTGAAAAAGCACACAGCTTTTATGACAAAAACAAAGCCTGTTTCTTCCGAACGCCTGAACTCTCACAAACATTGTCTTTCCTCTTTTACGACGCAATTATTTTCCCAATAGCATTTCCTAGTAAGCGCACAGAAACACAAGATTGCGCTTTCAGGAAGGCAAAATAAACGGAGGGAAGCCGATTCTGCACAGGCGTTAACACGCTCCAGCGCAGACCTTCTTTGACTTTTAGTATCTGCCTTAAAACAGTTCCTAGAAAAACTACAGAAGGAAGGAGAGCCGGCACATTCTTGACGTTAACTTTGAAGTCCGTACTACAAGCGCCTTAGGAAAAACGCGGACACGCATCGCGGACGTACCTTGTACTCGCAGACCGCTATGGAGCCTTTCCGTCCGTCTTGCACTTTCACGGCAGAAGAAAGGGCGACCACGGTGAAACGGCGGCAGCTGACACTCTGCTGAAAGAGGAAAAAAAAAAAACCCGTAGCATAAAGCTGGGTAGGAGTCCCAAGCTTCCTGGTTTTGTGAAGTTTTGCAAAGACTACAACCGAGGGAAGGAAAAAATAGCCGTTTGGAACATATTGCCAAACAACATTTGGCCGTAAAACTCGGATGCGTTTGACACGCGCCCATTTTTTGGGAACTTGCTATTTGCTTCCCGTTATCGTTGTTCTTCCTTCAGAACCTCTGCTTGTAGCCAACTTGATTTGCTACCGGTTCAAGCGCTTCCCTTCCCGGTATTACTGGCACACGGACCCAGGCAAGTCACTGAACCGCTCTTCTGAACTTCTCCAAACGACAATTACAGCCACGAGAGAGGAGTTCAAGAGAGGAAAAGGAGAGGTCGGGCAGCAAAAGAGCCCTGCAGGCTGCCACCAGTCAACACTGCGCTCTTTTTTTTCTTTTAAATCCACCCCCCCCGCCCCCAAATACAAACAAAGAAACCCCCACGACCTTGTATTTTTTGCCTTTGGGAGCTCATCCCTGTCTCAGCACGAAGCGCAGACGACCCGTATCCCGATTTGCACGTGACGAATCCGTGTTCGGAAGAAATAGGCCAGATCCGTAAGACTGGTGTTATTTTGCGGGTTTTAACAATCGCAACGCAATCGCATCGACCGACGCGTTTGTGACAAAACTCATTAACTTCTAAACGCAGCACCTCCTTGGGTAAAAAAACGTGTTTGAGACTGAAAACAAAATGATGATTCAGAGCTCCCACTCCTGATGGAGCCGTGGGGAAAGGAAGGAAAGTGAAGACAAACAGCAGCAACATCAAGTGAAATTCGCCTCCAATTCCGAGCACGTGCCTAAGAGACTCTGCAAGTCCACACCTCAATCCTAGGAGCGACTAGCCCTTTTCTGGAAGGACAAACTTCCTTACTTCAAAGTCCTAGACCGAAGGCTCCACGGAACAGAACGTGGACCGAGCCACAGGACACCGTGCCATCCACGCCCGAACGGCAAAGAAAAATCACGGAAAACTAAACTTAAGTATCAGTTCCCATCGAGCTTCATTCCTTACGTTTCCACTGGCACCTAGGTGCTCAAAAATGAACTCTACTGACACCGCGTATTACTAACAATTGACTTCTGCGTATCAAAACAAAAGGCTATTTCCAGCTCGCCCATCCAATTAGCACGACCAACCAGAAGTGAAACACCGGAGCCTAAAGAAGGGAACAGGCAGCTCTTCATTTCTCCTAGAGCAAAGTCTGTTCTTTTGCCTGGAAGGCAAACATCCGTAACTCCCAAGGGAGCACTGCAGGAACGAGGTGCGCTCTCTTACCTGCAGTTTGTCCTCGGCTTTTCTGCACGGGCAGCAGATTTGCCTTTCCTCTGGCTTTGATGTGGCGCACCCGTGGCGTCCTTGAACCGGCAAGTGTTTCTCCCCGCTCCCGCAGCCCCAGACGCGCCATTACCTGAGCAGCGAGCGGAATCAAGCACGCAGGATTTTCTGCACGGGACGCAGAAGGTGACGCTGGAAAGGAGGAGGCAAAAAGAGAAGCGGTTTGCCCGGCAGCCACGACCATAGAAACTACACCTGCCGGCATGGCCCGGGGAACCAACGTGGCCGACCAAAAGCCCCGGGCTCCAAGATGCCGCGAGACGCAGCCCTCCCTGCTTTTGGACCCTGCGGGGACACCGTTCCCCACGCCATCGCCGCACGTGGAAGCCCCGCCGAGCCCCCAGCGCGGCTCCGGGCAGCCCCCGCCACCGGCTCCGGCCGGCGCCCCCCCACCGGCGCCGACCCGGCGCCCCCCCACCGCCCGGCCCCGGAGCTCAGCGGCTCGGCGCGGCGCCCCCCCCGCCGCGCGGCCCCGGAGCTCAGCGGCGCGGCGCGGCGCCCCCCCCGCCGCCCGGCACAAGCGGCGCGGCGCGGCGCGGCTCGGCGCGGCTCCCCCCCACCGCCCGGCCCCGGAGCTCAGCGGCTCGGCGCGGCGCGGCTTCCCCCCACCGCCCGGCCCCGGAGCGGAGCGGCTCGGCGCGGCGCGGCTTCCCCCCACCGCCCGGCCCCGGAGCGGCGCGGCTCGGCGCGGCGCCCCCCCCGCCGCCCGGCCCCGGAGCTCAGCGGCTCGGCTCGGCGCCCCCCCGCCGCCCGGCCCCGGAGCTCAGCGGCTCGGCTCGGCGCGGCGCCCCCCCACCGCCCGGCCCCGGAGCGGCGCGGCTCGGCGCGGCGCGGCTCCCCCCGCCGCCCGGCCCCGGAGCTCAGCGGCTCGGCGCGGCGCGGCGCCCCCCCGGCGCCCGGCCCCGGAGCTCAGCGGCTCGGCGCGGCGCCCCCCCCGGCGCCCGGCCCCGGAGCTCAGCGGCTCGGCGCGGCGCGGCGCCCCCCCGGCGCCCGGCCCCGGAGCGGCGCGGCTCGGCGCGGCGCGGCGCCCCCCCCGCCGCCCGGCCCCGGAGCGGCGCGGCTCGGCGCGGCGCCCCCCCCGGACCGGCTCCAGGAAGCTCCGCCCGCCCGGCTCCCACACGGCACCGCACCCTCCCCGCTCCGTGCCTCCCGCCGCCCTCCTCGGGGCTTTCCCCGCTCACCTCCTCGCTGCCTGCAACCGCAGCCCAACGACCGCTCCGCTCCCCTCCGCCCCGGGCTCACCCTGGCCCCTCCGCGCGGGGAACCTCCGCCCACCGCGCCATTCCCGCCCCCGACGCACCGCGCATGCGCTGGCGAAGCTCCGCCCTCCCCGCGGCAAACCCCGCCCTCTGCAGCAAAGCTCCGCCCTGCACACACCACTCATGCGCCAGCGAAGCTCCGCCCTCCCCGCGGCAAGGCTCCGCCCCACGCAGCAAAGCTCCGCCCTGACACAGCGCGCATGCGCCCGTGGAGCTCCGCCCTCACACGGCAAAGCTCCGCCTTACCACCGCAACGCTCCGCCCCCCGCGGCTAAGCTCCGCCCCCGACACAGCACGCATGCGCCAGCGAAGCTCCGCCCTCCACGCGGCAAGGCTCCGCCCCATGCCGCAAAGCTCCGCCCCGACACAGCGCGCATGCGCCCGTGGAGCTCCGCCCTCACACGGCAGCGCTCCGCCCCCCGCGGCTAAGCTCCGCCCCCGACACAGCACGCATGCTCGGCCAAAGCCCCGCCCTTCAGGGCAAAGCTCCGCCCTCCCACTGCAAAGCTCCGCCCCCCATGCACTGCGCATGCGCCAGTGAGGCTCCGCCCTCACGCGGCAAAGCTCCGCCTTACCACCGCAACGCTCCGCCCCCCGCGGCTAAGCTCCGCCCCCGACACAGCACGCATGCTCGGCCAAAGCTCCGCCCTTCAGGGCAAAACTCCGCCCCCCCGCGGCAAGGCTCCGCCCCCTACACACCACGCATGCGCGGTGAAGCTCCGCCTTACCACCGCAAGGCTCCGCCCCCCGCGGCTAAGCTCCGCCCTGACACACCGCACGGGGTGGTCTCCAGGGGCGGGGCCTGTCGCTAGGGGTGGTGCCCTTCCCCTGCCGGGGAGCTCCAGGGGCGGGGCCGCTCCACACCAGGACGGGGGCGTGGGCCGGGGCGGGGCTGCAGCGGAGGCCGAGGCGGCCGTGCCAGCAGCAGCCAGCACCTCCCGGGCGGCGAGAGCGGCGCTTCCTTACCGGGAGGCAGCAACGGCTGCGGCGGCATCGCCCCGCGGGCGCCGCGCTGTCGCATGCCCGGTACCGGCCACCGGCACCGGGGAGCACGTGGACGCCACCGCCCCTGCGCGGCTCCCGGCCTGCAGTACCCGCTTTTGGACGCCAGGCGGCAGCACCGAGGCACGGCCAAAACGCCCCACCGCCCCCGGGCGCCACCCGAGCTGCAGTACCCGCTTTTGGACGCCAGGCGGCAGCACCACACCGAGCCCCGCGCTCCGAGCGCTCCCCGCGGGGACAAAGGACTCGCACCCCGGCCCGCCTTGGGCCGCCCGCAGCCGCCGCCGCCTGACGGGGGGGGGGGGGGGCCACAAGCCTCGCCCTTCTCTGCCCCTGCTCCCGCTCACAGCCCACGCAGCCAGAGCCATTGCCTCGCCCCCAAAAAGCACCCAAGCGGCTCGAGCATTTCAGTCCTCTGCACTTGACAGCTCGCAGAGGGCTGCTGGCCCTTTCTCTCCCCGCCCCTCACCCCAGGACCCAGCCGGGGGAAGCAGCGCAGGGAACCTGGTCAATACCTTTGCCTTGGCTCGGCTTTTTTGCCCCCAGAGTAAGCCCCCGGGATTGCTGGATTCATCTGCAGGTGGCATCAGGGGTGGGAGAGTGACACCAGCGAGCCAACAGACCCTGGAGAGATTTTATTAAAAAAAAAGAAAAAAAAAGTGACACTGATGACATCCTGAAGGCACGCGAGGAGATACTGAAAGCTGCTTTGTGTGAGAGGGGCAGCTACGATTATCAGGAAGCGGTGCACGCGAGCAGACCGCCGGCAAGCGCGCGATCTGCGAGCGAGCGATACGCCGGTGACCCTCGGGCTCTGCCGCGGTGCCCTCCGCTCATCCTGCGCACGCCCCGGGCTTCCCGCGCAGGGCTTGCCACTTAAATAAGACCTGCGCGATGTTACTTACCACCCTGCCCTGCGGCACGCAAAGGAATTAGACGTGAAACAGGGAAAGCAAAGAGGCCCGTCGGCTGGCCGCACCAGATGGCCGTAGAGCCCTGCCGGTTCCCTCGCCGCTCTGGACGGCAGCGCAGCTCTGCGCTCCCTGCCGCTCCCGCCAGCGAGCGCGGCGCCTGCGCTTTGACCGCCTGCGGCGCGCCAGACTCGGGAGGCTGGAGGGGCTGGTCCGCCGAGGCGGCGGCTGAGCCGCTCGCTTCCTTCGGCTGCCTCATTTGCCGCCTTCAAACAACCACTTCCACGCTCCCTTTCTTTGTTTCAGACCCCTCTCAACATCTCCTGGCCTGCAAGCCATTTGCAGCAAGCAACACGGCTGAAATACCGTGCTGCTAGAGACCTAGCTGTCGTCTTGCTCCCACGTCCAAAGGCTTTGGGAACCTGAACCCCCTGCTTGTTTTGGCATCGAGACTGCGAGGCGAGAAACACGCCTGGACTCCAACAAGCCAGACGCCTGCCCCGTCGCTCAGCACGGTGCTACGCGGCTGCCCGACCGACACCTTCTGCCGCTAAAACCAGAGCGCGGTTCCCTTCTGAAGAGCCACCGGCAGCGCGGAGAGTCCCTCGCCTTTCCCTGCGCCAGGTCCCCCGGGAACAGCGTCTCGCTCGGACCGGAGCGTGCGGCAGCCTCCGGTCGTCCCAGCCCCTCGCCCGTCCAGAAAGCGCCTGCCTGTAGCAGCGGCAGAACCGCTGCTGCCCAGGGGGGAAAGGAACGGCTCGGGGTGAAGCTCCCCAGGCTGCCCGTGGCCCGTGCGGAGCTGGGGGTCCAGAAGCAAAGGGGTTAGGGGAGGGGTGGAGCAGGGGAGCGGGGGCGCGAGACTGGAGGGCAGGGGACGCGGGGGGCACGGCCCAGGGAAAAAAAAAAAAAAAAACCCGCACGGGGGGAAAAGCCTTGTGTGGGGGGACGTTCGGGTGGAGAGCACTCGGGAGGGCGGAGAGACACGCAGAGGAGGACAGGGGGGAGGAGACGGACACGGACGGACGGACGGCAGCTATGTGTGGGTACAAAGGTGCACGGGGGGACACGGGTGGGGATGACCTACACCAGGGGGTCCACCCGGCATAATCCACAGCAGATAACTCACCTGGGATAACCCGCAACGGATATTCCGCTCCGGAGAAGGAATCCACGCCAGATAATCCCCAGCAATGCCCCTCAAACTGTCCGCGGTTCACCCCAGATTTGGCCCAAATTGGCGCCGGTTTTTCGTTTGGGGTTTTTTTGTTTGTTGTTGTTGTTCTTTTTTGTTTTTTCTTTTACATCATACAAAACTTGGGGGTTTCTGCTTTTCCAAAATATTCAGTTCTGGGGTTTTCCGGCGCTTTTCCACATCATAACAATGGGTCATTTTTGGTTTTCTGCGTTAAAATGCGGGGGGGCGGGGGGGGTGTGAGTGTGTGCGTGTGCGGTGTGGTGTGTTTGTGCTTGCTTTCCAGCTGCACAAATCCAGGCGGATTCAGCTTTCCTGGGAGCCCCAAACTGTGTTGCTCTTGGATATTGGATATTTTGCTCTTGGACTTGCATATTTTGACACTTTGATATCTTCGACTTCTCTCTTTAGACTTCGGTATCTACTTACAATCCTACCTCTTTAGACTTAGTTATCTGTTTACACTTCCATAGAACCTTTACTTCGATTACACGGGATACCTACTTAGGCTTACTCGGTGACACAGGGTAAGCGTAGGTACTTCTACCTATCCAGACTGACTTCTGTTTTAAATTCCTTCACCTACATCATCTCTTTTTGCATTTTAAACTCCTTTATTTCTTAACATAGAGACAAGTTCTTTTTTATTTTAAAACCCTATCTATCTCCATTGAGATTTTTTAATAATTTCTATAACATAGCAGGTACAGGTTCGTATTTTGAAATCCTTTTACATATATATATATATACACACACATAAAAACGAATATTATTTTTCAATATATATATATAAAGGCGAGAGATTTTTCTCTACTGCAATGCCTCGCACCCGTATTTCCAGTTCTTCACATGGTTAATCACACACACACACACGAGTTTTCAGGCATTTTGGGACTGTGACCCCCCTTCTCTGGGGGGAAACCTCCCCGTGACACCTTCATCCCCCACTCACCTGCTCCTCTGTTTCATCATCACGCCCCCGCCCCCCGTGACGTTGGGGGGCCCCAAATGACATCATCACCCCCCAGGCCCCTCCACACTTTTTAATCACCCCCCCCAAAAAGGCACAGAACAAGGAAAACAGCTACTTTAATAATGCCATTTACATATGTAGGCGCCCCCCCGAAAAGGGGAGCTCCGCCAGAAAAATAAAATGGGGGCAGCCCCCCCAAACGGCTGCAGCCCCCCCCGGCCCCCGGCCCGCAAGCCGGCGGCTGCCCCACGCCGCGGGGGGAGCCTGCCGGGGGACGGTGCCGCACCTCTCGCTCAGGCTCTGCTCTGCCGTGCTCCCCCTCCGTTCCCGCGCTGGGACGGGCTCCCCGGGGCAACGAACCTCCCTGCTCCCTCTTGGCCCGGGACTCGCCCCACCACGCAGCCCTCGCTGCCGCACCCGCGGGGCACCCGCCGGAGACAGAGCCGGGAGCCTCCAGGCACGGGGCCGGCCCCTTACCCTCGGGACGCTTCACGACAGGCAGGCCAACCTGGGCCGGGGGGTACCTAGCGAGCATCACGAGACGCTTGCAACAAGACACCTGAAAAACAAAAAGCCCAAGCGATATTTCAGCATGTGAAAAAAATAGCACAGCAGTGAGTAGAGGAATTCAGTCAGAGCAAGGGAGAGGAGAGCAGTTGAGCTCAAGGAGGATTCGAGGTAAGCAGGTCAGCTCCAAATACAAGACATCCTTTAAAAGCTAGAGCGACCTGAACGCTTCCCATCAGCATTAAGAGTAACCGGTACGATTCCGAACATGTTCTTCGCATACAAGCACGCGCTCTTGCCGGCGTTGGAAAACGTCTCACCCCTTCCTTACGGCACGGCTGCAGGGAGACGACCCTGCGAGGCTGCAGGACGAGGGCGTACCGCAATCAGAATCTACGCTTACAGGTCCGCCGCAACAGCTACGGCCCTCGCAGCTGCTGCTGCACATCTTGCTGGCTCGGTCGACAAAGCTGGAAGCGAAGCGTAACGCTTTCGAGGGGAAAAGGAAAAGCAAAGGACAAATCGCAGCAATTCGCTTCATACTAAAAAAGCTGTGCGTGTGTTTATAAACATCCAATAAAAATACTTCTGCTGGAGAAGGACTGGATTTTCCTTTGGCGTTAATTTAACTTGCACAGCTGTGAATCGATACCAGTAGATTATCTGTCTCCAAGATACGCAGTTATCATTTGACCAGGGGTTTTTTGCGCCTTACGTCATTAGGAGCGACATCTGGCCAGCCGCGCCGCCCAAGAGAGATGCTGCTGAACTGCCAGGGAAACGCACCCTTGAAAGCCAGACAGAAAGTACTTCAGAGCACTCCGTCAAAAGAGCGGGGGGGAAAACACCCCGTAACGTTCAGTTGCCTCTCCTGGTCAACGTTCAGAACAAATACCTAACTGCTTAAACACACCTAAGCAATTGTACGCCACAGCTAGTTGGCAGTTACAGCTGAAACAACGCAAGGCAGTTTGTAGATCCAATTTTAACTTTTTTTTCCTAAAGTTACATCTAGGAGAGAAAAATCCATGACAGAAGAGATCCCCCATACGGTTTTACTTTGGGGGCAGAATCCAATCCCCGGGGCTGCAACGCGTAAGGCTACCAAAAAGGACCGGCAGATTTGCTAACGCTTTTGGCTGCGCCGAAGCATGCAGAGGAACGCGTGTTGATGACATCTCGGCTGTTGCAACTGAGAACCAGCGATGCCATCAACTTCTGGAAGACGTGCTGTGCTCGGGTCTTTGGAAGCAAACGGACTTTTTTTTTTTTTTTTTTTTTTTTTTAAGAGAGTGGAAAGTCTTGCTGCTGCTGACTTCCACTGCCAAGCGCATCATCTCTGAAGATCCCCACTCTGATGGGGCGCTCATAAAACACAACTTCTTTGAATGAGAAAGGTTTCCATTCTGGAAAATCTCTTTCCAGCTGAAGTAAGAAATCACACGCTGTAGGTTAAGAAAAAAGGATGCTGCCGAAGCAGTAACTCACCGAAACCACGTCAGGACTCGCTGTCGCTACTTACAAGGCTGGCAATGCTTCTCGGGAAAGCGACGCCGATTCCTCCTCTTTTGTCCACGTCTCTCCTTGGACCTTGATCGCTTTTAGTACGGACGCTAGTATCGCAGTAAGCTTTTCAAGACCTACTGTAAGATATTTTAAAAACTTATTGACTGAAAAAGCACACAGCTTTTATGACAAAAACAAAGCCTGTTTCTTCCGAACGCCTGAACTCTCACAAACATTGTCTTTCCTCTTTTACGACGCAATTATTTTCCCAATAGCATTTCCTAGTAAGCGCACAGAAACACAAGATTGCGCTTTCAGGAAGGCAAAATAAACGGAGGGAAGCCGATTCTGCACAGGCGTTAACACGCTCCAGCGCAGACCTTCTTTGACTTTTAGTATCTGCCTTAAAACAGTTCCTAGAAAAACTACAGAAGGAAGGAGAGCCGGCACATTCTTGACGTTAACTTTGAAGTCCGTACTACAAGCGCCTTAGGAAAAACACGGACACGCATCGCGGACGTACCTTGTACTCGCAGACCGCTATGGAGCCTTTCCGTCCGTCTTGCACTTTCACGGCAGAAGAAAGGGCGACCACGGTGAAACGGCGGCAGCTGACGCTCTGCTGAAAGAGGAAAAAAAAAAACCCGTAGCATAAAGCTGGGTAGGAGTCCCAAGCTTCCTGGTTTTGTGAAGTTTTGCAAAGACTACAACCGAGGGAAGGAAAAAATAGCCGTTTGGAACATATTGCCAAACAACATTTGGCCGTAAAACTCGGATGCGTTTGACACGCGCCCATTTTTTGGGAACTTGCTATTTGCTTCCCGTTATCGTTGTTCTTCCTTCAGAACCTCTGCTTGTAGCCAACTTGATTTGCTACCGGTTCAAGCGCTTCCCTTCCCGGTATTACTGGCACACGGACCCAGGCAAGTCACTGAACCGCTCTTCTGAACTTCTCCAAACGACAATTACAGCCACGAGAGAGGAGTTCAAGAGAGGAAAAGGAGAGGTCGGGCAGCAAAAGAGCCCTGCAGGCTGCCACCAGTCAACACTGCGCTCTTTTTTCTCTTTTAAATCCACCCTCCCCCGCCCCCAAATACAAACAAAAACAACCCCCACGACCTTGTATTTTTTGCCTTTGGGAGCTCATCCCTGTCTCAGCACGAAGCGCAGACGACCCGTATCCCGATTTGCACGTGACGAATCCGTGTTCGGAAGAAATAGGCCAGATCCGTAAGACTGGTGTTATTTTGCGGGTTTTAACAATCGCAACGCAATCGCATCGACCGACGCGTTTGTGACAAAACTCATTAACTTCTAAACGCAGCACCTCCTTGGGTAAAAAAACGTGTTTGAGACTGAAAACAAAATGATGACTCAGAGCTCCCACTCCTGATGGAGCCGTGGGGAAAGGAAGGAAAGTGAAGACAAACAGCAGCAACATCAAGTGAAATTCGCCTCCAATTCCGAGCACGTGCCTAAGAGACTCTGCAAGTCCACACCTCAATCCTAGGAGCGACTAGCCCTTTTCTGGAAGGACAAACTTCCTTACTTCAAAGTCCTAGACCGAAGGCTCCACGGAACAGAACGTGGACCGAGCCACAGGACACCGTGCCATCCACGCCCGAACGGCAAAGAAAAATCACGGAAAACTAAACTTAAGTATCAGTTCCCATCGAGCTTCATTCCTTACGTTTCCACTGGCACCTAGGTGCTCAAAAATGAACTCTACTGACACCGCGTATTACTAACAATTGACTTCTGCGTATCAAAACAAAAGGCTATTTCCAGCTCGCCCATCCAATTAGCACGACCAACCAGAAGTGAAACACCGGAGCCTAAAGAAGGGAACAGGCAGCTCTTCATTTCTCCTAGAGCAAAGTCTGTTCTTTTGCCTGGAAGGCAAACATCCGTAACTCCCAAGGGAGCACTGCAGGAACGAGGTGCGCTCTCTTACCTGCAGTTTGTCCTCGGCTTTTCTGCACGGGCAGCAGATTTGCCTTTCCTCTGGCTTTGATGTGGCGCACCCGTGGCGTCCTTGAACCGGCAAGTGTTTCTCCCCGCTCCCGCAGCCCCAGACGCGCCATTACCTGAGCAGCGAGCGGAATCAAGCACGCAGGATTTTCTGCACGGGACGCAGAAGGTGACGCTGGAAAGGAGGAGGCAAAAAGAGAAGCGGTTTGCCCGGCAGCCACGACCATAGAAACTACACCTGCCGGCATGGCCCGGGGAACCAACGTGGCCGACCAAAAGCCCCGGGCTCCAAGATGCCGCGAGACGCAGCCCTCCCTGCTTTTGGACCCTGCGGGGACACCGTTCCCCACGCCATCGCCGCACGTGGAAGCCCCGCCGAGCCCCCAGCGCGGCTCCGGGCAGCCCCCGCCACCGGCTCCGGCCGGCCTCCCGGCCCCGGAGCGGCGCGGCTCGGCGCGGCGCGGCTCCCCCCCGCCGCCCGGCCCCGGAGCGGCCCGGCTCGGCGCGGCGCGGCTCCCCCCCGCCGCCCGGCCCCGGAGCGGCGCGGCGCGGCGCGGCTCCCCCCCGCCGCCCGGCCCCGGAGCGGCGCGGCTCGGCGCGGCGCGGCTCCCCCCCGCCGCCCGGCCCCGGAGCGGCGCGGCTCGGCGCGGCGCCCCCCCGCCGCCCGGCCCCGGAGCGGCGCGGCTCGCCGCCCGGCCCCGGAGCGGCGCGGCGCCTCCCCGCCGCCCGGCCCCGGAGCGGCGCGGCTCCCCCCCGCCGCCCTGCCCCGGAGCGGCGCGGCCCCCCCCCCGCCGCCCTGCCCCGGAGCTCAGCGGCCCCCCCCCCGCCGCCCGGCCCCGGAGCGGCGCGGCGCGGCTCGGCGCCCCCCCCGCCGCCCGGCCCCCGAGCGGAGCGGCGCGGCGCCCCCGGCCCCGACCGGCTCCAGGAAGCTCCGCCCGCCGGCTCCCACACGGCACCGCACCTTCCCCGCTCCGTGCCTCCCGCCGGCCCGGCCGCTCCCCCGCAGGCACCGCCGTCCTCCTCGGGGCTTTCCCCGCTCACCTCCTCGCTGCCTGCAGCCGCAGCCCAACGACCGCGCCGCTCCGCTCCGCGCGGGGAACCTCCGCCCACCGCCCCATGCCCGCCCCCGGCGCACCGCGCATGCGCCGGTTGGGACTGCCAGTTTAATCTCGAGGCGCTCGGCGACCTTCTGGATCATCCAGGGGACCTCTGGTTTCATCTCTATGCTCTGGACGACCTTCTCTATCGTCTGGGTCGACTTTCGCTGTCATCTCGATGGTCTGCGGAGCCGCTCTATACTCCGGGAGGACTTCTCCTTGCAGCTCTATGGTCTGAAGGACAGTCTTTAGCATCGGGGAGGACTTTCTGGCTCATCTCTATGCTCTGGAGGACCTTCTCTGTCATCCGGGAGGACTGTGTCGGCTAGTTTGGTGCTTTGGACGAGGTCGTTTTTTGCCGCGCTGGGTTTTGCTTTTTACACTTTTGTGTGCTGTGTACAATTTTGTTTGAATGATTGTGTTTGCATTTCTCGTTGTTTATTGTTTCTTTTGTTTTGTAGGGGGTGCCAGAAAAATGTAACTGCTTTGAATAATTAGTTGATTCAGTTTCATAACAAGATGGGAATTGCCCTTCCATGTGGGAGGAATGAATTGTTATAGGAAGATGTGGTGTTACTAGTTTAATCATTGCTTCCTCCCACCTGGGAGGGTGTATGTATATATTTGTATACATATTTATATAGTACAAAGGAAAAAAAAAAACAAATAACAAACACTATAAAAAAATGAACTAAAAAAAAATTAAAAAATGGTAAGGCTGGTGCAGCAGTAGCAACCAGCTCCTACCCTGGGAGTAATTTTTTTTTTAATTTAAATTAATTATGACTCCCAGGGATAATTGTCATAATTGTCATTTTGTTTTCATTTCTACATGTCTGCAAAGGAAAAATTTCAATTCCACCTGGAACCTGCAAAGAAACAAAGCACCCCCACACCATCATAAAACGTTAGATACATTCCAAACGCACCGCTCATTCAGCTACCACCCAAACCACGCCTCGGTCTCGGCCGATCCGTTCCACCACCAGCACGCCACAACGGACCGTCGCCCTGCCTCTGCGGCGCTCCCTGGGAACGGTGTTCCCGAGGGCCTCAAAAAAAAAAAAAAAAAAAAAAAAACAAAAATCGCCCTGCCTGAGAAAACCCCGGCCCGAGCCTGACCTCCGCCCAAACCTTGGCGATGATCATCGCCTCGCAGAGCAGCCGGGACCGGGGGAAAAAAAAACGCAGCGGGGGGGAGGGAAATGCCCCAGCTGGGGTTTTTTTATTCTATAGTATATATGAAATAAATTACTCTCAACATTACATACGACCTGCAATAAAATACTTCACACGTACAAGGTTAGGCACATTCAGGAACCGAACAATCCTTCAACCACCGCTCACTCAAACCACTACACTTACACCACCCAGCTGCCACTGCAGCACAGCCCCCCGGTTCCAGAGCTATCCCTGCAACTGCCTCGCCGCGCACCTCTAAACAACCTTGGGCTCCGTACGATTCCCAAGTTTCACCTTCCGTTACGGCAAGGCGAAGAAGACGCTTCGCTACGTGCGCCGGTCCAGCCTCCGGCACCCGCAAAACACAACAGAAGTAACTGCGGCACCTGTCTACAGCTGCTTGCCTCGAGATGGCCCGTACAATCTTTGCCTACAGATACTGTACAAATGGACGTATCACCGTGAGGCTATGCTACCCCCAACTCCAATATGGCAACGCTCCTGGGCAGAGCGGCTCCAACCCCGACACACAGACAGACACTGCACACAGATGCCACAAACGACGTGACCTCGAGACCCGAGAAGATCACGAGCGGGAACGACTCCGGTAGGGAAGATGCCTCCGGCACGGAACCCCTACGGTGCCTGCCGTGGCCCAGGAGATAAAACTACCATCTAAAAAAGATAAATGGATGCATGACAAGCCAGGATTTAAGACCTAAGACCATTAAGGAACCAGGGATGAAACCCCTGAAGACGACCGTAGAAACGTAACTCTCAAAAGCAGACCTGCGGAGACCGCCCGGCCGGCCACCGCAACAGACGATCCCTCGGAAACATCTGGAACGCGACGCTTCCCGGACACGTCCGTGCTTTAAGCTACGACGGCAAGATAAGCAGGGCTCAAGAAACGCTATGCCGATGAGGCGATGCGTTCGAGACGCCCTCGAGGTAAGCCTCCCGAGGGGCCCGATGATCACAAAGAGCTACGGAAACATCGAGACCTGAGAAAGCCATGGTACGAGACACAGAAGACAGACAGACTACGCAAAAGCAAAACGCACAGACACAGGATGGAACTGCCCTGCTCAGCAAACGTCAGCAGCGCGCTAACAACAGTAACCCGCTCCTTTGCCCTTCCCAAAGGAGACTGCTCCTGGACAGGCCTCTCCCCGACACCAACTTTAGAACCCCTCCCTGCAATTCCTATCCTTGTTACCTCCTCAGCCCTGATCCCGCAACTGAGCTTTCAGAGGGCCAGGGATCTGAATCCACCCTCAAAAAAGAAAGAAAACCACCACACACCTAACTAGAACATTCCTGCACTCACCCAGTTCCTCTTCGTCATCTAAAACAAAACAAAAAAAACCAAAAAAAACCAAAAAAAACCAAAAAAAACCAAAAACCACAAAAACCACAAAAACCACAAAAACCACAAAAACCACAAAAACCACAAAAACCACAAAAACCACAAAAACCACAAAAACCACAAAAACCACAAAAACCACAAAAACCACAAAAACCACAAAAACCACAAAAACCACAAAAACCACAAAAACCACAAAAACCACAAAAACCACAAAAACCACAAAAACCACAAAAACCACAAAAACCACAAAAACCACAAAAACCACAAAAACCACAAAAACCACAAAAACCACAAAAACCACAAAAACCACAAAAACCACAAAAACCACAAAAACCCCCCAAAACAAACAAAAAAACCAACACCAAACTCCCAACCCACAAACCCACAACCCACTAACAAACTAAAACACAGCGCTGGTATTCAGCATCGGTCTGGTTACTGCCAACCGCTTCTGCGACACCCTCCTCCTCAAAAGCACCCTACCGCTCCGCTCACCTGCTACACGCCTATTCTAAAGAAAGATGCTGCGACTGTCACTCGGTGCGCCTAGGATGCCAGGAGACACAAAGTGCCCGTGGCACCGGGCAGAGCACGGGAAGCTGAAAGGTCCTTGAGTGGTGTCAGCGCTACTTAGCGACAAACAAAACGTCAGCGTGTTACCAACATGATGCTCATCCGAAATCCAAAAGGCAGCACTGTGCCAGCTACTAGGAAGAACCTTAACTCTCTGCCAGCCGAAAGCAGGACGCTTTGAACAGCAAGGGCGACTGAAGAAATAAGGAAAAAACTTAATAAATAAATAGCGACAGGGAGCTCCATCAGGGAAGGAAAATTTAGAAAGCGAGGGCACTAAGGGAAGAGAAGAAACAATTAAACCCAGCTAAACCCCCAGGGGAAAAGTCAACCTAGAACATGGAAAAAGCCACAGGGATTAGGGAAATAAATGGGAAAATTAAAAAACAGGACAGCGAACTAGAGGGACGGAGAAGGAAGATTCAAAAAACGAGGGCCCTAAGGAAAGACAAGAAAGAATTAAAACAGAAATACAGGGGAATAAAGGCAGCAAAGAGGAGAAAAGGAGTCAGGAAAGTGTTTAAAGGAAGCGGCGATTAAGAACATCGGGAAGTGATTTAAAAACCCGCATGGGTGAACTAAAACGGAGACGGAAAAAAGGGAAAAAGACAGAAAATTATTTTTTAATAGTTTATATAATACAGCAGATACAGGTTTGTATTTTGAAATCCTCCTTTTTAAAAACTTATTGACTGAAAAAGCACACAGCTTTTATGACGAAAACAAAGCCTGTTTCTTCTGAACTCTTGCAAACATTGCCTTTCCTCTTTTAGGATAAAATGGTTTTCCCGATATCCTTTCCTAGTAAGCGCACAGAAACACAAGATTGCGCTTTCGGGAAGGCAAAATAAACGGAGGGAAGCCGACTTTGCACAGGCGTTAACACGCTCCAGCGCAGACCTTCTTTGACTTTTAGTATCTGCCTTAAAACAGTTCCTAGAAAAACTACAGAAGGAAGGAGAGCCGGCACATTCTTGACGTTAACTTTGAAGTCCGTACTACAAGCGCCTTCGGAAAAACACGGACACGCATCGCGGACGTACCTTGTACTCGCAGACCGCTATGGAGCCTTTCCGTCCGTCTTGCACTTTCATGGCAGAAGAAAGGGCGACCACGGTGAAACGGCGGCAGCTGACGCTCTGCTGAAAGAGGAAAAAAAAAAACCCGTAGCATAAAGCTGGGTAGGAGTCCCAAGCTTCCTGGTTTTGTGAAGTTTTGCAAAGACTACAACCGAGGGAAGGAAAAAATAGCCGTTTGGAACATGTTGCCAAACAACATTTGGCCGTAAAACTCGGATGCGTTTGACACGCGCCCATTTTTTGGGAACTTGCTATTTGCTTCCCGTTATCGTTGTTCTTCCTTCAGAACCTCTGCTTGTAGCCAACTTGATTTGCTACCGGTTCAAGCGCTTCCCTTCCCGGTATTACTGGCACACGGACCCAGGCAAGTCACTGAACCGCTCTTCTGAACTTCTCCAAACGACAATTACAGCCACGAGAGAGGAGTTCAAGGGAGGAAAAGGAGAGGTCGGGCAGCAAAAGAGCCCTGCAGGCTGCCACCAGTCAACACTGCGCTCTTTTTTTTCTTTTAAATCCACCCCCCCCGCCCCCAAATACAAACAAAGAAACCCCCACGACCTTGTATTTTTTGCCTTTGGGAGCTCATCCCTGTCTCAGCACGAAGCGCAGACGACCCGTATCCCGATTTGCACGTGACGAATCCGTGTTCGGAAGAAATAGGCCAGATCCGTAAGACTGGTGTTATTTTGCGGGTTTTAACAATCGCAACGCAATCGCATCGACCGACGCGTTTGTGACAAAACTCATTAACTTCTAAACGCAGCACCTCCTTGGGTAAAAAAACGTGTTTGAGACTGAAAACAAAATGATGATTCAGAGCTCCCACTCCTGATGGAGCCGTGGGGAAAGGAAGGAAAGTGAAGACAAACAGCAGCAACATCAAGTGAAATTCGCCTCCAATTCCGAGCACGTGCCTAAGAGACTCTGCAAGTCCACACCTCAATCCTAGGAGCGACTAGCCCTTTTCTGGAAGGACAAACTTCCTTACTTCAAAGTCCTAGACCGAAGGCTCCACGGAACAGAACGTGGACCGAGCCACAGGACACCGTGCCATCCACGCCCGAACGGCAAAGAAAAATCACGGAAAACTAAACTTAAGTATCAGTTCCCATCGAGCTTCATTCCTTACGTTTCCACTGGCACCTAGGTGCTCAAAAATGAACTCTACTGACACCGCGTATTACTAACAATTGACTTCTGCGTATCAAAACAAAAGGCTATTTCCAGCTCGCCCATCCAATTAGCACGACCAACCAGAAGTGAAACACCGGAGCCTAAAGAAGGGAACAGGCAGCTCTTCATTTCTCCTAGAGCAAAGTCTGTTCTTTTGCCTGGAAGGCAAACATCCGTAACTCCCAAGGGAGCACTGCAGGAACGAGGTGCGCTCTCTTACCTGCAGTTTGTCCTCGGCTTTTCTGCACGGGCAGCAGATTTGCCTTTCCTCTGGCTTTGATGTGGCGCACCCGTGGCGTCCTTGAACCGGCAAGTGTTTCTCCCCGCTCCCGCAGCCCCAGACGCGCCATTACCTGAGCAGCGAGCGGAATCAAGCACGCAGGATTTTCTGCACGGGACGCAGAAGGTGACACTGGAAAGGAGGAGGCAAAAAGAGAAGCGGTTTGCCCGGCAGCCACGACCATAGAAACTACACCTGCCGGCATGGCCCGGGGAACCAACGTGGCCGACCAAAAGCCCCGGGCTCCAAGATGCCGCGAGACGCAGCCCTCCCTGCTTTTGGACCCTGCGGGGACACCGTTCCCCACGCCATCGCCGCACGTGGAAGCCCCGCCGAGCCCCCAGCGCGGCTCCGGGCAGCCCCCGCCACCGGCTCCGGCCGGCGCCCCCCCACCGGCGCCGACCCGGCGCCCCCCCACCGCCCGGCCCCGGAGCTCAGCGGCTCGGCGCGGCGCCCCCCCGCCGCGCGGCCCCGGAGCTCAGCGGCGCGGCGCGGCGCCCCCCCCGCCGCCCGGCACAAGCGGCGCGGCGCGGCGCGGCTCGGCGCGGCTCCCCCCCACCGCCCGGCCCCGGAGCTCAGCGGCTCGGCGCGGCGCGGCTTCCCCCCGGCGCCCGGCCCCGGAGCGGAGCGGCTCGGCGCGGCGCGGCTTCCCCCCACCGCCCGGCCCCGGAGCGGCGCGGCTCGGCGCGGCGCCCCCCCCCGCCGCCCGGCCCCGGAGCTCAGCGGCTCGGCTCGGCGCCCCCCCGCCGCCCGGCCCCGGAGCTCAGCGGCTCGGCGCGGCGCGGCGCCCCCCCCGGCGCCCGGCCCCGGAGCTCAGCGGCTCGGCGCGGCGCGGCGCCCCCCCGGCGCCCGGCACAAGCGGCGCGGCGCGGCTCGGCGCGGCTCCCCCCCACCGCCCGGCCCCGGAGCGGCGCGGCTCGGCGCGGCGCGGCTCCCCCCGCCGCCCGGCCCCGGAGCTCAGCGGCTCGGCGCGGCGCGGCGCCCCCCCGGCGCCCGGCCCCGGAGCTCAGCGGCTCGGCGCGGCGCCCCCCCGGCGCCCGGCCCCGGAGCTCAGCGGCTCGGCGCGGCGCGGCGCCCCCCCGGCGCCCGGCCCCGGAGCGGCGCGGCTCGGCGCGGCGCGGCGCCCCCCCCGCCGCCCGGCCCCGGAGCGGCGCGGCTCGGCGCGGCGCCCCCCCGGACCGGCTCCAGGAAGCTCCGCCCGCCCGGCTCCCACACGGCACCGCACCCTCCCCGCTCCGTGCCTCCCGCCGCCCTCCTCGGGGCTTTCCCCGCTCACCTCCTCGCTGCCTGCAACCGCAGCCCAACGACCGCTCCGCTCCCCTCCGCCCCGGGCTCACCCTGGCCCCTCCGCGCGGGGAACCTCCGCCCACCGCGCCATTCCCGCCCCCGACGCACCGCGCATGCGCTGGCGAAGCTCCGCCCTCCCCGCGGCAAACCCCGCCCTCTGCAGCAAAGCTCCGCCCTGCACACACCACTCATGCGCCAGCGAAGCTCCGCCCTCCCCGCGGCAAGGCTCCGCCCCACGCGGCAAAGCTCCGCCCTGACACAGCGCGCATGCGCCCGTGGAGCTCCGCCCTCACACGGCAAAGCTCCGCCTTACCACCGCAACGCTCCGCCCCCCGCGGCTAAGCTCCGCCCCCGACACAGCACGCATGCGCCAGCGAAGCTCCGCCCTCCACGCGGCAAGGCTCCGCCCCATGCCGCAAAGCTCCGCCCCGACACAGCGCGCATGCGCCCGTGGAGCTCCGCCCTCACACGGCAGCGCTCCGCCCCCCGCGGCTAAGCTCCGCCCCCGACACAGCACGCATGCTCGGCCAAAGCCCCGCCCTTCAGGGCAAAGCTCCGCCCTCCCACTGCAAAGCTCCGCCCCCCATGCACTGCGCATGCGCCAGTGAGGCTCCGCCCTCACGCGGCAAAGCTCCGCCTTACCACCGCAACGCTCCGCCCCCCGCGGCTAAGCTCCGCCCCCGACACAGCACGCATGCTCGGCCAAAGCTCCGCCCTTCAGGGCAAAACTCCGCCCCCCCGCGGCAAGGCTCCGCCCCCTACACACCACGCATGCGCGGTGAAGCTCCGCCTTACCACCGCAAGGCTCCGCCCCCCGCGGCTAAGCTCCGCCCTGACACACCGCACGGGGTGGTCTCCAGGGGCGGGGCCTGTCGCTAGGGGTGGTGCCCTTCCCCTGCCGGGGAGCTCCAGGGGCGGGGCCGCTCCACACCAGGACGGGGGCGTGGGCCGGGGCGGGGCTGCAGCGGAGGCCGAGGCGGCCGTGCCAGCAGCAGCCAGCACCTCCCGGGCGGCGAGAGCGGCGCTTCCTTACCGGGAGGCAGCAACGGCTGCGGCGGCATCGCCCCGCGGGCGCCGCGCTGTCGCATGCCCGGTACCGGCCACCGGCACCGGGGAGCACGTGGACGCCACCGCCCCTGCGCGGCTCCCGGCCTGCAGTACCCGCTTTTGGACGCCAGGCGGCAGCACCGAGGCACGGCCAAAACGCCCCACCGCCCCCGGGCGCCACCCGAGCTGCAGTACCCGCTTTTGGACGCCAGGCGGCAGCACCACACCGAGCCCCGCGCTCCGAGCGCTCCCCGCGGGGACAAAGGACTCGCACCCCGGCCCGCCTTGGGCCGCCCGCAGCCGCCGCCGCCTGACGGGGGGGGGGGGGGGCCACAAGCCTCGCCCTTCTCTGCCCCTGCTCCCGCTCACAGCCCACGCAGCCAGAGCCATTGCCTCGCCCCCAAAAAGCACCCAAGCGGCTCGAGCATTTCAGTCCTCTGCACTTGACAGCTCGCAGAGGGCTGCTGGCCCTTTCTCTCCCCGCCCCTCACCCCAGGACCCAGCCGGGGGAAGCAGCGCAGGGAACCTGGTCAATACCTTTGCCTTGGCTCGGCTTTTTTGCCCCCAGAGTAAGCCCCCGGGATTGCTGGATTCATCTGCAGGTGGCATCAGGGGTGGGAGAGTGACACCAGCGAGCCAACAGACCCTGGAGAGATTTTATTAAAAAAAAAGAAAAAAAAAGTGACACTGATGACATCCTGAAGGCACGCGAGGAGATACTGAAAGCTGCTTTGTGTGAGAGGGGCAGCTACGATTATCAGGAAGCGGTGCACGCGAGCAGACCGCCGGCAAGCGCGCGATCTGCGAGCGAGCGATACGCCGGTGACCCTCGGGCTCTGCCGCGGTGCCCTCCGCTCATCCTGCGCACGCCCCGGGCTTCCCGCGCAGGGCTTGCCACTTAAATAAGACCTGCGCGATGTTACTTACCACCCTGCCCTGCGGCACGCAAAGGAATTAGACGTGAAACAGGGAAAGCAAAGAGGCCCGTCGGCTGGCCGCACCAGATGGCCGTAGAGCCCTGCCGGTTCCCTCGCCGCTCTGGACGGCAGCGCAGCTCTGCGCTCCCTGCCGCTCCCGCCAGCGAGCGCGGCGCCTGCGCTTTGACCGCCTGCGGCGCGCCAGACTCGGGAGGCTGGAGGGGCTGGTCCGCCGAGGCGGCGGCTGAGCCGCTCGCTTCCTTCGGCTGCCTCATTTGCCGCCTTCAAACAACCACTTCCACGCTCCCTTTCTTTGTTTCAGACCCCTCTCAACATCTCCTGGCCTGCAAGCCATTTGCAGCAAGCAACACGGCTGAAATACCGTGCTGCTAGAGACCTAGCTGTCGTCTTGCTCCCACGTCCAAAGGCTTTGGGAACCTGAACCCCCTGCTTGTTTTGGCATCGAGACTGCGAGGCGAGAAACACGCCTGGACTCCAACAAGCCAGACGCCTGCCCCGTCGCTCAGCACGGTGCTACGCGGCTGCCCGACCGACACCTTCTGCCGCTAAAACCAGAGCGCGGTTCCCTTCTGAAGAGCCACCGGCAGCGCGGAGAGTCCCTCGCCTTTCCCTGCGCCAGGTCCCCCGGGAACAGCGTCTCGCTCGGACCGGAGCGTGCGGCAGCCTCCGGTCGTCCCAGCCCCTCGCCCGTCCAGAAAGCGCCTGCCTGTAGCAGCGGCAGAACCGCTGCTGCCCAGGGGGGAAAGGAACGGCTCGGGGTGAAGCTCCCCAGGCTGCCCGTGGCCCGTGCGGAGCTGGGGGTCCAGAAGCAAAGGGGTTAGGGGAGGGGTGGAGCAGGGGAGCGGGGGCGCGAGACTGGAGGGCAGGGGACGCGGGGGGCACGGCCCAGGGAAAAAAAAAAAAAAAAACCCGCACGGGGGGAAAAGCCTTGTGTGGGGGGACGTTCGGGTGGAGAGCACTCGGGAGGGCGGAGAGACACGCAGAGGAGGACAGGGGGGAGGAGACGGACACGGACGGACGGACGGCAGCTATGTGTGGGTACAAAGGTGCACGGGGGGACACGGGTGGGGATGACCTACACCAGGGGGTCCACCCGGCATAATCCACAGCAGATAACTCACCTGGGATAACCCGCAACGGATATTCCGCTCCGGAGAAGGAATCCACGCCAGATAATCCCCAGCAATGCCCCTCAAACTGTCCGCGGTTCACCCCAGATTTGGCCCAAATTGGCGCCGGTTTTTCGTTTGGGGTTTTTTTGTTTGTTGTTGTTGTTCTTTTTTGTTTTTTCTTTTACATCATACAAAACTTGGGGGTTTCTGCTTTTCCAAAATATTCAGTTCTGGGGTTTTCCGGCGCTTTTCCACATCATAACAATGGGTCATTTTTGGTTTTCTGCGTTAAAATGCGGGGGGGCGGGGGGGGTGTGAGTGTGTGCGTGTGCGGTGTGGTGTGTTTGTGCTTGCTTTCCAGCTGCACAAATCCAGGCGGATTCAGCTTTCCTGGGAGCCCCAAACTGTGTTGCTCTTGGATATTGGATATTTTGCTCTTGGACTTGCATATTTTGACACTTTGATATCTTCGACTTCTCTCTTTAGACTTCGGTATCTACTTACAATCCTACCTCTTTAGACTTAGTTATCTGTTTACACTTCCATAGAACCTTTACTTCGATTACACGGGATACCTACTTAGGCTTACTCGGTGACACAGGGTAAGCGTAGGTACTTCTACCTATCCAGACTGACTTCTGTTTTAAATTCCTTCACCTACATCATCTCTTTTTGCATTTTAAACTCCTTTATTTCTTAACATAGAGACAAGTTCTTTTTTATTTTAAAACCCTATCTATCTCCATTGAGATTTTTTAATAATTTCTATAACATAGCAGGTACAGGTTCGTATTTTGAAATCCTTTTACATATATATATATATACACACACATAAAAACGAATATTATTTTTCAATATATATATATAAAGGCGAGAGATTTTTCTCTACTGCAATGCCTCGCACCCGTATTTCCAGTTCTTCACATGGTTAATCACACACACACACACGAGTTTTCAGGCATTTTGGGACTGTGACCCCCCTTCTCTGGGGGGAAACCTCCCCGTGACACCTTCATCCCCCACTCACCTGCTCCTCTGTTTCATCATCACGCCCCCGCCCCCCGTGACGTTGGGGGGCCCCAAATGACATCATCACCCCCCAGGCCCCTCCACACTTTTTAATCACCCCCCCCAAAAAGGCACAGAACAAGGAAAACAGCTACTTTAATAATGCCATTTACATATGTAGGCGCCCCCCCGAAAAGGGGAGCTCCGCCAGAAAAATAAAATGGGGGCAGCCCCCCCAAACGGCTGCAGCCCCCCCCGGCCCCCGGCCCGCAAGCCGGCGGCTGCCCCACGCCGCGGGGGGAGCCTGCCGGGGGACGGTGCCGCACCTCTCGCTCAGGCTCTGCTCTGCCGTGCTCCCCCTCCGTTCCCGCGCTGGGACGGGCTCCCCGGGGCAACGAACCTCCCCGCTCCCTCTTGGCCCGGGACTCGCCCCACCACGCAGCCCTCGCTGCCGCACCCGCGGGGCACCCGCCGGAGACAGAGCCGGGAGCCTCCAGGCACGGGGCCGGCCCCTTACCCTCGGGACGCTTCACGACAGGCAGGCCAACCTGGGCCGGGGGGTACCTAGCGAGCATCACGAGACGCTTGCAACAAGACACCTGAAAAACAAAAAGCCCAAGCGATATTTCAGCATGTGAAAAAAATAGCACAGCAGTGAGTAGAGGAATTCAGTCAGAGCAAGGGAGAGGAGAGCAGTTGAGCTCAAGGAGGATTCGAGGTAAGCAGGTCAGCTCCAAATACAAGACATCCTTTAAAAGCTAGAGCGACCTGAACGCTTCCCATCAGCATTAAGAGTAACCGGTACGATTCCGAACATGTTCTTCGCATACAAGCACGCGCTCTTGCCGGCGTTGGAAAACGTCTCACCCCTTCCTTACGGCACGGCTGCAGGGAGACGACCCTGCGAGGCTGCAGGACGAGGGCGTACCGCAATCAGAATCTACGCTTACAGGTCCGCCGCAACAGCTACGGCCCTCGCAGCTGCTGCTGCACATCTTGCTGGCTCGGTCGACAAAGCTGGAAGCGAAGCGTAACGCTTTCGAGGGTAAAAGGAAAAGCAAAGGACAAATCGCAGCAATTCGCTTCATACTAAAAAAGCTGTGCGTGTGTTTATAAACATCCAATAAAAATACTTCTGCTGGAGAAGGACTGGATTTTCCTTTGGCGTTAATTTAACTTGCACAGCTGTGAATCGATACCAGTAGATTATCTGTCTCCAAGATACGCAGTTATCATTTGACCAGGGGTTTTTTGCGCCTTACGTCATTAGGAGCGACATCTGGCCAGCCGCGCCGCCCAAGAGAGATGCTGCTGAACTGCCAGGGAAACGCACCCTTGAAAGCCAGACAGAAAGTACTTCAGAGCACTCCGTCAAAAGAGCGGGGGGGAAAACACCCCGTAACGTTCAGTTGCCTCTCCTGGTCAACGTTCAGAACAAATACCTAACTGCTTAAACACACCTAAGCAATTGTACGCCACAGCTAGTTGGCAGTTACAGCTGAAACAACGCAAGGCAGTTTGTAGATCCGATTTTAACTTTTTTTTCCTAAAGTTACATCTAGGAGAGAAAAATCCATGACAGAAGAGATCCCCCATACGGTTTTACTTTGGGGGCAGAATCCAATCCCCGGGGCTGCAACGCGTAAGGCTACCAAAAAGGACCGGCAGATTTGCTAACGCTTTTGGCTGCGCCGAAGCATGCAGAGGAACGCGTGTTGATGACATCTCGGCTGTTGCAACTGAGAACCAGCGATGCCATCAACTTCTGGAAGACGTGCTGTGCTCGGGTCTTTGGAAGCAAACGGACTTTTTTTTTTTTTTTTTTTTTTTAAGAGAGTGGAAAGTCTTGCTGCTGCTGACTTCCACTGCCAAGCGCATCATCTCTGAAGATCCCCACTCTGATGGGGCGCTCATAAAACACAACTTCTTTGAATGAGAAAGATTTCCATTCTGGAAAATCTCTTTCCAGCTGAAGTAAGAAATCACACGCTGTAGGTTAAGAAAAAAGGATGCTGCCGAAGCAGTAACTCACCGAAACTACGTCAGGACTCGCTGTCGCTACTTACAAGGCTGGCAATGCTTCTCGGGAAAGCGACGCCGATTCCTCCTCTTTTGTCCACGTCTCTCCTTGGACCTTGATCGCTTTTAGTACGGACGCTAGTATCGCAGTAAGCTTTTCAAGACCTACTGTAAGATATTTTAAAAACTTATTGACTGAAAAAGCACACAGCTTTTATGACAAAAACAAAGCCTGTTTCTTCCGAACGCCTGAACTCTCACAAACATTGTCTTTCCTCTTTTACGACGCAATTATTTTCCCAATAGCATTTCCTAGTAAGCGCACAGAAACACAAGATTGCGCTTTCAGGAAGGCAAAATAAACGGAGGGAAGCCGATTCTGCACAGGCGTTAACACGCTCCAGCGCAGACCTTCTTTGACTTTTAGTATCTGCCT
Source organism: Platalea leucorodia (assembly GCF_965183815.1). Taxonomy (NCBI): domain Eukaryota; kingdom Metazoa; phylum Chordata; class Aves; order Pelecaniformes; family Threskiornithidae; genus Platalea; species Platalea leucorodia. Next base: position 87,529 of record NW_028121434.1, on the reverse strand, counting down.
TAAAACAGTTCCTAGAAAAACTACAGAAGGAAGGAGAGCCGGCACATTCTTGACGTTAACTTTGAAGTCCGTACTACAAGTGCCTTAGGAAAAACGCGGACACGCATCGCGGACGTACCTTGTACTCGCAGACCGCTATGGAGCCTTTCCGTCCGTCTTGCACTTTCACGGCAGAAGAAAGGGCGACCACGGTGAAACGGCGGCAGCTGACGCTCTGCTGAAAGAGGAAAAAAAAAAAACCCGTAGCATAAAGCTGGGTAGGAGTCCCAAGCTTCCTGGTTTTGTGAAGTTTTGCAAAGACTACAACCGAGGGAAGGAAAAAATAGCCGTTTGGAACATATTGCCAAACAACATTTGGCCGTAAAACTCGGATGCGTTTGACACGCGCCCATTTTTTGGGAACTTGCTATTTGCTTCCCGTTATCGTTGTTCTTCCTTCAGAACCTCTGCTTGTAGCCAACTTGATTTGCTACCGGTTCAAGCGCTTCCCTTCCCGGTATTACTGGCACACGGACCCAGGCAAGTCACTGAACCGCTCTTCTGAACTTCTCCAAACGACAATTACAGCCACGAGAGAGGAGTTCAAGAGAGGAAAAGGAGAGGTCGGGCTGCAAAAGAGCCCTGCAGGCTGCCACCAGTCAACACTGCGCTCTTTTTTTTCTTTTAAATCCACCCCCCCCGCCCCCAAATACAAACAAAGAAACCCCCACGACCTTGTATTTTTTGCCTTTGGGAGCTCATCCCTGTCTCAGCACGAAGCGCAGACGACCCGTATCCCGATTTGCACGTGACGAATCCGTGTTCGGAAGAAATAGGCCAGATCCGTAAGACTGGTGTTATTTTGCGGGTTTTAACAATCGCAACGCAATCGCATCGACCGACGCGTTTGTGACAAAACTCATTAACTTCTAAACGCAGCACCTCCTTGGGTAAAAAAACGTGTTTGAGACTGAAAACAAAATGATGATTCAGAGCTCCCACTCCTGATGGAGCCGTGGGGAAAGGAAGGAAAGTGAAGACAAACAGCAGCAACATCAAGTGAAATTCGCCTCCAATTCCGAGCACGTGCCTAAGAGACTCTGCAAGTCCACACCTCAATCCTAGGAGCGACTAGCCCTTTTCTGGAAGGACAAACTTCCTTACTTCAAAGTCCTAGACCGAAGGCTCCACGGAACAGAACGTGGACCGAGCCACAGGACACCGTGCCATCCACGCCCGAACGGCAAAGAAAAATCACGGAAAACTAAACTTAAGTATCAGTTCCCATCGAGCTTCATTCCTTACGTTTCCACTGGCACCTAGGTGCTCAAAAATGAACTCTACTGACACCGCGTATTACTAACAATTGACTTCTGCGTATCAAAACAAAAGGCTATTTCCAGCTCGCCCATCCAATTAGCACGACCAACCAGAAGTGAAACACCGGAGCCTAAAGAAGGGAACAGGCAGCTCTTCATTTCTCCTAGAGCAAAGTCTGTTCTTTTGCCTGGAAGGCAAACATCCGTAACTCCCAAGGGAGCACTGCAGGAACGAGGTGCGCTCTCTTACCTGCAGTTTGTCCTCGGCTTTTCTGCACGGGCAGCAGATTTGCCTTTCCTCTGGCTTTGATGTGGCGCACCCGTGGCGTCCTTGAACCGGCAAGTGTTTCTCCCCGCTCCCGCAGCCCCAGACGCGCCATTACCTGAGCAGCGAGCGGAATCAAGCACGCAGGATTTTCTGCACGGGACGCAGAAGGTGACGCTGGAAAGGAGGAGGCAAAAAGAGAAGCGGTTTGCCCGGCAGCCACGACCATAGAAACTACACCTGCCGGCATGGCCCGGGGAACCAACGTGGCCGACCAAAAGCCCCGGGCTCCAAGATGCCGCGAGACGCAGCCCTCCCTGCTTTTGGACCCTGCGGGGACACCGTTCCCCACGCCATCGCCGCACGTGGAAGCCCCGCCGAGCCCCCAGCGCGGCTCCGGGCAGCCCCCGCCACCGGCTCCCCCCCGCCGCCCGGTCCCGGAGCGGCGCGGCTCGGCGCGGCGCGGCTCCCCCCCGCCGCCCGGCCCCGGAGCGGCCCGGCTCGGCGCGGCGCGGCTCCCCCCCGCCGCCCGGCCCCGGAGCGGCGCGGCGCGGCGCGGCTCCCCCCCGCCGCCCGGCCCCGGAGCGGCGCGGCTCGGCGCGGCGCGGCTCCCCCCCGCCGCCCGGCCCCGGAGCGGCGCGGCTCGGCGCGGCGCCCCCCCGCCGCCCGGCCCCGGAGCGGCGCGGCTCGCCGCCCGGCCCCGGAGCGGCGCGGCGCCTCCCCGCCGCCCGGCCCCGGAGCGGCGCGGCTCCCCCCCGCCGCCCTGCCCCGGAGCGGCGCGGCCCCCCCCCCGCCGCCCTGCCCCGGAGCTCAGCGGCCCCCCCCCCGCCGCCCGGCCCCGGAGCGGCGCGGCGCGGCTCGGCGCCCCCCCGCCGCCCGGCCCCCGAGCGGAGCGGCGCGGCGCCCCCGGCCCCGACCGGCTCCAGGAAGCTCCGCCCGCCGGCTCCCACACGGCACCGCACCTTCCCCGCTCCGTGCCTCCCGCCGGCCCGGCCGCTCCCCCGCAGGCACCGCCGTCCTCCTCGGGGCTTTCCCCGCTCACCTCCTCGCTGCCTGCAGCCGCAGCCCAACGACCGCGCCGCGCCGCTCCGCTCCGCGCGGGGAACCTCCGCCCACCGCCCCATGCCCGCCCCCGGCGCACCGCGCATGCGCCGGTTGGGACTGCCAGTTTAATCTCGAGGCGCTCGGCGACCTTCTGGATCATCCAGGGGACCTCTGGTTTCATCTCTATGCTCTGGACGACCTTCTCTATCGTCTGGGTCGACTTTCGCTGTCATCTCGATGGTCTGCGGAGCCGCTCTATACTCCGGGAGGACTTCTCCTTGCAGCTCTATGGTCTGAAGGACAGTCTTTAGCATCGGGGAGGACTTTCTGGCTCATCTCTATGCTCTGGAGGACCTTCTCTGTCATCCGGGAGGACTGTGTCGGCTAGTTTGGTGCTTTGGACGAGGTCGGTTTTTGCCGCGCTGGGTTTTGCTTTTTACACTTTTGTGTGCTGTGTACAATTTTGTTTGAATGATTGTGTTTGCATTTCTCGTTGTTTATTGTTTCTTTTGTTTTGTAGGGGGTGCCAGAAAAATGTAACTGCTTTGAATAATTAGTTGATTCAGTTTCATAACAAGATGGGAATTGCCCTTCCATGTGGGAGGAATGAATTGTTATAGGAAGATGTGGTGTTACTAGTTTAATCATTGCTTCCTCCCACCTGGGAGGGTGTATGTATATATTTGTATACATATTTATATAGTACAAAGGAAAAAAAAAACAAATAACAACCACTATAAAAAAATGAACTAAAAAAAAATTAAAAAATGGTAAGGCTGGTGCAGCAGTAGCAACCAGCTCCTACCCTGGGAGTAATTTTTTTTTTAATTTAAATTAATTATGACTCCCAGGGATAATTGTCATAATTGTCATTTTGTTTTCATTTCTACATGTCTGCAAAGGAAAAATTTCAATTCCACCTGGAACCTGCAAAGAAACAAAGCACCCCCACACCATCATAAAACGTTAGATACATTCCAAACGCACCGCTCATTCAGCTACCACCCAAACCACGCCTCGGTCTCGGCCGATCCGTTCCACCACCAGCACGCCACAACGGACCGTCGCCCTGCCTCTGCGGCGCTCCCTGGGAACGGTGTTCCCGAGGGCCTCAAAAAAAAAAAAAAAAAAAAAAAAAACAAAAATCGCCCTGCCTGAGAAAACCCCGGCCCGAGCCTGACCTCCGCCCAAACCTTGGCGATGATCATCGCCTCGCAGAGCAGCCGGGACCGGGGGAAAAAAAACGCAGCGGGGGGGAGGGAAATGCCCCAGCTGGGGTTTTTTTATTCTATAGTATATATGAAATAAATTACTCTCAACATTACATACGACCTGCAATAAAATACTTCACACGTACAAGGTTAGGCACATTCAGGAACCGAACAATCCTTCAACCACCGCTCACTCAAACCACTACACTTACACCACCCAGCTGCCACTGCAGCACAGCCCCCCGGTTCCAGAGCTATCCCTGCAACTGCCTCGCCGCGCACCTCTAAACAACCTTGGGCTCCGTACGATTCCCAAGTTTCACCTTCCGTTACGGCAAGGCGAAGAAGACGCTTCGCTACGTGCGCCGGTCCAGCCTCCGGCACCCGCAAAACACAACAGAAGTAACTGCGGCACCTGTCTACAGCTGCTTGCCTCGAGATGGCCCGTACAATCTTTGCCTACAGATACTGTACAAATGGACGTATCACCGTGAGGCTATGCTACCCCCAACTCCAATATGGCAACGCTCCTGGGCAGAGCGGCTCCAACCCCGACACACAGACAGACACTGCACACAGATGCCACAAACGACGTGACCTCGAGACCCGAGAAGATCACGAGCGGGAACGACTCCGGTAGGGAAGATGCCTCCGGCACGGAACCCCTACGGTGCCTGCCGTGGCCCAGGAGATAAAACTACCATCTAAAAAAGATAAATGGATGCATGACAAGCCAGGATTTAAGACCTAAGACCATTAAGGAACCAGGGATGAAACCCCTGAAGACGACCGTAGAAACGTAACTCTCAAAAGCAGACCTGCGGAGACCGCCCGGCCGGCCACCGCAACAGACGATCCCTCGGAAACATCTGGAACGCGACGCTTCCCGGACACGTCCGTGCTTTAAGCTACGACGGCAAGATAAGCAGGGCTCAAGAAACGCTATGCCGATGAGGCGATGCGTTCGAGACGCCCTCGAGGTAAGCCTCCCGAGGGGCCCGATGATCACAAAGAGCTACGGAAACATCGAGACCTGAGAAAGCCATGGTACGAGACACAGAAGACAGACAGACTACGCAAAAGCAAAACGCACAGACACAGGATGGAACTGCCCTGCTCAGCAAACGTCAGCAGCGCGCTAACAACAGTAACCCGCTCCTTTGCCCTTCCCAAAGGAGACTGCTCCTGGACAGGCCTCTCCCCGACACCAACTGTAGAACCCCTCCCTGCAATTCCTATCCTTGTTACCTCCTCAGCCCTGATCCCGCAACTGAGCTTTCAGAGGGCCAGGGATCTGAATCCACCCTCAAAAAAGAAAGAAAACCACCACACACCTAACTAGAACATTCCTGCACTCACCCAGTTCCTCTTCGTCATCTAAAACAAAACAAAAAAAACAAAAAAAAACCAAAAACCACAAAAACCACAAAAACCACAAAAACCACAAAAACCACAAAAACCACAAAAACCACAAAAACCACAAAAACCACAAAAACCACAAAAACCACAAAAACCACAAAAACCACAAAAACCACAAAAACCCCCCAAAACAAACAAAAAAACCAACACCAAACTCCCAACCCACAAACCCACAACCCACTAACAAACTAAAACACAGCGCTGGTATTCAGCATCGGTCTGGTTACTGCCAACCGCTTCTGCGACACCCTCCTCCTCAAAAGCACCCTACCGCTCCGCTCACCTGCTACACGCCTATTCTAAAGAAAGATGCTGCGACTGTCACTCGGTGCGCCTAGGATGCCAGGAGACACAAAGTGCCCGTGGCACCGGGCAGAGCACGGGAAGCTGAAAGGTCCTTGAGTGGTGTCAGCGCTACTTAGCGACAAACAAAACGTCAGCGTGTTACCAACATGATGCTCATCCGAAATCCAAAAGGCAGCACTGTGCCAGCTACTAGGAAGAACCTTAACTCTCTGCCAGCCGAAAGCAGGACGCTTTGAACAGCAAGGGCGACTGAAGAAATAAGGAAAAAACTTAATAAATAAATAGCGACAGGGAGCTCCATCAGGGAAGGAAAATTTAGAAAGCGAGGGCACTAAGGGAAGAGAAGAAACAATTAAACCCAGCTAAACCCCCAGGGGAAAAGTCAACCTAGAACATGGAAAAAGCCACAGGGATTAGGGAAATAAATGGGAAAATTAAAAAACAGGACAGCGAACTAGAGGGACGGAGAAGGAAGATTCAAAAAACGAGGGCCCTAAGGAAAGACAAGAAAGAATTAAAACAGAAATACAGGGGAATAAAGGCAGCAAAGAGGAGAAAAGGAGTCAGGAAAGTGTTTAAAGGAAGCGGCGATTAAGAACATCGGGAAGTGATTTAAAAACCCGCATGGGTGAACTAAAACGGAGACGGAAAAAAGGGAAAAAGACAGAAAATTATTTTTTAATAGTTTATATAATACAGCAGATACAGGTTTGTATTTTGAAATCCTCCTTTTTAAAAACTTATTGACTGAAAAAGCACACAGCTTTTATGACGAAAACAAAGCCTGTTTCTTCTGAACTCTTGCAAACATTGCCTTTCCTCTTTTAGGATAAAATGGTTTTCCCGATATCCTTTCCTAGTAAGCGCACAGAAACACAAGATTGCGCTTTCGGGAAGGCAAAATAAACGGAGGGAAGCCGACTTTGCACAGGCGTTAACACGCTCCAGCGCAGACCTTCTTTGACTTTTAGTATCTGCCTTAAAACAGTTCCTAGAAAAACTACAGAAGGAAGGAGAGCCGGCACATTCTTGACGTTAACTTTGAAGTCCGTACTACAAGCGCCTTCGGAAAAACACGGACACGCATCGCGGACGTACCTTGTACTCGCAGACCGCTATGGAGCCTTTCCGTCCGTCTTGCACTTTCATGGCAGAAGAAAGGGCGACCACGGTGAAACGGCGGCAGCTGACGCTCTGCTGAAAGAGGAAAAAAAAAAACCCGTAGCATAAAGCTGGGTAGGAGTCCCAAGCTTCCTGGTTTTGTGAAGTTTTGCAAAGACTACAACCGAGGGAAGGAAAAAATAGCCGTTTGGAACATGTTGCCAAACAACATTTGGCCGTAAAACTCGGATGCGTTTGACACGCGCCCATTTTTTGGGAACTTGCTATTTGCTTCCCGTTATCGTTGTTCTTCCTTCAGAACCTCTGCTTGTAGCCAACTTGATTTGCTACCGGTTCAAGCGCTTCCCTTCCCGGTATTACTGGCACACGGACCCAGGCAAGTCACTGAACCGCTCTTCTGAACTTCTCCAAACGACAATTACAGCCACGAGAGAGGAGTTCAAGGGAGGAAAAGGAGAGGTCGGGCAGCAAAAGAGCCCTGCAGGCTGCCACCAGTCAACACTGCGCTCTTTTTTTTCTTTTAAATCCACCCCCCCCGCCCCCAAATACAAACAAAGAAACCCCCACGACCTTGTATTTTTTGCCTTTGGGAGCTCATCCCTGTCTCAGCACGAAGCGCAGACGACCCGTATCCCGATTTGCACGTGACGAATCCGTGTTCGGAAGAAATAGGCCAGATCCGTAAGACTGGTGTTATTTTGCGGGTTTTAACAATCGCAACGCAATCGCATCGACCGACGCGTTTGTGACAAAACTCATTAACTTCTAAACGCAGCACCTCCTTGGGTAAAAAAACGTGTTTGAGACTGAAAACAAAATGATGATTCAGAGCTCCCACTCCTGATGGAGCCGTGGGGAAAGGAAGGAAAGTGAAGACAAACAGCAGCAACATCAAGTGAAATTCGCCTCCAATTCCGAGCACGTGCCTAAGAGACTCTGCAAGTCCACACCTCAATCCTAGGAGCGACTAGCCCTTTTCTGGAAGGACAAACTTCCTTACTTCAAAGTCCTAGACCGAAGGCTCCACGGAACAGAACGTGGACCGAGCCACAGGACACCGTGCCATCCACGCCCGAACGGCAAAGAAAAATCACGGAAAAACTAAACTTAAGTATCAGTTCCCATCGAGCTTCATTCCTTACGTTTCCACTGGCACCTAGGTGCTCAAAAATGAACTCTACTGACACCGCGTATTACTAACAATTGACTTCTGCGTATCAAAACAAAAGGCTATTTCCAGCTCGCCCATCCAATTAGCACGACCAACCAGAAGTGAAACACCGGAGCCTAAAGAAGGGAACAGGCAGCTCTTCATTTCTCCTAGAGCAAAGTCTGTTCTTTTGCCTGGAAGGCAAACATCCGTAACTCCCAAGGGAGCACTGCAGGAACGAGGTGCGCTCTCTTACCTGCAGTTTGTCCTCGGCTTTTCTGCACGGGCAGCAGATTTGCCTTTCCTCTGGCTTTGATGTGGCGCACCCGTGGCGTCCTTGAACCGGCAAGTGTTTCTCCCCGCTCCCGCAGCCCCAGACGCGCCATTACCTGAGCAGCGAGCGGAATCAAGCACGCAGGATTTTCTGCACGGGACGCAGAAGGTGACACTGGAAAGGAGGAGGCAAAAAGAGAAGCGGTTTGCCCGGCAGCCACGACCATAGAAACTACACCTGCCGGCATGGCCCGGGGAACCAACGTGGCCGACCAAAAGCCCCGGGCTCCAAGATGCCGCGAGACGCAGCCCTCCCTGCTTTTGGACCCTGCGGGGACACCGTTCCCCACGCCATCGCCGCACGTGGAAGCCCCGCCGAGCCCCCAGCGCGGCTCCGGGCAGCCCCCGCCACCGGCTCCGGCCGGCGCCCCCCCACCGGCGCCGACCCGGCGCCCCCCCACCGCCCGGCCCCGGAGCTCAGCGGCTCGGCGCGGCGCCCCCCCCGCCGCGCGGCCCCGGAGCTCAGCGGCTCGGCGCGGCGCGGCTTCCCCCCACCGCCCGGCCCCGGAGCGGAGCGGCTCGGCGCGGCGCGGCTTCCCCCCACCGCCCGGCCCCGGAGCGGCGCGGCTCGGCGCGGCGCCCCCCCGGCGCCCGGCCCCGGAGCTCAGCGGCTCGGCGCGGCGCGGCGCCCCCCCGGCGCCCGGCACAAGCGGCGCGGCGCGGCTCGGCGCGGCTCCCCCCCACCGCCCGGCCCCGGAGCGGCGCGGCTCGGCGCGGCGCGGCTCCCCCCGCCGCCCGGCCCCGGAGCGGCGCGGCTCGGCGCGGCGCGGCTCCCCCCCACCGCCCGGCCCCGGAGCGGCGCGGCTCGGCGCGGCGCGGCGCCCCCCCGGCGCCCGGCCCCGGAGCTCAGCGGCTCGGCGCGGCGCCCCCCCGGCGCCCGGCCCCGGAGCTCAGCGGCTCGGCGCGGCGCGGCGCCCCCCCCGCCGCCCGGCCCCGGAGCGGCGCGGCTCGGCGCGGCGCCCCCCCGGACCGGCTCCAGGAAGCTCCGCCCGCCCGGCTCCCACACGGCACCGCACCCTCCCCGCTCCGTGCCTCCCGCCGCCCTCCTCGGGGCTTTCCCCGCTCACCTCCTCGCTGCCTGCAACCGCAGCCCAACGACCGCTCCGCTCCCCTCCGCCCCGGGCTCACCCTGGCCCCTCCGCGCGGGGAACCTCCGCCCACCGCGCCATTCCCGCCCCCGACGCACCGCGCATGCGCTGGCGAAGCTCCGCCCTCCCCGCGGCAAACCCCGCCCTCTGCAGCAAAGCTCCGCCCTGCACACACCACTCATGCGCCAGCGAAGCTCCGCCCTCCCCGCGGCAAGGCTCCGCCCCACGCAGCAAAGCTCCGCCCTGACACAGCGCGCATGCGCCCGTGGAGCTCCGCCCTCACACGGCAAAGCTCCGCCTTACCACCGCAACGCTCCGCCCCCCGCGGCTAAGCTCCGCCCCCGACACAGCACGCATGCGCCAGCGAAGCTCCGCCCTCCACGCGGCAAGGCTCCGCCCCATGCCGCAAAGCTCCGCCCCGACACAGCGCGCATGCGCCCGTGGAGCTCCGCCCTCACACGGCAGCGCTCCGCCCCCCGCGGCTAAGCTCCGCCCCCGACACAGCACGCATGCTCGGCCAAAGCCCCGCCCTTCAGGGCAAAGCTCCGCCCTCCCACTGCAAAGCTCCGCCCCCATGCACTGCGCATGCGCCAGTGAGGCTCCGCCCTCACGCGGCAAAGCTCCGCCTTACCACCGCAACGCTCCGCCCCCCGCGGCTAAGCTCCGCCCCCGACACAGCACGCATGCTCGGCCAAAGCTCCGCCCTTCAGGGCAAAACTCCGCCCCCCCGCGGCAAGGCTCCGCCCCCTACACACCACGCATGCGCGGTGAAGCTCCGCCTTACCACCGCAAGGCTCCGCCCCCCGCGGCTAAGCTCCGCCCTGACACACCGCACGGGGTGGTCTCCAGGGGCGGGGCCTGTCGCTAGGGGTGGTGCCCTTCCCCTGCCGGGGAGCTCCAGGGGCGGGGCCGCTCCACACCAGGACGGGGGCGTGGGCCGGGGCGGGGCTGCAGCGGAGGCCGAGGCGGCCGTGCCAGCAGCAGCCAGCACCTCCCGGGCGGCGAGAGCGGCGCTTCCTTACCGGGAGGCAGCAACGGCTGCGGCGGCATCGCCCCGCGGGCGCCGCGCTGTCGCATGCCCGGTACCGGCCACCGGCACCGGGGAGCACGTGGACGCCACCGCCCCTGCGCGGCTCCCGGCCTGCAGTACCCGCTTTTGGACGCCAGGCGGCAGCACCGAGGCACGGCCAAAACGCCCCACCGCCCCCGGGCGCCACCCGAGCTGCAGTACCCGCTTTTGGACGCCAGGCGGCAGCACCACACCGAGCCCCGCGCCCCGAGCGCTCCCCGCGGGGACAAAGGACTCGCACCCCGGCCCGCCTTGGGCCGCCCGCAGCCGCCGCCGCCTGACGGGGGGGGGGGGGGCCACAAGCCTCGCCCTTCTCTGCCCCTGCTCCCGCTCACAGCCCACGCAGCCAGAGCCATTGCCTCGCCCCCAAAAAGCACCCAAGCGGCTCGAGCATTTCAGTCCTCTGCACTTGACAGCTCGCAGAGGGCTGCTGGCCCTTTCTCTCCCCGCCCTTCACCCCAGGACCCAGCCGGGGGAAGCAGCGCAGGGAACCTGGTCAATACCTTTGCCTTGGCTCGGCTTTTTTGCCCCCAGAGTAAGCCCCCGGGATTGCTGGATTCATCTGCAGGTGGCATCAGGGGTGGGAGAGTGACACCAGCGAGCCAACAGACCCTGGAGAGATTTTATTAAAAAAAAAGAAAAAAAAAGTGACACTGATGACATCCTGAAGGCACGCGAGGAGATACTGAAAGCTGCTTTGTGTGAGAGGGGCAGCTACGATTATCAGGAAGCGGTGCACGCGAGCAGACCGCCGGCAAGCGCGCGATCTGCGAGCGAGCGATACGCCGGTGACCCTCGGGCTCTGCCGCGGTGCCCTCCGCTCATCCTGCGCCGCCCCGGGCTTCCCGCGCAGGGCTTGCCACTTAAATAAGACCTGCGCGATGTTACTTACCACCCTGCCCTGCGGCACGCAAAGGAATTAGACGTGAAACAGGGAAAGCAAAGAGGCCCGTCGGCTGGCCGCACCAGATGGCCGTAGAGCCCTGCCGGTTCCCTCGCCGCTCTGGACGGCAGCGCAGCTCTGCGCTCCCTGCCGCTCCCGCCAGCGAGCGCGGCGCCTGCGCTTTGACCGCCTGCGGCGCGCCAGACTCGGGAGGCTGGAGGGGCTGGTCCGCCGAGGCGGCGGCTGAGCCGCTCGCTTCCTTCGGCTGCCTCATTTGCCGCCTTCAAACAACCACTTCCACGCTCCCTTTCTTTGTTTCAGACCCCTCTCAACATCTCCTGGCCTGCAAGCCATTTGCAGCAAGCAACACGGCTGAAATACCGTGCTGCTAGAGACCTAGCTGTCGTCTTGCTCCCACGTCCAAAGGCTTTGGGAACCTGAACCCCCTGCTTGTTTTGGCATCGAGACTGCGAGGCGAGAAACACGCCTGGACTCCAACAAGCCAGACGCCTGCCCCGTCGCTCAGCACGGTGCTACGCGGCTGCCCGACCGACACCTTCTGCCGCTAAAACCAGAGCGCGGTTCCCTTCTGAAGAGCCACCGGCAGCGCGGAGAGTCCCTCGCCTTTCCCTGCGCCAGGTCCCCCGGGAACAGCGTCTCGCTCGGACCGGAGCGTGCGGCAGCCTCCGGTCGTCCCAGCCCCTCGCCCGTCCAGAAAGCGCCTGCCTGTAGCAGCGGCAGAACCGCTGCTGCCCAGGGGGGAAAGGAACGGCTCGGGGTGAAGCTCCCCAGGCTGCCCGTGGCCCGTGCGGAGCTGGGGGTCCAGAAGCAAAGGGGTTAGGGGAGGGGTGGAGCAGGGGAGCGGGGGCGCGAGACTGGAGGGCAGGGGACGCGGGGGGCACGGCCCAGGGAAAAAAAAAAAAAAAAACCCGCACGGGGGGAAAAGCCTTGTGTGGGGGGACGTTCGGGTGGAGAGCACTCGGGAGGGCGGAGAGACACGCAGAGGAGGACAGGGGGGAGGAGACGGACACGGACGGACGGACGGCAGCTATGTGTGGGTACAAAGGTGCACGGGGGGACACGGGTGGGGATGACCTACACCAGGGGGTCCACCCGGCATAATCCACAGCAGATAACTCACCTGGGATAACCCGCAACGGATATTCCGCTCCGGAGAAGGAATCCACGCCAGATAATCCCCAGCAATGCCCCTCAAACTGTCCGCGGTTCACCCCAGATTTGGCCCAAATTGGCGCCGGTTTTTCGTTTGGGGTTTTTTTGTTTGTTGTTGTTGTTCTTTTTTGTTTTTTCTTTTACATCATACAAAACTTGGGGGTTTCTGCTTTTCCAAAATATTCAGTTCTGGGGTTTTCCGGCGCTTTTCCACATCATAACAATGGGTCATTTTTGGTTTTCTGCGTTAAAATGCGGGGGGGGCGGGGGGGGTGTGAGTGTGTGCGTGTGCGGTGTGGTGTGTTTGTGCTTGCTTTCCAGCTGCACAAATCCAGGCGGATTCAGCTTTCCTGGGAGCCCCAAACTGTGTTGCTCTTGGATATTGGATATTTTGCTCTTGGACTTGCATATTTTGACACTTTGATATCTTCGACTTCTCTCTTTAGACTTCGGTATCTACTTACAATCCTACCTCTTTAGACTTAGTTATCTGTTTACACTTCCATAGAACCTTTACTTCGATTACACGGGATACCTACTTAGGCTTACTCGGTGACACAGGGTAAGCGTAGGTACTTCTACCTATCCAGACTGACTTCTGTTTTAAATTCCTTCACCTACATCATCTCTTTTTGCATTTTAAACTCCTTTATTTCTTAACATAGAGACAAGTTCTTTTTTATTTTAAAACCCTATCTATCTCCATTGAGATTTTTTAATAATTTCTATAACATAGCAGGTACAGGTTCGTATTTTGAAATCCTTTTACATATATATATATATACACACACATAAAAACGAATATTATTTTTCAATATATATATATAAAGGCGAGAGATTTTTCTCTACTGCAATGCCTCGCACCCGTATTTCCAGTTCTTCACATGGTTAATCACACACACACACACGAGTTTTCAGGCGTTTTGGGACTGTGACCCCCCTTCTCTGGGGGGAAACCTCCCCGTGACACCTTCATCCCCCACTCACCTGCTCCTCTGTTTCATCATCACGCCCCCGCCCCCCGTGACGTTGGGGGGCCCCAAATGACATCATCACCCCCCAGGCCCCTCCACACTTTTTAATCACCCCCCCCCAAAAAGGCACAGAACAAGGAAAACAGCTACTTTAATAATGCCATTTACATATGTAGGCGCCCCCCCGAAAAGGGGAGCTCCGCCAGAAAAATAAAATGGGGGCAGCCCCCCCAAACGGCTGCAGCCCCCCCCGGCCCCCGGCCCGCAAGCCGGCGGCTGCCCCACGCCGCGGGGGGAGCCTGCCGGGGGACGGTGCCGCACCTCTCGCTCAGGCTCTGCTCTGCCGTGCTCCCCCTCCGTTCCCGCGCTGGGACGGGCTCCCCGGGGCAACGAACCTCCCCGCTCCCTCTTGGCCCGGGACTCGCCCCACCACGCAGCCCTCGCTGCCGCACCCGCGGGGCACCCGCCGGAGACAGAGCCGGGAGCCTCCAGGCACGGGGCCGGCCCCTTACCCTCGGGACGCTTCACGACAGGCAGGCCAACCTGGGCCGGGGGGTACCTAGCGAGCACCACGAGACGCTTGCAACAAGACACCTGAAAAACAAAAAGCCCAAGCGATATTTCAGCATGTGAAAAAAATAGCACAGCAGTGAGTAGAGGAATTCAGTCAGAGCAAGGGAGAGGAGAGCAGTTGAGCTCAAGGAGGATTCGAGGTAAGCAGGTCAGCTCCAAATACAAGACATCCTTTAAAAGCTAGAGCGACCTGAACGCTTCCCATCAGCATTAAGAGTAACCGGTACGATTCCGAACATGTTCTTCGCATACAAGCACGCGCTCTTGCCGGCGTTGGAAAACGTCTCACCCCTTCCTTACGGCACGGCTGCAGGGAGACGACCCTGCGAGGCTGCAGGACGAGGGCGTACCGCAATCAGAATCTACGCTTACAGGTCCGCCGCAACAGCTACGGCCCTCGCAGCTGCTGCTGCACATCTTGCTGGCTCGGTCGACAAAGCTGGAAGCGAAGCGTAACGCTTTCGAGGGGAAAAGGAAAAGCAAAGGACAAATCGCAGCAATTCGCTTCATACTAAAAAAGCTGTGCGTGTGTTTATAAACATCCAATAAAAATACTTCTGCTGGAGAAGGACTGGATTTTCCTTTGGCGTTAATTTAACTTGCACAGCTGTGAATCGATACCAGTAGATTATCTGTCTCCAAGATACGCAGTTATCATTTGACCAGGGGTTTTTTGCGCCTTACGTCATTAGGAGCGACATCTGGCCAGCCGCGCCGCCCAAGAGAGATGCTGCTGAACTGCCAGGGAAACGCACCCTTGAAAGCCAGACAGAAAGTACTTCAGAGCACTCCGTCAAAAGAGCGGGGGGGAAAACACCCCGTAACGTTCAGTTGCCTCTCCTGGTCAACGTTCAGAACAAATACCTAACTGCTTAAACACACCTAAGCAATTGTACGCCACAGCTAGTTGGCAGTTACAGCTGAAACAACGCAAGGCAGTTTGTAGATCCAATTTTAACTTTTTTTTCCTAAAGTTACATCTAGGAGAGAAAAATCCATGACAGAAGAGATCCCCCATGCGGTTTTACTTTGGGGGCAGAATCCAATCCCCGGGGCTGCAACGCGTAAGGCTACCAAAAAGGACCGGCAGATTTGCTAACGCTTTTGGCTGCGCCGAAGCATGCAGAGGAACGCGTGTTGATGACATCTCGGCTGTTGCAACTGAGAACCAGCGATGCCATCAACTTCTGGAAGACGTGCTGTGCTCGGGTCTTTGGAAGCAAACGGACTTTTTTTTTTTTTTTTTTTTTAAGAGAGTGGAAAGTCTTGCTGCTGCTGACTTCCACTGCCAAGCGCATCATCTCTGAAGATCCCCACTCTGATGGGGAGCTCATAAAACACAACTTCTTTGAATGAGAAAGATTTCCATTCTGGAAAATCTCTTTCCAGCTGAAGTAAGAAATCACACGCTGTAGGTTAAGAAAAAAGGATGCTGCCGAAGCAGTAACTCACCGAAACCACGTCAGGACTCGCTGTCGCTACTTACAAGGCTGGCAATGCTTCTCGGGAAAGCGACGCCGATTCCTCCTCTTTTGTCCACGTCTCTCCTTGGACCTTGATCGCTTTTAGTACGGACGCTAGTATCGCAGTAAGCTTTTCAAGACCTACTGTAAGATATTTTAAAAACTTATTGACTGAAAAAGCACACAGCTTTTATGACAAAAACAAAGCCTGTTTCTTCCGAACGCCTGAACTCTCACAAACATTGTCTTTCCTCTTTTACGACGCAATTATTTTCCCAATAGCATTTCCTAGTAAGCGCACAGAAACACAAGATTGCGCTTTCAGGAAGGCAAAATAAACGGAGGGAAGCCGATTCTGCACAGGCGTTAACACGCTCCAGCGCAGACCTTCTTTGACTTTTAGTATCTGCCTTAAAACAGTTCCTAGAAAAACTACAGAAGGAAGGAGAGCCGGCACATTCTTGACGTTAACTTTGAAGTCCGTACTACAAGCGCCTTAGGAAAAACACGGACACGCATCGCGGACGTACCTTGTACTCGCAAGACCGCTATGGAGCCTTTCCGTCCGTCTTGCACTTTCACGGCAGAAGAAAGGGCGACCACGGTGAAACGGCGGCAGCTGACGCTCTGCTGAAAGAGGAAAAAAAAAAAACCCGTAGCATAAAGCTGGGTAGGAGTCCCAAGCTTCCTGGTTTTGTGAAGTTTTGCAAAGACTACAACCGAGGGAAGGAAAAAATAGCCGTTTGGAACATGTTGCCAAACAACATTTGGCCGTAAAACTCGGATGCGTTTGACACGCGCCCATTTTTTGGGAACTTGCTATTTGCTTCCCGTTATCGTTGTTCTTCCTTCAGAACCTCTGCTTGTAGCCAACTTGATTTGCTACCAGTTCAAGCGCTTCCCTTCCCGGTATTACTGGCACACGGACCCAGGCAAGTCACTGAACCGCTCTTCTGAACTTCTCCAAACGACAATTACAGCCACGAAAGAGGAGTTCAAGAGAGGAAAAGGAGAGGTCGGGCAGCAAAAGAGCCCTGCAGGCTGCCACCAGTCAACACTGCGCTCTTTTTTCTCTTTTAAATCCACCCTCCCCCGCCCCCAAATACAAACAAAAACAACCCCCACGACCTTGTATTTTTTGCCTTTGGGAGCTCATCCCTGTCTCAGCACGAAGCGCAGACGACCCGTATCCCGATTTGCACGTGACGAATCCGTGTTCGGAAGAAATAGGCCAGATCCGTAAGACTGGTGTTATTTTGCGGGTTTTAACAATCGCAACGCAATCGCATCGACCGACGCGTTTGTGACAAAACTCATTAACTTCTAAACGCAGCACCTCCTTGGGTAAAAAAACGTGTTTGAGACTGAAAACAAAATGATGACTCAGAGCTCCCACTCCTGATGGAGCCGTGGGGAAAGGAAGGAAAGTGAAGACAAACAGCAGCAACATCAAGTGAAATTCGCCTCCAATTCCGAGCACGTGCCTAAGAGACTCTGCAAGTCCACACCTCAATCCTAGGAGCGACTAGCCCTTTTCTGGAAGGACAAACTTCCTTACTTCAAAGTCCTAGACCGAAGGCTCCACGGAACAGAACGTGGACCGAGCCACAGGACACCGTGCCATCCACGCCCGAACGGCAAAGAAAAATCACGGAAAACTAAACTTAAGTATCAGTTCCCATCGAGCTTCATTCCTTACGTTTCCACTGGCACCTAGGTGCTCAAAAATGAACTCTACTGACACCACGTATTACTAACAATTTACTTCTGCGTATCAAAACAAAAGGCTATTTCCAGCTCGCCCATCCAATTAGCACGACCAACCAGAAGTGAAACACCGGAGCCTAAAGAAGGGAACAGGCAGCTCTTCATTTCTCCTAGAGCAAAGTCTGTTCTTTTGCCTGGAAGGCAAACATCCGTAACGCCCAAGGGAGCACTGCAGGAACGAGGTGCGCTCTCTTACCTGCAGTTTGTCCTCGGCTTTTCTGCACGGGCAGCAGATTTGCCTTTCCTCTGGCTTTGATGTGGCGCACCCGTGGCGTCCTTGAACCGGCAAGTGTTTCTCCCCGCTCCCGCAGCCCCAGACGCGCCATTACCTGAGCAGCGAGCGGAATCAAGCACGCAGGATTTTCTGCATGGGACGCAGAAGGTGACGCTGGAAAGGAGGAGGCAAAAAGAGAAGCGGTTTGCCCGGCAGCCACGACCATAGAAACTACACCTGCCGGCATGGCCCGGGGAACCAACGTGGCCGACCAAAAGCCCCGGGCTCCAAGATGCCGCGAGACGCAGCCCTCCCTGCTTTTGACCCTGCGGGGACACCGTTCCCCACGCCATCGCCGCACGTGGAAGCCCCGCCGAGCCCCCAGCGCGGCTCCGGGCAGCCCCCGCCACCGGCTCCGGCCGGCCTCCCGCCACCGGCGCCGACCCGGCGACCCCCGCCGCCCGGCCCCGGAGCGGCGCGGCTCGGCGCGGCGCGGCTCCCCCCCGCCGCCCGGCCCCGGAGCGGCGCGGCTCGGCGCGGCGCGGCTCCCCCCCGCCGCCCGGCCCCGGAGCGGCGCGGCTCGGCGCGGCGCGGCTCCCCCCCGCCGCCCGGCCCCGGAGCGGCGCGGCTCGGCGCGGCTCCCCCCCGCCGCCCGGCCCCGGAGCGGCGCGGCGCCTCCCCGCCGCCCGGCCCCGGAGCGGCGCGGCGCCTCCCCGCCGCCCGGCCCCGGAGCGGCGCGGCTCCCCCCCGCCGCCCTGCCCCGGATCGGCGCGGCCCCCCCCCCGCCGCCCTGCCCCGGAGCTCAGCGGCCCCCCCCCCGCCGCCCGGCCCCGGAGCTCAGCGGCCCCCCCCCGCCGCCCGGCCCCGGAGCGGCGCGGCGTGGCTCGGCGCCCCCCCGCCGCCCGGCCCCCGAGCGGAGCGGCGCGGCGCCCCCGGCCCCGACCGGCTCCAGGAAGCTCCGCCCGCCGGCTCCCACACGGCACCGCACCTTCCCCGCTCCGTGCCTCCCGCCGGCCCGGCCGCTCCCCCGCAGGCACCGCCGTCCTCCTCGGGGCTTTCCCCGCTCACCTCCTCGCTGCCTGCAGCCGCAGCCCAACGACCGCGCCGCTCCGCTCCGCGCGGGGAACCTCCGCCCACCGCCCCATGCCCGCCCCCGGCGCACCGCGCATGCGCCGGTTGGGACTGCCAGTTTAATCTCGAGGCGCTCGGCGACCTTCTGGATCATCCAGGGGACCTCTGGTTTCATCTCTATGCTCTGGACGACCTTCTCTATCGTCTGGGTCGACTTTCGCTGTCATCTCGATGGTCTGCGGAGCCGCTCTATACTCCGGGAGGACTTCTCCTTGCAGCTCTATGGTCTGAAGGACAGTCTTTAGCATCGGGGAGGACTTTCTGGCTCATCTCTATGCTCTGGAGGACCTTCTCTGTCATCCGGGAGGACTGTGTCGGCTAGTTTGGTGCTTTGGACGAGGTCGTTTTTTGCCGCGCTGGGTTTTGCTTTTTACACTTTTGTGTGCTGTGTACAATTTTGTTTGAATGATTGTGTTTGCATTTCTCGTTGTTTATTGTTTCTTTTATTTTGTAGGGGGTGCCAGAAAAATGTAACTGCTTTGAATAATTAGTTGATTCAGTTTCATAACAAGATGGGAATTGCCCTTCCATGTGGGAGGAATGAATTGTTATAGGAAGATGTGGTGTTACTATTTTAATCATTGCTTCCTCCCACCTGGGAGGGTGTATGTATATATTTGTATACATATTTATATAGTACAAAGGAAAAAAAACCAAATAACAAACACTATAAAAAAATGAACTAAAAAAAAATTAAAAAATGGTAAGGCTGGTGCAGCAGTAGCAACCAGCTCCTACCCTGGGAGTAATTTCTTTTTTAATTTAAATTAATTATGACTCCCAGGGATAATTGTCATAATTGTCATTTTGTTTTCATTTCTACATGTCTGCAAAGGAAAAATTTCAATTCCACCTGGAACCTGCAAAGAAACAAAGCACCCCCACACCATCATAAAACGTTAGATACATTCCAAACGCACCGCTCATTCAGCTACCACCCAAACCACGCCTCGGTCTCGGCCGATCCGTTCCACCACCAGCACGCCACAACGGACCGTCGCCCTGCCTCTGCGGCGCTCCCTGGGAACGGTGTTCCCGAGGGCCTCAAAAAAAAAAAAAAAAAAAAAATCGCCCTGCCTGAGAAAACCCCGGCCCGAGCCTGACCTCCGCCCAAACCTTGGCGATGATCATCGCCTCGCAGAGCAGCCGGGACCGGGGGAAAAAAAACGCAGCGGGGGGGAGGGAAATGCCCCAGCTGGGGTTTTTTTATTCTATAGTATATATGAAATAAATTACTCTCAACATTACATACGACCTGCAATAAAATACTTCACACGTACAAGGTTAGGCACATTCAGGAACCGAACAATCCTTCAACCACCGCTCACTCAAACCACTACACTTACACCACCCAGCTGCCACTGCAGCACAGCCCCCCGGTTCCAGAGCTATCCCTGCAACTGCCTCGCCGCGCACCTCTAAACAACCTTGGGCTCCGTACGATTCCCAAGTTTCACCTTCCGTTACGGCAAGGCGAAGAAGACGCTTCGCTACATGCGCCGGTCCAGCCTCCGGCACCCGCAAAACACAACAGAAGTAACTGCGGCACCTGTCTACAGCTGCTTGCCTCGAGATGGCCCGTACAATCTTTGCCTACAGATACTGTACAAATGGACGTATCACCGTGAGGCTATGCTACCCCCAACTCCAATATCGCAACGCTCCTGGGCAGAGCGGCTCCAACCCCGACACACAGACAGACACTGCACACAGATGCCACAAACGACGTGACCTCGAGACCCGAGAAGATCACGAGCGGGAACGACTCCGGTAGGGAAGATGCCTCCGGCACGGAACCCCTACGGTGCCTGCCGTGGCCCAGGAGATAAAACTACCATCTAAAAAAGATAAATGGATGCATGACAAGCCAGGATTTAAGACCTAAGACCATTAAGGAACCAGGGATGAAACCCCTGAAGACGACCGTAGAAACGTAACTCTCAAAAGCAGACCTGCGGAGACCGCCCGGCCGGCCACCGCAACAGACGATCCCTCGGAAACATCTGGAACGCGACGCTTCCCGGACACGTCCGTGCTTTAAGCTACGACGGCAAGATAAGCAGGGCTCAAGAAGCGCTATGCCGATGAGGCGATGCGTTCGAGACCCTCGGGAGGCTTACCGAGGGGCCCGATGATCACAAAGAGCTACGGAAACATCGAGACCTGAGAAAGCCATGGTACGAGACACAGAAGACAGACAGACTACGCAAAAGCAAAACGCACAGACACAGGATGGAACTGCCCTGCTCAGCAAACGTCAGCAGCGCGCTAACAACAGTAACCCGCTCCTTTGCCCTTCCCAAAGGAGACTGCTCCTGGACAGGCCTCTCCCCGACACCAACTTTAGAACCCCTCCCTGCAATTCCTATCCTTGTTACCTCCTCAGCCCTGATCCCGCAACTGAGCTTTCAGAGGGCCAGGGATCTGAATCCACCCTCAAAAAAAAAAGAAAACCACCACACACCTAACTAGAACATTCCTGCACTCACCCAGTTCCTCTTAATCATCTAAAACAAAACAAAAAAAAAAAAAAAACACAAAAACCACAAAAACCACAAAAACCACAAAAACCACAAAAACCACAAAAACCACAACAAAAACCAACAAAAACCAACAAAAACCAACAAAAACCAACAAAAAAACCAACACCAAACTCCCAACCCACAAACCCACAACCCACTAACAAACTAAAACACAGCGCTGGTATTCAGCATCGGTCTGGTTACTGCCAACCGCTTCTGCGACACCCTCCTCCTCAAAAGCACCGTACCGCTCCGCTCACCTGCTACACGCCTATTCTAAAGAAAGATGCTGCGACTGTCACTCGGTGCGCCTAGGATGCCAGGAGACACAAAGTGCCCGTGGCACCGGGCAGAGCACGGGAAGCTGAAAGGTCCTTGAGTGGTGTCAGCGCTACTTAGCGACAAACAAAACGTCAGCGTGTTACCAACATGATGCTCATCCGAAATCCAAAAGGCAGCACTGTGCCAGCTACTAGGAAGAACCTTAACTCTCTGCCAGCCGAAAGCAGGACGCTTTGAACAGCAAGGGCGACTGAAGAAATAAGGAAAAAACTTAATAAATAAATAGCGACAGGGAGCTCCATCAGGGAAGGAAAATTTAGAAAGCGAGGGCACTAAGGGAAGAGAAGAAACAATTAAACCCAGCTAAACCCCCAGGGGAAAAGTCAACCTAGAACATGGAAAAAGCCACAGGGATTAGGGAAATAAGTGGGGAAATTAAAAAAACAGGACAGCGAACGAAAGGGACGGCGAAGGCAAATTCAAAAAACGAGGGCCCTAAGGAAAGACAAGAAAGAATTAAAACAGAAATACAGGGGAATAAAGGCAGCAAAGAGGAGAAAAGGAGTCAGGAAAGTGTTTAAAGGAAGCGGCGATTAAGAACATCGGGAAGTGATTTAAAAACCCGCATGGGTGAACTAAAACGGAGACGGAAAAAAGGGAAAAAGACAGAAAATTATTTTTTAATAATTTATATAATACAGCAGATACAGGTTTGTATTTTGAAATCCTCCTTTTTAAAAACTTATTGACTGAAAAAGCACACAGCTTTTATGACGAAAACAAAGCCTGTTTCTTCTGAACTCTTGCAAACATTGCCTTTCCTCTTTTAGGATAAAATGGTTTTCCCGATATCCTTTCCTAGTAAGCGCACAGAAACACAAGATTGCGCTTTCGGGAAGGCAAAATAAACGGAGGGAAGCCGACTTTGCACAGGCGTTAACACGCTCCAGCGCAGACCTTCTTTGACTTTTAGTATCTGCCTTAAAACAGTTCCTAGAAAAACTACAGAAGGAAGGAGAGCCGGCACATTCTTGACGTTAACTTTGAAGTCCGTACTACAAGCGCCTTCGGAAAAACGCGGACACGCATCGCGGACGTACCTTGTACTCGCAGACCGCTATGGAGCCTTTCCGTCCGTCTTGCACTTTCACGGCAGAAGAAAGGGCGACCACGGTGAAACGGCGGCAGCTGACGCTCTGCTGAAAGAGGAAAAAAAAAAACCCGTAGCATAAAGCTGGGTAGGAGTCCCAAGCTTCCTGGTTTTGTGAAGTTTTGCAAAGACTACAACCGAGGGAAGGAAAAAATAGCCGTTTGGAACATATTGCCAAACAACATTTGGCCGTAAAACTCGGATGCGTTTGACACGCGCCCATTTTTTGGGAACTTGCTATTTGCTTCCCGTTATCGTTGTTCTTCCTTCAGAACCTCTGCTTGTAGCCAACTTGATTTGCTACCGGTTCAAGCGCTTCCCTTCCCGGTATTACTGGCACACGGACCCAGGCAAGTCACTGAACCGCTCTTCTGAACTTCTCCAAACGACAATTACAGCCACGAGAGAGGAGTTCAAGAGAGGAAAAGGAGAGGTCGGGCAGCAAAAGAGCCCTGCAGGCTGCCACCAGTCAACACTGCGCTCTTTTTTTTCTTTTAAATCCACCCCCCCCCCCGCCCCCAAATACAAACAAAACCAACCCCCACGACCTTGTATTTTTTGCCTTTGGGAGCTCATCCCTGTCTCAGCACGAAGCGCAGACGACCCGTATCCCGATTTGCACGTGACGAATCCGTGTTCGGAAGAAATAGGCCAGATCCGTAAGACTGGTGTTATTTTGCGGGTTTTAACAATCGCAACGCAATCGCATCGACCGACGCGTTTGTGACAAAACTCATTAACTTCTAAACGCAGCACCTCCTTGGGTAAAAAAACGTGTTTGAGACTGAAAACAAAATGATGACTCAGAGCTCCCACTCCTGATGGAGCCGTGGGGAAAGGAAGGAAAGTGAAGACAAACAGCAGCAACATCAAGTGAAATTCGCCTCCAATTCCGAGCACGTGCCTAAGAGACTCTGCAAGTCCACACCTCAATCCTAGGAGCGACTAGCCCTTTTCTGGAAGGACAAACTTCCTTACTTCAAAGTCCTAGACCGAAGGCTCCACGGAACAGAACGTGGACCGAGCCACAGGACACCGTGCCATCCACGCCCGAACGGCAAAGAAAAATCACGGAAAACTAAACTTAAGTATCAGTTCCCATCGAGCTTCATTCCTTACGTTTCCACTGGCACCTAGGTGCTCAAAAATGAACTCTACTGACACCGCGTATTACTAACAATTGACTTCTGCGTATCAAAACAAAAGGCTATTTCCAGCTCGCCCATCCAATTAGCACGACCAACCAGAAGTGAAACACCGGAGCCTAAAGAAGGGAACAGGCAGCTCTTCATTTCTCCTAGAGCAAAGTCTGTTCTTTTGCCTGGAAGGCAAACATCCGTAACTCCCAAGGGAGCACTGCAGGAACGAGGTGCGCTCTCTTACCTGCAGTTTGTCCTCGGCTTTTCTGCACGGGCAGCAGATTTGCCTTTCCTCTGGCTTTGATGTGGCGCACCCGTGGCGTCCTTGAACCGGCAAGTGTTTCTCCCCGCTCCCGCAGCCCCATACACGCCATTACCTGAGCAGCGAGCGGAATCAAGCACGCAGGATTTTCTGCACGGGACGCAGAAGGTGACGCTGGAAAGGAGGAGGCAAAAAGAGAAGCGGTTTGCCCGGCAGCCACGACCATAGAAACTACACCTGCCGGCATGGCCCGGGGAACCAACGTGGCCGACCAAAAGCCCCGGGCTCCAAGATGCCGCGAGACGCAGCCCTCCCTGCTTTTGACCCTGCGGGGACACCGTTCCCCACGCCATCGCCGCACGTGGAAGCCCCGCCGAGCCCCCAGCGCGGCTCCGGGCAGCCCCCGCCACCGGCTCCGGCCGGCCTCCCACCACCGGCGCCGACCCGGCGACCCCCGCCGCACGGCCCCGGAGCGGCGTGGTGCCTCCCCGCCGCCCGGCCCCGGAGCGGCGCGGCGCCTCCCCGCCGCCCGGCCCCGGAGCGGCGCGGCTCGGCGCGGCGCCTCCCCGCCGCCCGGCCCCGGAGCAGCGCGGCTCGGCGCGGCGCGGCTCCCCCCCGCCGCCCGGCCCCGGAGCGGCGCGGCTCGGCGCGGCTCCCCCCCGCCGCCCGGCCCCGGAGCGGCGCGGCTCGGCGCGGCGCCCCCCCGCCGCCCGGCCCCGGAGCGGCGCGGCGCCTCCCCGCCGCCCGGCCCCGGAGCGGCGCGGCGCCTCCCCGCCGCCCGGCCCCGGAGCGGCGCGGCTCCCCCCCGCCGCCCTGCCCCGGATCGGCGCGGCCCCCCCCCCGCCGCCCTGCCCCGGAGCTCAGCGGCCCCCCCCCCGCCGCCCGGCCCCGGAGCTCAGCGGCCCCCCCCCCGCCGCCCGGCCCCGGAGCTCAGCGGCCCCCCCCCCGCCGCCCGGCCCCGGAGCGGCGCGGCGTGGCTCGGCGCCCCCCCGCCGCCCGGCCCCCGAGCGGAGCGGCGCGGCGCCCCCGGCCCCGACCGGCTCCAGGAAGCTCCGCCCGCCGGCTCCCACACGGCACCGCACCTTCCCCGCTCCGTGCCTCCCGCCGGCCCGGCCGCTCCCCCGCAGGCACCGCCGTCCTCCTCGGGGCTTTCCCCGCTCACCTCCTCGCTGCCTGCAGCCGCAGCCCAACGACCGCGCCGCTCCGCTCCGCGCGGGGAACCTCCGCCCACCGCCCCATGCCCGCCCCCGGCGCACCGCGCATGCGCCGGTTGGGACTGCCAGTTTAATCTCGAGGCGCTCGGCGACCTTCTGGATCATCCAGGGGACCTCTGGTTTCATCTCTATGCTCTGGACGACCTTCTCTATCGTCTGGGTCGACTTTCGCTGTCATCTCGATGGTCTGCGGAGCCGCTCTATACTCCGGGAGGACTTCTCCTTGCAGCTCTATGGTCTGAAGGACAGTCTTTAGCATCGGGGAGGACTTTCTGGCTCATCTCTATGCTCTGGAGGACCTTCTCTGTCATCCGGGAGGACTGTGTCGGCTAGTTTGGTGCTTTGGACGAGGTCGGTTTTTGCCGCGCTGGGTTTTGCTTTTTACACTTTTGTGTGCTGTGTACAATTTTGTTTGAATGATTGTGTTTGCATTTCTCGTTGTTTATTGTTTCTTTTGTTTTGTAGGGGGTGCCAGAAAAATGTAACTGCTTTGAATAATTAGTTGATTCAGTTTCATAACAAGATGGGAATTGCCCTTCCATGTGGGAGGAATGAATTGTTATAGGAAGATGTGGTGTTACTATTTTAATCATTGCTTCCTCCCACCTGGGAGGGTGTATGTATATATTTGTATACATATTTATATAGTACAAAGGAAAAAAAACCAAATAACAAACACTATAAAAAAATGAACTAAAAAAAAATTAAAAAATGGTAAGGCTGGTGCAGCAGTAGCAACCAGCTCCTACCCTGGGAGTAATTTCTTTTTTAATTTAAATTAATTATGACTCCCAGGGATAATTGTCATAATTGTCATTTTGTTTTCATTTCTACATGTCTGCAAAGGAAAAATTTCAATTCCACCTGGAACCTGCAAAGAAACAAAGCACCCCCACACCATCATAAAACGTTAGATACATTCCAAACGCACCGCTCATTCAGCTACCACCCAAACCACGCCTCGGTCTCGGCCGATCCGTTCCACCACCAGCACGCCACAACGGACCGTCGCCCTGCCTCTGCGGCGCTCCCTGGGAACGGTGTTCCCGAGGGCCTCAAAAAAAAAAAAAAAAAAAAAATCGCCCTGCCTGAGAAAACCCCGGCCCGAGCCTGACCTCCGCCCAAACCTTGGCGATGATCATCGCCTCGCAGAGCAGCCGGGACCGGGGGAAAAAAAACGCAGCGGGGGGGAGGGAAATGCCCCAGCTGGGGTTTTTTTATTCTATAGTATATATGAAATAAATTACTCTCAACATTACATACGACCTGCAATAAAATACTTCACACGTACAAGGTTAGGCACATTCAGGAACCGAACAATCCTTCAACCACCGCTCACTCAAACCACTACACTTACACCACCCAGCTGCCACTGCAGCACAGCCCCCCGGTTCCAGAGCTATCCCTGCAACTGCCTCGCCGCGCACCTCTAAACAACCTTGGGCTCCGTACGATTCCCAAGTTTCACCTTCCGTTACGGCAAGGCGAAGAAGACGCTTCGCTACGTGCGCCGGTCCAGCCTCCGGCACCCGCAAAACACAACAGAAGTAACTGCGGCACCTGTCTACAGCTGCTTGCCTCGAGATGGCCCGTACAATCTTTGCCTACAGATACTGTACAAATGGACGTATCACCGTGAGGCTATGCTACCCCCAACTCCAATATCGCAACGCTCCTGGGCAGAGCGGCTCCAACCCCGACACACAGACAGACACTGCACACAGATGCCACAAACGACGTGACCTCGAGACCCGAGAAGATCACGAGCGGGAACGACTCCGGTAGGGAAGATGCCTCCGGCACGGAACCCCTACGGTGCCTGCCGTGGCCCAGGAGATAAAACTACCATCTAAAAAAGATAAATGGATGCATGACAAGCCAGGATTTAAGACCTAAGACCATTAAGGAACCAGGGATGAAACCCCTGAAGACGACCGTAGAAACGTAACTCTCAAAAGCAGACCTGCGGAGACCGCCCGGCCGGCCACCGCAACAGACGATCCCTCGGAAACATCTGGAACGCGACGCTTCCCGGACACGTCCGTGCTTTAAGCTACGACGGCAAGATAAGCAGGGCTCAAGAAGCGCTATGCCGATGAGGCGATGCGTTCGAGACCCTCGGGAGGCTTACCGAGGGGCCCGATGATCACAAAGAGCTACGGAAACATCGAGACCTGAGAAAGCCATGGTACGAGACACAGAAGACAGACAGACTACGCAAAAGCAAAACGCACAGACACAGGATGGAACTGCCCTGCTCAGCAAACGTCAGCAGCGCGCTAACAACAGTAACCCGCTCCTTTGCCCTTCCCAAAGGAGACTGCTCCTGGACAGGCCTCTCCCCGACACCAACTTTAGAACCCCTCCCTGCAATTCCTATCCTTGTTACCTCCTCAGCCCTGATCCCGCAACTGAGCTTTCAGAGGGCCAGGGATCTGAATCCACCCTCAAAAAAAAAAGAAAACCACCACACACCTAACTAGAACATTCCTGCACTCACCCAGTTCCTCTTCATCATCTAAAACAAAACAAAAAAAAAAAACAAACCACAAAAACCACAAAAACCACAAAAACCACAAAAACCACAAAAACCACAAAAACCACAAAAACCACAAAAACCACAAAAACCACAAAAACCACCCAAAACAAACAAAAAAAACAACACCAAACTCCCAACCCACAAACCCACAACCCACTAACAAACTAAAACACAGCGCTGGTATTCAGCATCGGTCTGGTTACTGCCAACCGCTTCTGCGACACCCTCCTCCTCAAAAGCACCCTACCGCTCCGCTCACCTGCTCCACGCCTATTCTAAAGAAAGATGCTGCGACTGTCACTCGGTGCGCCTAGGATGCCAGGAGACACAAAGTGCCCGTGGCACCGGGCAGAGCACGGGAAGCTGAAAGGTCCTTGAGTGGTGTCAGCGCTACTTAGCGACAAACAAAACGTCAGCGTGTTACCAACATGATGCTCATCCGAAATCCAAAAGGCAGCACTGTGCCAGCTACTAGGAAGAACCTTAACTCTCTGCCAGCCGAAAGCAGGACGCTTTGAACAGCAAGGGCGACTGAAGAAATAAGGAAAAAACTTAATAAATAAATAGCGACAGGGAGCTCCATCAGGGAAGGAAAATTTAGAAAGCGAGGGCACTAAGGGAAGAGAAGAAACAATTAAACCCAGCTAAACCCCCAGGGGAAAAGTCAACCTAGAACATGGAAAAAGCCACAGGGATTAGGGAAATAAATGGGAAAATTAAAAAACAGGACAGCGAACTAGAGGGACGGAGAAGGAAGATTCAAAAAACGAGGGCCCTAAGGAAAGACAAGAAAGAATTAAAACAGAAATACAGGGGAATAAAGGCAGCAAAGAGGAGAAAAGGAGTCAGGAAAGTGTTTAAAGGAAGCGGCGATTAAGAACATCGGGAAGTGATTTAAAAACCCGCATGGGTGAACTAAAACGGAGACGGAAAAAAGGGAAAAAGACAGAAAATTATTTTTTAATAATTTATATAATACAGCAGATACAGGTTTGTATTTTGAAATCCTCCTTTTTAAAAACTTATTGACTGAAAAAGCACACAGCTTTTATGACGAAAACAAAGCCTGTTTCTTCTGAACTCTTGCAAACATTGCCTTTCCTCTTTTAGGATAAAATGGTTTTCCCGATATCCTTTCCTAGTAAGCGCACAGAAACACAAGATTGCGCTTTCGGGAAGGCAAAATAAACGGAGGGAAGCCGACTTTGCACAGGCGTTAACACGCTCCAGCGCAGACCTTCTTTGACTTTTAGTATCTGCCTTAAAACAGTTCCTAGAAAAACTACAGAAGGAAGGAGAGCCGGCACATTCTTGACGTTAACTTTGAAGTCCGTACTACAAGCGCCTTCGGAAAAACGCGGACACGCATCGCGGACGTACCTTGTACTCGCAGACCGCTATGGAGCCTTTCCGTCCGTCTTGCACTTTCACGGCAGAAGAAAGGGCGACCACGGTGAAACGGCGGCAGCTGACGCTCTGCTGAAAGAGGAAAAAAAAAAACCCGTAGCATAAAGCTGGGTAGGAGTCCCAAGCTTCCTGGTTTTGTGAAGTTTTGCAAAGACTACAACCGAGGGAAGGAAAAAATAGCCGTTTGGAACATATTGCCAAACAACATTTGGCCGTAAAACTCGGATGCGTTTGACACGCGCCCATTTTTTGGGAACTTGCTATTTGCTTCCCGTTATCGTTGTTCTTCCTTCAGAACCTCTGCTTGTAGCCAACTTGATTTGCTACCGGTTCAAGCGCTTCCCTTCCCGGTATTACTGGCACACGGACCCAGGCAAGTCACTGAACCGCTCTTCTGAACTTCTCCAAACGACAATTACAGCCACGAGAGAGGAGTTCAAGAGAGGAAAAGGAGAGGTCGGGCAGCAAAAGAGCCCTGCAGGCTGCCACCAATCAACACTGTGCTCTTTTTTTTCTTTTAAATCCACCCCCCCCGCCCCCAAATACAAACAAAGAAACCCCCACGACCTTGTATTTTTTGCCTTTGGGAGCTCATCCCTGTCTCAGCACGAAGCGCAGACGACCCGTATCCCGATTTGCACGTGACGAATCCGTGTTCGGAAGAAATAGGCCAGATCCGTAAGACTGGTGTTATTTTGCGGGTTTTAACAATCGCAACGCAATCGCATCGACCGACGCGTTTGTGACAAAACTCATTAACTTCTAAACGCAGCACCTCCTTGGGTAAAAAAACGTGTTTGAGACTGAAAACAAAATGATGATTCAGAGCTCCCACTCCTGATGGAGCCGTGGGGAAAGGAAGGAAAGTGAAGACAAACAGCAGCAACATCAAGTGAAATTCGCCTCCAATTCCGAGCACGTGCCTAAGAGACTCTGCAAGTCCACACCTCAATCCTAGGAGCGACTAGCCCTTTTCTGGAAGGACAAACTTCCTTACTTCAAAGTCCTAGACCGAAGGCTCCACGGAACAGAACGTGGACCGAGCCACAGGACACCGTGCCATCCACGCCCGAACGGCAAAGAAAAATCACGGAAAACTAAACTTAAGTATCAGTTCCCATCGAGCTTCATTCCTTACGTTTCCACTGGCACCTAGGTGCTCAAAAATGAACTCTACTGACACCGCGTATTACTAACAATTGACTTCTGCGTATCAAAACAAAAGGCTATTTCCAGCTCGCCCATCCAATTAGCACGACCAACCAGAAGTGAAACACCGGAGCCTAAAGAAGGGAACAGGCAGCTCTTCATTTCTCCTAGAGCAAAGTCTGTTCTTTTGCCTGGAAGGCAAACATCCGTAACTCCCAAGGGAGCACTGCAGGAACGAGGTGCGCTCTCTTACCTGCAGTTTGTCCTCGGCTTTTCTGCACGGGCAGCAGATTTGCCTTTCCTCTGGCTTTGATGTGGCGCACCCGTGGCGTCCTTGAACCGGCAAGTGTTTCTCCCCGCTCCCGCAGCCCCAGACGCGCCATTACCTGAGCAGCGAGCGGAATCAAGCACGCAGGATTTTCTGCATGGGACGCAGAAGGTGACGCTGGAAAGGAGGAGGCAAAAAGAGAAGCGGTTTGCCCGGCAGCCACGACCATAGAAACTACACCTGCCGGCATGGCCCGGGGAACCAACGTGGCCGACCAAAAGCCCCGGGCTCCAAGATGCCGCGAGACGCAGCCCTCCCTGCTTTTGGACCCTGCGGGGACACCGTTCCCCACGCCACCGCCGCACGTGGAAGCCCCGCCGAGCCCCCAGCGCGGCTCCGGGCAGCCCCCGCCACCGGCTCCGGCCGGCGCCCCCCCACCGGCGCCGACCCGGCGCCCCCCCGCCGCCCGGCCCCGGAGCTCAGCGGCTCGGCGCGGCGCCCCCCCACCGCCCGGCCCCGGAGCTCAGCGGCTCGGCGCGGCGCCTCCCCGCCGCCCGGCCCCGGAGCTCAGCGGCTCGGCTCGGCGCGGCGCCCCCCCCGCCGCCCGGCCCCGGAGCTCAGCGGCTCGGCGCGGCTCCCCCCCGCCGCCCGGCCCCGGAGCGGCGCGGCTCGGCGCGGCGCGGCTCCCCCCCGCCGCCCGGCCCCGGAGCGGCGCGGCTCGGCGCGGCGCGGCTCCCCCCCGCCGCCCGGCCCCGGAGCGGCGCGGCTCGGCGCGGCGCGGCTCCCCCCCGCCGCCCGGCCCCGGAGCGGCGCGGCTCGGCGCGGCGCGGCTCCCCCCCGCCGCCCGGCCCCGGAGCGGCGCGGCTCGGCGCGGCGCGGCTCCCCCCCGCCGCCCGGCCCCGGAGCGGCGCGGCTCGGCGCGGCGCGGCTCCCCCCCGCCGCCCGGCCCCGGAGCGGCGCGGCTCGGCGCGGCGCGGCTCCCCCCCGCCGCCCGGCCCCGGAGCGGCGCGGCTCGGCGCGGCGCGGCTCCCCCCCGCCGCCCGGCCCCGGAGCGGCGCGGCTCGGCGCGGCGCGGCTCGGCGCCCCCCCCGCCGCCCGGCCCCGGAGCTCAGCGGCTCGGCGCGGCGCCCCCCCACCGCCCGGCCCCGGAGCGGCGCGGCGCGGCTCGGCGCGGCTCCCCCCCGCCGCCCGGCCCCGGAGCGGCGCGGCTCGGCGCGGCGCCCCCCCGGACCGGCTCCAGGAAGCTCCGCCCGCCCGGCTCCCACACGGCACCGCACCCTCCCCGCTCCGTGCCTCCCGCCGCCCTCCTCGGGGCTTTCCCCGCTCACCTCCTCGCTGCCTGCAACCGCAGCCCAACGACCGCGCCGCTCCCCTCCGCCCCGGGCTCACCCTGGCCCCTCTGCGCGGGGAACCTCCGCCCACCGCGCCATTCCCGCCCCCGACGCACCGCGCATGCGCTGGCGAAGCTCCGCCCTCCCCGCGGCAAACCCCGCCCTCTGCAGCAAAGCTCCGCCCTGCACACAACACGCATGCGCCAGCGAAGCTCCGCCCTCCCCGCGGCAAGGCTCCGCCCCACGCGGCAAAGCTCCGCCCTGACACAGCGCGCATGCGCCCGTGGAGCTCCGCCCTCACACGGCAAAGCTCCGCCTTACCACCGCAACGCTCCGCCCCCCGCGGCTAAGCTCCGCCCCCCGACACAGCACGCATGCGCTAGCGAAGCTCCGCCCTCCACGCGGCAAGGCTCCGCCCCATGCCGCAAAGCTCCGCCCCGACACAGCGCGCATGCGCCCGTGGAGCTCCGCCCTCACACGGCAGCGCTCCGCCCCCCGCGGCTAAGCTCCGCCCTGACACACCGCATGGCGTGGTCTCCAGGGGCGGGGCCTGTCGCTAGGGGTGGTGCCCTTCCCCTGCCGGGGAGCTCCAGGGGCGGGGCCCGTCCCTAGGGGCGGGGCCGCTCCACACCAGGACGGGGGCGTGGGCCGGGGCGGGGCTGCAGCGGAGGCCGAGGCGGCCGTGCCAGCAGCAGCCAGCACCTCCCGGGCGGCGAGAGCGGCGCTTCCTTACCGGGAAGCAGCAACGGCTGCGGCGGCATCGCCCCGCGGGCGCCGCGCTGTCGCATGCCCGGTACCGGCCACCGGCACCGGGGAGCACGTGGACGCCACCGCCCCTGCGCGGCTCCCGGCCTGCAGTACCCGCTTTTGGACGCCAGGCGGCAGCACCGAGGCACGGCCAAACCGCCCCACCGCCCCCGGGCGCCACCCGAGCTGCAGTACCCGCTTCTGGACGCCAGGCGGCAGCACCACACCGAGCCCCGCGCCCCGAGCGCTCCCCGCGGGGACAAAGGACTCGCACCCCGGCCCGCCTTGGGCCGCCCGCAGCCGCCGCCGCCGCCTTACGGGGGGGGGGGGGGGGGGGCCACAAGCCTCGCCCTTCTCTGCCCCTGCTCCCGCTCACAGCCCACGCAGCCAGAGCCATTGCCTCGCCCCCAAAAAGCACCCAAGCGGCTCGAGCATTTCAGTCCTCTGCACTTGACAGCTCGCAGAGGGCTGCTGGCCCTTTCTCTCCCCGCCCCTCACCCCAGGACCCAGCCGGGGGAAGCAGCGCAGGGAACCTGGTCAATACCTTTGCCTTGGCTCGGCTTTTTTGCCCCCAGAGTAAGCCCCCGGGATTGCTGGATTCATCTGCAGGTGGCATCAGGGGTGGGAGAGTGACACCAGCGAGCCAACAGACCCTGGAGAGATTTTATTAAAAAAAAAGAAAAAAAAAGTGACACTGATGACATCCTGAAGGCACGCGAGGAGATACTGAAAGCTGCTTTGTGTGAGAGGGGCAGCTACGATTATCAGGAAGCGGTGCACGCGAGCAGACCGCCGGCAAGCGCGCGATCTGCGAGCGAGCGATACGCCGGTGACCCTCGGGCTCTGCCGCGGTGCCCTCCGCTCATCCTGCGCACGCCCCGGGCTTCCCGCGCAGGGCTTGCCACTTAAATAAGACCTGCGCGATGTTACTTACCACCCTGCCCTGCGGCACGCAAAGGAATTAGACGTGAAACAGGGAAAGCAAAGAGGCCCGTCGGCTGGCCGCACCAGATGGCCGTAGAGCCCTGCCGGTTCCCTCGCCGCTCTGGACGGCAGCGCAGCTCTGCGCTCCCTGCCGCTCCCGCCAGCGAGCGCGGCGCCTGCGCTTTGACCGCCTGCGGCGCGCCAGACTCGGGAGGCTGGAGGGGCTGGTCCGCCGAGGCGGCGGCTGAGCCGCTCGCTTCCTTCGGCTGCCTCATTTGCCGCCTTCAAACAACCACTTCCACGCTCCCTTTCTTTGTTTCAGACCCCTCTCAACATCTCCTGGCCTGCAAGCCATTTGCAGCAAGCAACACGGCTGAAATACCGTGCTGCTAGAGACCTAGCTGTCGTCTTGCTCCCACGTCCAAAGGCTTTGGGAACCTGAACCCCCTGCTTGTTTTGGCATCGAGACTGCGAGGCGAGAAACACGCCTGGACTCCAACAAGCCAGACGCCTGCCCCGTCGCTCAGCACAGTGCTACGCGGCTGCCCAACCGACACCTTCTGCCGCTAAAACCAGAGCGCGGTTCCCTTCTGAAGAGCCACCGGCAGCGCGGAGAGTCCCTCGCCTTTCCCTGCGCCAGGTCCCCCGGGAACAGCGTCTCGCTCGGACCGGAGCGTGCGGCAGCCTCCGGTCGTCCCAGCCCCTCGCCCGTCCAGAAAGCGCCTGCCTGTAGCAGCGGCAGAACCGCTGCTGCCCAGGGGGGAAAGGAACGGCTCGGGGTGAAGCTCCCCAGGCTGCCCGTGGCCCGTGCGGAGCTGGGGGTCCAGAAGCAAAGGGGTTAGGGGAGGGGTGGAGCAGGGGAGCGGGGGCGCGAGACTGGAGGGCAGGGGACGCGGGGGGCACGGCCCAGGGAAAAAAAAAAAAAAAAAACCCGCACGGGGGGAAAAGCCTTGTGTGGGGGGACGTTCGGGTGGAGAGCACTCGGGAGGGCGGAGAGACACGCAGAGGAGGACAGGGGGGAGGAGACGGACACGGACGGACGGACGGCGGCTATGTGTGGGTACAAAGGTGCACGGGGGGACACGGGTGGGGATGACCTACACCAGGGGGTCCACCCGGCATAATCCACAGCAGATAACTCACCTGGGATAACCCGCAACGGATATTCCGCTCCGGAGAAGGAATCCACGCCAGATAATCCCCAGCAATGCCCCTCAAACTGTCCGCGGTTCACCCCAGATTTGGCCCAAATTGGCGCCGGTTTTTCGTTTGGGGTTTTTTTGTTTGTTGTTGTTCTTCTTTTTTGTTTTTTCTTTTACATCATACAAAACTTGGGGGTTTCTGCTTTTCCAAAATATTCAGTTCTGGGGTTCTCCGGCGCTTTTCCACATCATAACAATGGGTCATTTTTGGTTTTCTGCGTTAAAATGCGGGGGGGCGGGGGGGGGTGTGAGTGTGTGCGTGTGCGGTGTGGTGTGTTTGTGCTTGCTTTCCAGCTGCACAAATCCAGGCGGATTCAGCTTTCCTGGGAGCCCCAAACTGTGTTGCTCTTGGATATTGGATATTTTGCTCTTGGACTTGCATATTTTGACACTTTGATATCTTCGACTTCTCTCTTTAGACTTCGGTATCTACTTACAATCCTACCTCTTTAGACTTAGTTATCTGTTTACACTTCCATAGAACCTTTACTTCGATTACACGGGATACCTACTTAGGCTTACTCGGTGACACAGGGTAAGCGTAGGTACTTCTACCTATCCAGACTGACTTCTGGTTTAAATTCCTTCACCTACATCATCTCTTTTTGCAATTTAAACTCCTTTATTTCTTAACATAGAGACAAGTTCTTTTTTATTTTAAAACCTTATCTATCTCCATTGAGATTTTTTAATAATTTCTATAACATAGCAGGTACAGGTTTGTATTTTAAAATCCTTTTACATATATATATATACACACACATAAAAACGAATATTATTTTTCAATATATATATATATATAAAGGCGAGAGATTTTTTTCTACTGCAATGCCTCGCACCCGTATTTCCAGTTCTTCACATGGTTAATCACACACACACACACACACACGAGTTTTCAGGCATTTTGGGACTGTGACCCCCCTTCTCTGGGGGGAAACCTCCCCGTGACACCTTCATCCCCCACTCACCTGCTCCTCTGTTTCATCATCACGCCCCCGCCCCCCGTGACGTTGGGGGGCCCCAAATGACATCATCACCCCCCAGGCCCCTCCACACTTTTTAATCACCCCCCCCCAAAAAGGCACAGAACAAGGAAAACAGCTACTTTAATAATGCCATTTACATATGTAGGCGCCCCCCCGAAAAGGGGAGCTCCGCCAGAAAAATAAAATGGGGGCAGCCCCCCCAAACGGCTGCAGCCCCCCCCGGCCCCCGGCCCGCAAGCCGGCGGCTGCCCCACGCCGCGGGGGGAGCCTGCCGGGGGACGGTGCCGCACCTCTCGCTCAGGCTCTGCTCTGCCGTGCTCCCCCTCCGTTCCCGCGCTGGGACGGGCTCCCCGGGGCAACGAACCTCCCCGCTCCCTCTTGGCCCGGGACTCGCCCCACCACGCAGCCCTCGCTGCCGCACCCGCGGGGCACCCGCCGGAGACAGAGCCGGGAGCCTCCAGGCACGGGGCCGGCCCCTTACCCTCGGGACGCTTCACGACAGGCAGGCCAACCTGGGCCGGGGGGTACCTAGCGAGCACCACGAGACGCTTGCAACAAGACACCTGAAAAACAAAAAGCCCAAGCGATATTTCAGCATGTGAAAAAAATAGCACAGCAGCGAGTACAGGAATTCAGTCAGAGCAAGGGAGAGGAGAGCAGTTGAGCTCAAGGAGGATTCGAGGTAAGCAGGTCAGCTCCAAATACAAGACATCCTTTAAAAGCTAGAGCGACCTGAACGCTTCCCATCAGCATTAAGAGTAACCGGTACGATTCCGAACATGTTCTTCGCATACAAGCACGCGCTCTTGCCGGCGTTGGAAAACGTCTCACCCCTTCCTTACGGCACGGCTGCAGGGAGACGACCCTGCGAGGCTGCAGGACGAGGGCGTACCGCAATCAGAATCTACGCTTACAGGTCCGCCGCAACAGCTACGGCCCTCGCAGCTGCTGCTGCACATCTTGCTGGCTCGGTCGACAAAGCTGGAAGCGAAGCGTAACGCTTTCGAGGGGAAAAGGAAAAGCAAAGGACAAATCGCAGCAATTCGCTTCATACTAAAAAAGCTGTGCGTGTGTTTATAAACATCCAATAAAAATACTTCTGCTGGAGAAGGACTGGATTTTCCTTTGGCGTTAATTTAACTTGCACAGCTGTGAATCGATACCAGTAGATTATCTGTCTCCAAGATACGCAGTTATCATTTGACCAGGGGTTTTTTGCGCCTTACGTCATTAGGAGCGACATCTGGCCAGCCGCGCCGCCCAAGAGAGATGCTGCTGAACTGCCAGGGAAACGCACCCTTGAAAGCCAGACAGAAAGTACTTCAGAGCACTCCGTCAAAAGAGCGGGGGGGAAAACACCCCGTAACGTTCAGTTGCCTCTCCTGGTCAACGTTCAGAACAAATACCTAACTGCTTAAACACACCTAAGCAATTGTACGCCACAGCTAGTTGGCAGTTACAGCTGAAACAACGCAAGGCAGTTTGTAGATCCAATTTTAACTTTTTTTTCCTAAAGTTACATCTAGGAGAGAAAAATCCATGACAGAAGAGATCCCCCATGCGGTTTTACTTTGGGGGCAGAATCCAATCCCCGGGGCTGCAACGCGTAAGGCTACCAAAAAGGACCGGCAGATTTGCTAACGCTTTTGGCTGCGCCGAAGCATGCAGAGGAACGCGTGTTGATGACATCTCGGCTGTTGCAACTGAGAACCAGCGATGCCATCAACTTCTGGAAGACGTGCTGTGCTCGGGTCTTTGGAAGCAAACGGACTTTTTTTTTTTTTTTTTTTTTAAGAGAGTGGAAAGTCTTGCTGCTGCTGACTTCCACTGCCAAGCGCATCATCTCTGAAGATCCCCACTCTGATGGGGAGCTCATAAAACACAACTTCTTTGAATGAGAAAGATTTCCATTCTGGAAAATCTCTTTCCAGCTGAAGTAAGAAATCACACGCTGTAGGTTAAGAAAAAAGGATGCTGCCGAAGCAGTAACTCACCGAAACCACGTCAGGACTCGCTGTCGCTACTTACAAGGCTGGCAATGCTTCTCGGGAAAGCGACGCCGATTCCTCCTCTTTTGTCCACGTCTCTCCTTGGACCTTGATCGCTTTTAGTACGGACGCTAGTATCGCAGTAAGCTTTTCAAGACCTACTGTAAGATATTTTAAAAACTTATTGACTGAAAAAGCACACAGCTTTTATGACAAAAACAAAGCCTGTTTCTTCCGAACGCCTGAACTCTCACAAACATTGTCTTTCCTCTTTTACGACGCAATTATTTTCCCAATAGCATTTCCTAGTAAGCGCACAGAAACACAAGATTGCGCTTTCAGGAAGGCAAAATAAACGGAGGGAAGCCGATTCTGCACAGGCGTTAACACGCTCCAGCGCAGACCTTCTTTGACTTTTAGTATCTGCCTTAAAACAGTTCCTAGAAAAACTACAGAAGGAAGGAGAGCCGGCACATTCTTGACGTTAACTTTGAAGTCCGTACTACAAGCGCCTTAGGAAAAACACGGACACGCATCGCGGACGTACCTTGTACTCGCAAGACCGCTATGGAGCCTTTCCGTCCGTCTTGCACTTTCACGGCAGAAGAAAGGGC
The DNA here is from genome assembly GCF_965183815.1 of Platalea leucorodia. Lineage (NCBI taxonomy): Eukaryota > Metazoa > Chordata > Aves > Pelecaniformes > Threskiornithidae > Platalea > Platalea leucorodia. Next base: position 49,322 of record NW_028121434.1, on the reverse strand, counting down.
GACCACGGTGAAACGGCGGCAGCTGACGCTCTGCTGAAAGAGGAAAAAAAAAAAACCCGTAGCATAAAGCTGGGTAGGAGTCCCAAGCTTCCTGGTTTTGTGAAGTTTTGCAAAGACTACAACCGAGGGAAGGAAAAAATAGCCGTTTGGAACATATTGCCAAACAACATTTGGCCGTAAAACTCGGATGCGTTTGACACGCGCCCATTTTTTGGGAACTTGCTATTTGCTTCCCGTTATCGTTGTTCTTCCTTCAGAACCTCTGCTTGTAGCCAACTTGATTTGCTACCAGTTCAAGCGCTTCCCTTCCCGGTATTACTGGCACACGGACCCAGGCAAGTCACTGAACCGCTCTTCTGAACTTCTCCAAACGACAATTACAGCCACGAAAGAGGAGTTCAAGAGAGGAAAAGGAGAGGTCGGGCAGCAAAAGAGCCCTGCAGGCTGCCACCAGTCAACACTGCGCTCTTTTTTCTCTTTTAAATCCACCCTCCCCCGCCCCCAAATACAAACAAAAACAACCCCCACGACCTTGTATTTTTTGCCTTTGGGAGCTCATCCCTGTCTCAGCACGAAGCGCAGACGACCCGTATCCCGATTTGCACGTGACGAATCCGTGTTCGGAAGAAACAGGCCAGATCCGTAAGACTGGTGTTATTTTGCGGGTTTTAACAATCGCAACGCAATCGCATCGACCGACGCGTTTGTGACAAAACTCATTAACTTCTAAACGCAGCACCTCCTTGGGTAAAAAAACGTGTTTGAGACTGAAAACAAAATGATGACTCAGAGCTCCCACTCCTGATGGAGCCGTGGGGAAAGGAAGGAAAGTGAAGACAAACAGCAGCAACATCAAGTGAAATTCGCCTCCAATTCCGAGCACGTGCCTAAGAGACTCTGCAAGTCCACACCTCAATCCTAGGAGCGACTAGCCCTTTTCTGGAAGGACAAACTTCCTTACTTCAAAGTCCTAGACCGAAGGCTCCACGGAACAGAACGTGGACCGAGCCACAGGACACCGTGCCATCCACGCCCGAACGGCAAAGAAAAATCACGGAAAACTAAACTTAAGTATCAGTTCCCATCGAGCTTCATTCCTTACGTTTCCACTGGCACCTAGGTGCTCAAAAATGAACTCTACTGACACCACGTATTACTAACAATTGACTTCTGCGTATCAAAACAAAAGGCTATTTCCAGCTCGCCCATCCAATTAGCACGACCAACCAGAAGTGAAACACCGGAGCCTAAAGAAGGGAACAGGCAGCTCTTCATTTCTCCTAGAGCAAAGTCTGTTCTTTTGCCTGGAAGGCAAACATCCGTAACGCCCAAGGGAGCACTGCAGGAACGAGGTGCGCTCTCTTACCTGCAGTTTGTCCTCGGCTTTTCTGCACGGGCAGCAGATTTGCCTTTCCTCTGGCTTTGATGTGGCGCACCCGTGGCGTCCTTGAACCGGCAAGTGTTTCTCCCCGCTCCCGCAGCCCCAGACGCGCCATTACCTGAGCAGCGAGCGGAATCAAGCACGCAGGATTTTCTGCATGGGACGCAGAAGGTGACACTGGAAAGGAGGAGGCAAAAAGAGAAGCGGTTTGCCCGGCAGCCACGACCATAGAAACTACACCTGCCGGCATGGCCCGGGGAACCAACGTGGCCGACCAAAAGCCCCGGGCTCCAAGATGCCGCGAGACGCAGCCCTCCCTGCTTTTGACCCTGCGGGGACACCGTTCCCCACGCCATCGCCGCACGTGGAAGCCCCGCCGAGCCCCCAGCGCGGCTCCGGGCAGCCCCCGCCACCGGCTCCGGCCGGCCTCCCGCCACCGGCGCCGACCCGGCGACCCCCGCCGCCCGGCCCCGGAGCGGCGCGGCTCGGCGCGGCGCGGCTCCCCCCCGCCGCCCGGCCCCGGAGCGGCGCGGCTCGGCGCGGCGCGGCTCCCCCCCGCCGCCCGGCCCCGGAGCGGCGCGGCTCGGCGCGGCGCCCCCCCGCCGCCCGGCCCCGGAGCGGCGCGGCGCCTCCCCGCCGCCCGGCCCCGGAGCGGCGCGGCGCCTCCCCGCCGCCCGGCCCCGGAGCGGCGCGGCGCCTCCCCGCCGCCCGGCCCCGGAGCGGCGCGGCTCCCCCCCGCCGCCCTGCCCCGGATCGGCGCGGCCCCCCCCCGCCGCCCGGCCCCGGAGCTCAGCGGCCCCCCCCGCCGCCCGGCCCCGGAGCGGCGCGGCGTGGCTCGGCGCCCCCCCCGCCGCCCGGCCCCCGAGCGGAGCGGCGCGGCGCCCCCGGCCCCGACCGGCTCCAGGAAGCTCCGCCCGCCGGCTCCCACACGGCACCGCACCTTCCCCGCTCCGTGCCTCCCGCCGGCCCGGCCGCTCCCCCGCAGGCACCGCCGTCCTCCTCGGGGCTTTCCCCGCTCACCTCCTCGCTGCCTGCAGCCGCAGCCCAACGACCGCGCCGCTCCGCTCCGCGCGGGGAACCTCCGCCCACCGCCCCATGCCCGCCCCCGGCGCACCGCGCATGCGCCGGTTGGGACTGCCAGTTTAATCTCGAGGCGCTCGGCGACCTTCTGGATCATCCAGGGGACCTCTGGTTTCATCTCTATGCTCTGGACGACCTTCTCTATCGTCTGGGTCGACTTTCGCTGTCATCTCGATGGTCTGCGGAGCCGCTCTATACTCCGGGAGGACTTCTCCTTGCAGCTCTATGGTCTGAAGGACAGTCTTTAGCATCGGGGAGGACTTTCTGGCTCATCTCTATGCTCTGGAGGACCTTCTCTGTCATCCGGGAGGACTGTGTCGGCTAGTTTGGTGCTTTGGACGAGGTCGTTTTTTGCCGCGCTGGGTTTTGCTTTTTACACTTTTGTGTGCTGTGTACAATTTTGTTTGAATGATTGTGTTTGCATTTCTCGTTGTTTATTGTTTCTTTTGTTTTGTAGGGGGTGCCAGAAAAATGTAACTGCTTTGAATAATTAGTTGATTCAGTTTCATAACAAGATGGGAATTGCCCTTCCATGTGGGAGGAATGAATTGTTATAGGAAGATGTGGTGTTACTATTTTAATCATTGCTTCCTCCCACCTGGGAGGGTGTATGTATATATTTGTATACATATTTATATAGTACAAAGGAAAAAAAACCAAATAACAAACACTATAAAAAAATGAACTAAAAAAAAATTAAAAAATGGTAAGGCTGGTGCAGCAGTAGCAACCAGCTCCTACCCTGGGAGTAATTTCTTTTTTAATTTAAATTAATTATGACTCCCAGGGATAATTGTCATAATTGTCATTTTGTTTTCATTTCTACATGTCTGCAAAGGAAAAATTTCAATTCCACCTGGAACCTGCAAAGAAACAAAGCACCCCCACACCATCATAAAACGTTAGATACATTCCAAACGCACCGCTCATTCAGCTACCACCCAAACCACGCCTCGGTCTCGGCCGATCCGTTCCACCACCAGCACGCCACAACGGACCGTCGCCCTGCCTCTGCGGCGCTCCCTGGGAACGGTGTTCCCGAGGGCCTCAAAAAAAAAAAAAAAAAAAAATCGCCCTGCCTGAGAAAACCCCGGCCCGAGCCTGACCTCCGCCCAAACCTTGGCGATGATCATCGCCTCGCAGAGCAGCCGGGACCGGGGGAAAAAAAACGCAGCGGGGGGGAGGGAAATGCCCCAGCTGGGGTTTTTTTATTCTATAGTATATATGAAATAAATTACTCTCAACATTACATACGACCTGCAATAAAATACTTCACACGTACAAGGTTAGGCACATTCAGGAACCGAACAATCCTTCAACCACCGCTCACTCAAACCACTACACTTACACCACCCAGCTGCCACTGCAGCACAGCCCCCCGGTTCCAGAGCTATCCCTGCAACTGCCTCGCCGCGCACCTCTAAACAACCTTGCGCTCCGTACGATTCCCAAGTTTCACCTTCCGTTACGGCAAGGCGAAGAAGACGCTTCGCTACGTGCGCCGGTCCAGCCTCCGGCACCCGCAAAACAGAAGTAACTGCGGCACCTGTCTACAGCTGCTTGCCTTGAGATGGCCCGTACAATCTTTGCCTACAGATACTGTACAAACGGACATAGCACCGTGAGGCTATGCTACCCCTATCTCCAATATCGCAACGCTCCTGGGCAGAGCGGCTCCAACCCCAAACACACAGACAGACACTGCACACAGATGCCACAAACGACGTGACCTCGAGACCCGAGAAGATCACGAGCGGGAACGACTCCGGTAGGGAAGATGCCTCCGGCACGGAACCCCTACGGTGCCTGCCGTGGCCCAGGAGATAAAACTACCATCTAAAAAAGATAAATGGATGCACGACAAGCCAGGATTTAAGACCTAAGACCGTTAAGGAACCAGGGATGAAACCCCTGAAGACGACCGTAGAAACCTAACTCTCAAAAGCAGACCTGCGGAGACCGCCCGGCCGGCCACCGCAACAGACGATCCCTCGGAAACATCTGGAACGCGACGCTTCCCGGACACGTCCGTGCTTTAAGCTACGACGGCAAGATAAGCAGGGCTCAAGAAACGCTATGCCGATGAGCCGATGCGTTCGAGACCCTCGGGAGCCTTACCGAGGGGCCCGATGATCACAAAGAGCTACGGAAACATCGAGACCCGAGAAAGCCATGGCACGAGACACAGAAGAGAGACTACGCAAAAGCAGAACACACAGACGCAGGATGGAACTGCCCTGCTCAGCAAACGTCAGCAGCGCGCTAACAACAGTAACCCGCTCCTTTGCCCTTCCCAAAGGAGACTGCTCCTGGACAGGCCTCTCCCCGACACCAACTTTATAACCCCTCCCTGCAATTCCTATCCTTGTTACCTCCTCAGCCCTGATCCCGCAACTGAGCTTTCAGAGGGCCAGGGATCTGAATCCACCCTCAAACAAACAAACAAACAAACAAACAAAACAAAGAAAACAAAGAAAACAAAGAAAACCACCACACACCTAACTAGAACATTCCTGCACTCACCCAGTTCCTCTTTGTCATCTAAAAAAAAAAACAAAACCAAAAACCAACACCAAACTCCCAACCCACAAACCCACAACCCACTAACAAACTAAAACACAGTGCTGGTAGTCAGCATCGGTCTGGTTACTGCCAACCGCTTCTGCGACACCCTCCTCCTCAAAAGCACCGTACCGCTCCGCTCACCTGCTCCACGCCTATTCTAAAGAAAGATGCTGCGACTGTCACTCGGTGCGCCTAGGATGCCAGGAGACACAAAGTTCCCGTGGCGCTCGGGTGAAATAGCCAGCCCCGGGTGCCTCCCCTCTACAACCCAGCTCACCTCAAATTCTCAGCCGATTCTAAAGGCAGCCAGCACAGCTCCCACAAAACCAAAAGGTAAATGATTAACCAACGTGCCATTTCTTACTTTACTACTAAACGATGACCCGGCTGACAACCACCTCGCCTCCTCCAACCGCTCCTCAGCGGGAAGCTACGCCCCCTCCGAGGCTGTTAAAAGGGAGGACCCTAAGGAAAGAGAACAACTCGTTGAAAACTAAAGACAGGGAACGGGATAAAAGCAAAAAAAAAACTTCAATAATGACGGGAATTAGGGCAACGAAGAGAAAAAAAATGAAAAACAGGGACAGGGAACTAAAACAGAGACCTAGGAAGAAAACTGAAAAAGCAAAGGTACTAATAGAGACAAGGAAGAATTAAAAAAATGGAAACGGCAGACGGAATACAAGCAGACAGAAGCTTTTGTCGTGGTTTAACCCCAGCCAGCAGCTAAGCACCGCACAGCCGCTACGCGGGAGAAAATTGCAAGGGCGGAAGTCAGGAAACTCGTGGGTTAAGGTAAGAACAGTTTAACGATGGAAGGAAAAGACAATAGAATAGTAGTAATACTACTAAGTGTTTAAAGGAAGCGGCGATTAAGAACATCAGGAAGCGATTTAAAAACCCGCATCGGTGAACTAAAACGGAGACGGAAAAAAGGGAGAGAGACAGAAAATTATTTTTTCATAATTTATATAATACAGCAGATACAGGTTTGTATTTGGAAATCCTTCTTTTTAAAAACTTATTGACTGAAAAAGCACACAGCTTTTATGACGAAAACAAAGGCTGTTTCTTCTGAACGCCTGAACTCTCACAAACATCGTCCTTCCTCTTTTACGACGCAATTGTTTTCCCAATAGCGTTTCCTAGTAAGCGCACAGAAACACAAGATTGCGCTTTCAGGAAGGCAAAATAAACGGAGGGAAGCCGACTTTGCACAGGCGTAACACGCTCCAGCGCAGACCTCCTTTGACTTTTAGTATCTGCGTTAAAACAGTTCCTAGAAAAACTACAGAGGGAAGGAGAGCCGGCACGTTCTTGGCGTTAACTTTGAAGTCCATACTACAAGCGCCTTCGGAAAAACGCGGACACGCATCGCGGACGTACCTTGTACTCGCAGACCGCTACGGAGCCTTTCCGTCCGTCTTGCACTTTCACGGCAGAAGAAAGGGCGACCGCGGTGAAACGGCGGCAGCTGACACTCTGCTGAGAGAGGAAAAAAAAACCCGTAGCATAAAGCTGGGTAGGAGTCCCAAGCTTCCTGGTTTTGTGAAGTTTTGCGAAGGCTACAACCGAGGGAAGGAAAAAAGAGCCGTTTGGAACATATTGCCAAACAACATTTGGCCGTAAAACTCGGATGCGTTTGACACGCGCCCATTTTTTGGGAACTTGCTATTCGCTTCCTGTTAGCGTTGTTCTTCCTTCAGAACCTCTGCTTGTAGCCAACTTATTTGCTACCGGTTCAAGCGCTTCCCTTCCCGGTATTACTGGCACACGGACCCAGGCGAGTCACTGAACCGCTCTTCTGAACGTCTCCAAACGACAATTACAGCCACGAGAGAGGAGTTCAAGAGAGGAAAAGGAGAGGTCGGGCAGCAAAAGAGCTCTGCAGGCTGCCACCAGTCAACACTGCGCTCTTTTTTTTCTTTTAAATCCACCCCCCCGCCCCCAAATACAAACCAAAAAAACCCCACGACCTTGTATTTTTTGCCTTTGGGAGCTCATCCCTGTCTCAGCACAGCGTCCTGTCAGAGCACGAAGCGCAGACGATCTGTATCCCGATTTGCACGTGACGAATCCGCGTTCGGAAGAAGTAGGCCAGATCTGTAAGACTGGTGTTATTTTGGGGGTTTTAACAATCGCAACGCAACTGCATCGACCGACGCGTTTGTGAGAAAACTCATTAACTTCTAAACGTAGCACCTCCTTGGGTAAAAAAAACGTGTCGGAGACTGAAAACAAAAAGGATGATTCAGAGCTCCCACTCACGATGGAGCCGTGGGGAAAGGAATGAAGGTGAAGACAAACAGCAGCAACGTCAAGTGAAATTCGGCTTTAATTCTGAGCACGTGCTTAAGAGACTCTCCAAGTCCACACCTCGATCCTAGGAGCGACTAGCCCTTTTCTGGAAGGACAAACTTTGTTACTTCAAAGTCCCAGACCGAAGGCTCCACGGAACAGAACGTGGACCGAGCCACAGGACGCTGTGCCATCGACGCTCTAATGGCAAAGAAAAATCACGGAAAACTAAATTTAAGTATCAGTTCCCATCGAGCTTCATTCCTTACGTTTCCACTGGCACCTAGGTGCTCAAAAATGAACTCTACTGACACCGCATATTACTAACAATCGACTTCTGCGTATCAAAATAAAAAGGCTCTTTCCAGCTCGCCCATCCAATTAGCACGACCAAGCAGAAGAGAAACACCGGAGCCTAAAGAAGGGAACAGGCAGCTCTTCGTTTCTCCTAGAGCAAAGTCTGTTCTTTTGCCTGGAAGGCAAACATCCGTAACTCCCAAGGGAGCACTGCAGGAAGGAGGCGCGCTCTCTTACCTGCAGTTTGCCATCGGCTTTTCTGCACGGGCAGCAGATTTGCCTTTCCTCTGGCTTTGATGTGGCGCACCCGTAGCGTCCTTGAACCGGCAAGTGTTTCCCCCCGCTCCCGCAGCCCCAGACGCGCCAGCGAGCGGAATCAAGCACGCAGGATTTTCTGCACGGGACGCAGAAGGTGACACTGGGAAAGAAGGAGGCAAAAAAGGAAGCGGTTTGCCCGGCAGCCACGGCCGTAGAAACTACACCTCCCGGCATGGCCCGGGGAACCAACGTGGCCGACCAAAAGCCCCGGGCTCCAAGATGCCGCGAGACGCAGCCCTCTGTGCTTTTGGACCCTGCGGGGACAGCGTTCCCCACGCCACCGCCGCACGTGGAAGCCCCGCCGAGCCGCCAGCGCGGCTCCGGGCAGCCCCCGCCACCGGTTCCGGCCGGCCCCCCACGACCGGCGCCGGCCCGGCGCCCCCCCGCCGCCCAGCCCCGATGCGGCGCGGCGCCCGGCCCCGAACCGGTGCGGCTCGGCTCGGCGCCCCCCCCCGCCGCCCGGCCCCGGAGCGGAGCGGCGCGGCTCGGCTCGTCGCCCTCCCGCCGCCCAGCCCCGAACCCGCGCGGCTCGGCGCGCCGCCCTCCTGCCGCCCAGCACCGGAGTGGCACGGCTCGGCTCGGCCCGCCGCCCGGCCCCGAACCCGCGCGCCTCGGCGCGCCGGACCCCCGCCGCCCGGCCCCCGAACCGGCACGGCTCGGCTCGGCGCCCGCCCGCCCGCCGCCCGGCCCCGAACCGGCACGGCTCGGCTCGGCGCCCGCCCGCCCGCCGCCCGGCCCCGAACCCGCGCGCCTCGGCGCGCCGGACCCCCGCCGCCCGGCCCCGAACCCGCGCGCCTCGGCGCCCCCCCCGCCGCCCGGCCCCGGAGCGGCGCGGCTTGGCACGGCACGGCTCGGCTCGGCGCCCGCGCGCCGCACTGCCCCGGAGCAAAGCACGGCGCGGCGCGCCGGACCCCCGCCGCCCAGCCCCGAACCCGCGCGGCTCGGCTCGGCGCCACCCCACCGCCCAGCACCGGAGCGGCGCGGCTTGGCGCGGCACGGCACGGTTCGGCTCGGCGCCCGCCCGCCGCCCGGCCCCGAACCCGCGCGGCTCGGCGCGCCGAACCCCCGCCGCCCGGCCCCCGAACCAGCGCGGCGCCGCGCGGCTCGGCGCCCCCCCCGCCGCCCGGCACCGGAGCGGCGCGGCTTGGCACGGCACGGCTCGGCTCGGCGCCCGCCGGCCCGCCGCCCGGCCCCGAACCCGCGCGCTTCGGCTCGGCGCCCCCCCCGCCGCCCGGCCCCGGAGCGGCGCGGCTTGGCACGGAACGGCTCGGCTCCGCGCACCGGACCCCCGCTGCCCAGCCCCGAACCCGCGCGCCTCGGCGCTACCCCCGCCGCCCGGCCCCGGAGCGGCGCGCCTCGGCTCGGCGCCACCCCCGCCGCCCGGCCCCGAACCCGCGCGCCTCGGTGCCCGCCCGCCGCCCGGCCCCGGAGCGGCGCGGCTTGGCACGGCTCGGCTCGGCTCGGCGCCCGCGCGCCGCACGGCCCCGGAGCAAAGCACGGCGCGGCGCGCCGGACCCCCGCCGCCCGGCCCCGAACCCGCGCGCTTCGGCTCGGCGCCACCCCGCCGCCCGGCCCCGGAGCGGCGCGGCTTGGCACGGAACGGCTCGGCTCTGCGCACCGGACCCCCGCTGCCCAGCCCCGAACCCGCGCGCCTCGGCGCTACCCCCGCCGCCCGGCCCCGGAGCGGCGCGCCTCGGCTCGGCGCCACCCCCGCCGCCCGGCCCCGAACCCGCGCGCCTCGGCTCGGCGCCACCCCCGCCGCCCGGCCCCGAACCCGCGCGCCTCGGCTCGGCGCCACCCCCGCCGCCCGGCTCCAGGAAGCTCCGCCCGCCCGGCTCCCACGCGGCACCGCACCCTCCCCGCTCCGTGCCTTCACGCCGGCCCGGCCGCTCCCCCGCAGGCACCGCCGCCCTCCTCGCGGCTTTCCCCGCTCACCTCCTCGCTGCCTGCAGCCGCAGCCCAACGACCGCTCCGCCCCGGGCTCACGCTGGCCCCTCCGCGGGAGGAACCTCGGCCCACCGCGCCATGCCCGCCCCCGACGCACCGCGCATGCGCTGGGAGGACTGCCCGTTTATTCGCGAGGGGCTGCACGACCTTCTGGATCATCCAGGGCACTTCTGGTTTCATCTCTATGCTCTGGACGACCTTCTCGATCGTCTGGGTGGACTTTCGCGGTCATCTCGATGGTCTGCGGAGCCGCTCTATGCTCCGGGAGGACTTCTCCTTGCAGCTCTATGGTCTGAGGGACAGTCTTTCTCATCGGGGAGGACTTTCTGGCTCATCTCTATGCTCTGGAGGACCTTCTCTGTCATCCGGGAGGACTGTGTCGGCTAGTTTGGTGCTTTGGACGAGTTCGTTTTTTGCCGCGGTGCGTTTTGCTTTTTCAACTTTTGTGTGCTGTGTACAATTTTGTTTGAATGATTGCGTTTGCATTTTTCGTTGTTTATTTTTTCTTTTGTTTTGTAGGGGGTGCCAGAAAAATTTAACTGCTTTGAATAATTAGTTGATTCAGTTTCATAACAAGATGGTAATTGCCCTTCCATGTGGGAGGAATGAATTGTTATAGTAATGTGTGGTGTTATTATTTTAATCATTGCTTCCTCCCACCTGGGAGGGTGTATGTATATATTTGTATACATATTTATATAGTACAAAGGGGGGGGGGGGGGGGGGGGAACCACAAATAAAAAACACTATAAAAAAACCGAACTAAAAAAAATTAAAAAATGGTAAGGCTGGTGCAGCAGTAGCAACCAGCTCCTACCCTGGGAGTAATTTTTTTTTTTTTTTTTTTTTTCCCAAATTTAAATTAATTATGTCCCAGGGAGTCATAATTGTCATTTTGTTCTCATTTCTACATGTCTGCAAAGGAAAAATTTCAATTCCACCTGGAACCCGCAAAGAAACAAAACACCCCCACACCATCATAAAAGGTTAGATACATTCCAAACACACCGCTCATTCAGCTACCACCCAAACCACGCCTCGGTCTCGGCCAATCCATTCCACCACCAGCACGCCACAACGGACCGTCGCCCTGCCGCTGCGGCGCTCCCTGGGAACGGTGTTCCCGGGGGTCTCCAAAAAAAAAAAAAAAAGTGCAGAAAGTACCTCAGTTTTCCCTGCGCCAGGTCCCCCGGGAACAGCGTCTCAGTCGGACTGGAGCATGCAGCAGCCTCCGGTCGTCCCAGGCCCTCGCCCCTCCAGAAAGCACCTGCCTGTAGCAGGCGGGGGGGGGGGGGGGGAGGGGGGAATCCCCCGGCTGGAGTTTTTTTATTCTAAAGTATATACGAAATAAATTACTCTCAACATTACACACGACCTGCAATAAAAATACTTCACACGTACAAGGTTAGGCACATTCAGGAACCGAACAATCCTTCAACCACCGCTCACTCAAACCACTACACTTACACCACCCAGCTGCCACTGCAGCACAGCCCCCCGGTTCCAGAGCTATCCCTGCAACTGCCTCGCCGCGCACCTCTAAACAACCTTGCGCTCCGTACGATTCCCAAGTTTCACCTTCCGTTACGGCAAGGCGAAGAAGACGCTTCGCTACGTGCGCCGGTCCAGCCTCCGGCACCCGCAAAACAGAAGTAACTGCGGCACCTGTCTACAGCTGCTTGCCTTGAGATGGCCCGTACAATCTTTGCCTACAGATACTGTACAAACGGACATAGCACCGTGAGGCTATGCTACCCCTATCTCCAATATCGCAACGCTCCTGGGCAGAGCGGCTCCAACCCCAAACACACAGACAGACACTGCACGCAGACGCCACAAACGACGTGACCTCGAGACCCGAGAAGATCGCGAGCGGGAACGACTCCGGTAGGGAAGATGCCTCCGGCACGGAACCCCTACGGTGCCTGCCGTGGCCCAGGAGATAAAACTACCATCTAAAAAAGATAAATGGATGCACGACAAGCCAGGATTTAAGACCTAAGACCGTTAAGGAACCAGGGATGAAACCCCTGAAGACGACCGTAGAAACCTAACTCTCAAAAGCAGACCTGCGGAGACCGCCCGGCCGGCCACCGCAACAGACGATCCCTCGGAAACATCTGGAACGCGACGCTTCCCGGACACGTCCGTGCTTTAAGCTACGACGGCAAGATAAGCAGGGCTCAAGAAACGCTATGCCGATGAGCCGATGCGTTCGAGACCCTCGGGAGCCTTACCGAGGGGCCCGATGATCACAAAGAGCTACGGAAACATCGAGACCCGAGAAAGCCATGGCACGAGACACAGAAGAGAGACTACGCAAAAGCAGAACACACAGACGCAGGATGGAACTGCCCTGCTCAGCAAACGTCAGCAGCGCGCTAACAACAGTAACCCGCTCCTTTGCCCTTCCCAAAGGAGACTGCTCCTGGACAGGCCTCTCCCCGACACCAACTTTATAACCCCTCCCTGCAATTCCTATCCTTGTTACCTCCTCAGCCCTGATCCCGCAACTGAGCTTTCAGAGGGCCAGGGATCTGAATCCACCCTCAAACAAACAAACAAACAAACAAACAAAACAAACAAAACAAACAAAACCACCACACACCTAACTAGAACATTCCTGCACTCACCCAGTTCCTCTTTGTCATCTAAAAAAAAAAACAAAACCAAAAACCAACACCAAACTCCCAACCCACAAACCCACAACCCACTAACAAACTAAAACACAGTGCTGGTAGTCAGCATCGGTCTGGTTACTGCCAACCGCTTCTGCGACACCCTCCTCCTCAAAAGCACCGTACCGCTCCGCTCACCTGCTCCACGCCTATTCTAAAGAAAGATGCTGCGACTGTCACTCGGTGCGCCTAGGATGCCAGGAGACACAAAGTTCCCGTGGCGCTCGGGTGAAATAGCCAGCCCCGGGTGCCTCCCCTCTACAACCCAGCTCACCTCAAATTCTCAGCCGATTCTAAAGGCAGCCAGCACAGCTCCCACAAAACCAAAAGGTAAATGATTAACCAACGTGCCATTTCTTACTTTACTACTAAACGATGACCCGGCTGACAACCACCTCGCCTCCTCCAACCGCTCCTCAGCGGGAAGCTACGCCCCCTCCGAGGCTGTTAAAAGGGAGGACCCTAAGGAAAGAGAACAACTCGTTGAAAACTAAAGACAGGGAACGGGATAAAAGCAAAAAAAAAACTTCAATAATGACGGGAATTAGGGCAACGAAGAGAAAAAAAATGAAAAACAGGGACAGGGAACTAAAACAGAGACCTAGGAAGAAAACTGAAAAAGCAAAGGTACTAATAGAGACAAGGAAGAATTAAAAAAATGGAAACGGCAGACGGAATACAAGCAGACAGAAGCTTTTGTCGTGGTTTAACCCCAGCCAGCAGCTAAGCACCGCACAGCCGCTACGCGGGAGAAAATTGCAAGGGCGGAAGTCAGGAAACTCGTGGGTTAAGGTAAGAACAGTTTAACGATGGAAGGAAAAGACAATAGAATAGTAGTAATACTACTAAGTGTTTAAAGGAAGCGGCGATTAAGAACATCAGGAAGCGATTTAAAAACCCGCATCGGTGAACTAAAACGGAGACGGAAAAAAGGGAGAGAGACAGAAAATTATTTTTTCATAATTTATATAATACAGCAGATACAGGTTTGTATTTGGAAATCCTTCTTTTTAAAAACTTATTGACTGAAAAAGCACACAGCTTTTATGACGAAAACAAAGGCTGTTTCTTCTGAACGCCTGAACTCTCACAAACATCGTCCTTCCTCTTTTACGACGCAATTGTTTTCCCAATAGCGTTTCCTAGTAAGCGCACAGAAACACAAGATTGCGCTTTCAGGAAGGCAAAATAAACGGAGGGAAGCCGACTTTGCACAGGCGTAACACGCTCCAGCGCAGACCTCCTTTGACTTTTAGTATCTGCGTTAAAACAGTTCCTAGAAAAACTACAGAGGGAAGGAGAGCCGGCACGTTCTTGGCGTTAACTTTGAAGTCCATACTACAAGCGCCTTCGGAAAAACGCGGACACGCATCGCGGACGTACCTTGTACTCGCAGACCGCTACGGAGCCTTTCCGTCCGTCTTGCACTTTCACGGCAGAAGAAAGGGCGACCGCGGTGAAACGGCGGCAGCTGACACTCTGCTGAGAGAGGAAAAAAAAACCCGTAGCATAAAGCTGGGTAGGAGTCCCAAGCTTCCTGGTTTTGTGAAGTTTTGCGAAGGCTACAACCGAGGGAAGGAAAAAAGAGCCGTTTGGAACATATTGCCAAACAACATTTGGCCGTAAAACTCGGATGCGTTTGACACGCGCCCATTTTTTGGGAACTTGCTATTCGCTTCCTGTTAGCGTTGTTCTTCCTTCAGAACCTCTGCTTGTAGCCAACTTATTTGCTACCGGTTCAAGCGCTTCCCTTCCCGGTATTACTGGCACACGGACCCAGGCGAGTCACTGAACCGCTCTTCTGAACGTCTCCAAACGACAATTACAGCCACGAGAGAGGAGTTCAAGAGAGGAAAAGGAGAGGTCGGGCAGCAAAAGAGCTCTGCAGGCTGCCACCAGTCAACACTGCGCTCTTTTTTTTCTTTTAAATCCACCCCCCCGCCCCCAAATACAAACCAAAAAAACCCCACGACCTTGTATTTTTTGCCTTTGGGAGCTCATCCCTGTCTCAGCACAGCGTCCTGTCAGAGCACGAAGCGCAGACGATCTGTATCCCGATTTGCACGTGACGAATCCGCGTTCGGAAGAAGTAGGCCAGATCTGTAAGACTGGTGTTATTTTGGGGGTTTTAACAATCGCAACGCAACTGCATCGACCGACGCGTTTGTGAGAAAACTCATTAACTTCTAAACGTAGCACCTCCTTGGGTAAAAAAACGTGTCGGAGACTGAAAACAAAAAGGATGATTCAGAGCTCCCACTCACGATGGAGCCGGTGGGGAAAGGAATGAAGGTGAAGACAAACAGCAGCAACGTCAAGTGAAATTCGGCTTTAATTCTGAGCACGTGCTTAAGAGACTCTCCAAGTCCACACCTCGATCCTAGGAGCGACTAGCCCTTTTCTGGAAGGACAAACTTTGTTACTTCAAAGTCCCAGACCGAAGGCTCCACGGAACAGAACGTGGACCGAGCCACAGGACGCTGTGCCATCGACGCTCTAATGGCAAAGAAAAATCACGGAAAACTAAATTTAAATATCAGTTCCCATCGAGCTTCATTCCTTACGTTTCCACTGGCACCTAGGTGCTCAAAAATGAACTCTACTGACACCGCATATTACTAACAATCGACTTCTGCGTATCAAAATAAAAAGGCTCTTTCCAGCTCGCCCATCCAATTAGCACGACCAAGCAGAAGAGAAACACCGGAGCCTAAAGAAGGGAACAGGCAGCTCTTCGTTTCTCCTAGAGCAAAGTCTGTTCTTTTGCCTGGAAGGCAAACATCCGTAACTCCCAAGGGAGCACTGCAGGAAGGAGGCGCGCTCTCTTACCTGCAGTTTGCCATCGGCTTTTCTGCACGGGCAGCAGATTTGCCTTTCCTCTGGCTTTGATGTGGCGCACCCGTAGCGTCCTTGAACCGGCAAGTGTTTCCCCCCGCTCCCGCAGCCCCAGACGCGCCAGCGAGCGGAATCAAGCACGCAGGATTTTCTGCACGGGACGCAGAAGGTGACACTGGGAAAGAAGGAGGCAAAAAAGGAAGCGGTTTGCCCGGCAGCCACGGCCGTAGAAACTACACCTCCCGGCATGGCCCGGGGAACCAACGTGGCCGACCAAAAGCCCCGGGCTCCAAGATGCCGCGAGACGCAGCCCTCTGTGCTTTTGGACCCTGCGGGGACAGCGTTCCCCACGCCACCGCCGCACGTGGAAGCCCCGCCGAGCCGCCAGCGCGGCTCCGGGCAGCCCCCGCCACCGGTTCCGGCCGGCCCCCCACGACCGGCGCCGGCCCGGCGCCCCCCCCGCCGCCCAGCCCCGATGCGGCGCGGCGCCCGGCCCCGAACCGGTGCGGCTCGGCTCGGCGCCCCCCCCCGCCGCCCGGCCCCGGAGCGGAGCGGCGCGGCTCGGCTCGTCGCCCTCCCGCCGCCCAGCCCCGAACCCGCGCGGCTCGGCGCGCCGCCCTCCTGCCGCCCAGCACCGGAGTGGCACGGCTCGGCTCGGCCCGCCGCCCGGCCCCGAACCCGCGCGCCTCGGCGCGCCGGACCCCCGCCGCCCGGCCCCCGAACCGGCACGGCTCGGCTCGGCGCCCGCCCGCCCGCCGCCCGGCCCCGAACCCGCGCGCCTCGGCGCCCCCCCGCCGCCCGGCCCCGGAGCGGCGCGGCTTGGCACGGCACGGCTCGGCTCGGCGCCCGCGCGCCGCACGGCCCCGGAGCAAAGCACGGCGCGGCGCGCCGGACCCCCGCCGCCCGGCCCCGAACCCGCGCGCCTCGGCGCGCCGAACCCCCGCCGCCCGGCCCCCGAACCAGCGCGGCGCCGCGCGGCTCGGCGCCCCCCCCGCCGCCCGGCACCGGAGCGGCGCGGCTTGGCACGGCACGGCTCGGCTCGGCGCCCGCCGGCCCGCCGCCCGGCCCCGAACCCGCGCGCTTCGGCTCGGCGCCCCCCCCGCCGCCCGGCCCCGGAGCGGCGCGGCTCGGCACGGCTCGGCTCGGCGCCCGGCCGCCACCTGGCATCGAACCCGCGCGGCTCGGCTCGGCGCCACCCCGCCGCCCGGCCCCGGAGCGGCGCGGCTTGGCACGGAACGGCTCGGCTCTGCGCACCGGACCCCCGCTGCCCAGCCCCGAACCCGCGCGCCTCGGCGCTACCCCCGCCGCCCGGCCCCGGAGCGGCGCGCCTCGGCTCGGCGCCACCCCGCCGCCCGGCCCCGAACCCGCGCGGCTCGGCGCGCCGGACCCCCGCCGCCCGGCCCCGAACCCGCGCGCCTCGGCTCGGCGCCTCCCCGCCGCTCGGCACCGGAGCGGAGCGGCTTGGCACGGCACGGCACGGCTCGGCTCGTCGCCCTCCCGCCGCCCAGCCCCGAACCCGCGCGGCTCGGCGCGCCGCCCTCCTGCCGCCCAGAACCGGAGTGGCACGCCTCGGCTCGGCCCGCCGCCCGGCCCCGAACCCGCGCGGCTCGGCGCGCCGCCCTCCTGCCGCCCAGCACCGGAGTGGCACGGCTCGGCTCGGCCCGCCGCCCGGCCCCGAACCCGCGCGCCTCGGCGCGCCGGACCCCCGCCGCCCGGCCCCCGAACCGGCACGGCTCGGCTCGGCGCCCGCCCGCCCGCCGCCCGGCCCCGAACCCGCGCGCCTCGGCGCGCCGGACCCCCGCCGCCCGGCCCCGAACCCGCGCGCCTCGGCGCCCCCCCCGCCGCCCGGCCCCGGAGCGGCGCGGCTTGGCACGGCTCGGCTCGGCTCGGCGCCCGCGCGCCGCACGGCCCCGGAGCAAAGCACGGCGCGGCGCGCCGGACCCCCGCCGCCCGGCCCCGAACCCGCGCGGCTCGGCTCGGCGCCACCCCACCGCCCAGCACCGGAGCGGCGCGGCTTGGCGCGGCACGGCACGGTTCGGTTCGGTTCGGCTCGGCGCCCGCCCGCCCGCCCGCCGCCCGGCCCCCGAACCAGCGCGGCGCCGCGCGGCTCGGCGCCCCCCCCGCCGCCCGGCACCGGAGCGGCGCGGCTTGGCACGGCACGGCTCGGCTCGGCGCCCGCCGGCCCGCCGCCCGGCCCCGAACCCGCGCGCTTCGGCTCGGCGCCCCCCCCGCCGCCCGGCCCCGGAGCGGCGCGGCTCGGCACGGCTCGGCTCGGCGCCCGGCCGCCACCTGGCATCGAACCCGCGCGGCTCGGCTCGGCGCCACCCCCGCCGCCCGGCCCCGGAGCGGCGCGGCTTGGCACGGAACGGCTCGGCTCTGCGCACCGGACCCCCGCTGCCCAGCCCCGAACCCGCGCGCCTCGGCGCTACCCCCGCCGCCCGGCCCCGGAGCGGCGCGCCTCGGCTCGGCGCCACCCCGCCGCCCGGCCCCGAACCCGCGCGGCTCGGCGCGCCGGACCCCCGCCGCCCGGCCCCGAACCCGCGCGCCTCGGCTCGGCGCCTCCCCGCCGCTCGGCACCGGAGCGGAGCGGCTTGGCACGGCACGGCACGGCTCGGCTCGTCGCCCTCCCGCAGCCCAGCCCCGAACCCGCGCGGCTCGGCGCGCCGCCCTCCTGCCGCCCAGCACCGGAGTGGCACGGCTCGGCTCGGCCCGCCGCCCGGCCCCGAACCCGCGCGCCTCGGCGCGCCGGATCCCCGCCGCCCGGCCCCCGAACCGGCACGGCACGGCTCGGCTCGGCGCCCGCCCGCCCGCCACCCGGCCCCCGAACCCGCGCGCCTCGGCGCCCCCCCCGCCGCCCGGCCCCGGAGCGGCGCGGCTTGGCACGGCACGGCTCGGCTCGGCGCCCGCCCGCCCGCCGCCCGGCCCCGAACCCGCGCGCCTCGGCTCGGCGCCCCCCCCCGCCGCCCGGCCCCGGAGCGGCGCGGCTTGGCACGGAACGGCTCGGCTCTGCGCACCGGACCCCCGCTGCCCAGCCCCGAACCCGCGCGCCTCGGCGCTACCCCCGCCGCCCGGCCCCGGAGCGGCGCGCCTCGGCTCGGCGCCACCCCGCCGCCCGGCCCCGAACCCGCGCGCCTCGGCTCGGCGCCACCCCCGCCGCCCGGCTCCAGGAAGCTCCGCCCGCCCGGCTCCCACGCGGCACCGCACCCTCCCCGCTCCGTGCCTTCACGCCGGCCCGGCCGCTCCCCCGCAGGCACCGCCGCCCTCCTCGCGGCTTTCCCCGCTCACCTCCTCGCTGCCTGCAGCCGCAGCCCAACGACCGCTCCGCCCCGGGCTCACGCTGGCCCCTCCGCGGGAGGAACCTCGGCCCACCGCGCCATGCCCGCCCCCGACGCACCGCGCATGCGCTGGGAGGACTGCCCGTTTATTCGCGAGGGGCTGCACGACCTTCTGGATCATCCAGGGCACTTCTGCTTTCATCTCTATGCTCTGGACGACCTTCTCGATCGTCTGGGTGGACTTTCGCGGTCATCTCGATGGTCTGCGGAGCCGCTCTATGCTCCGGGAGGACTTCTCCTTGCAGCTCTATGGTCTGAGGGACAGTCTTTCTCATCGGGGAGGACTTTCTGGCTCATCTCTATGCTCTGGAGGACCTTCTCTGTCATCCGGGAGGACTGTGTCGGCTAGTTTGGTGCTTTGGACGAGGTCGTTTTTTGCCGCGGTGCGTTTTGCTTTTTCAACTTTTGTGTGCTGTGTACAATTTTGTTTGAATGATTGCGTTTGCATTTTTCGTTGTTTATTTTTTCTTTTGTTTTGTAGGGGGTGCCAGAAAAATTTAACTGCTTTGAATAATTAGTTGATTCAGTTTCATAACAAGATGGTAATTGCCCTTCCATGTGGGAGGAATGAATTGTTATAGTAATGTGTGGTGTTATTATTTTAATCATTGCTTCCTCCCACCTGGGAGGGTGTATGTATATATTTGTATACATATTTATATAGTACAAAGGGGGGGGGGGGGGGGGGGGGAACCACAAATAAAAAACACTATAAAAAAACCGAACTAAAAAAAATTAAAAAATGGTAAGGCTGGTGCAGCAGTAGCAACCAGCTCCTACCCTGGGAGTAATTTTTTTTTTTTTTTTTTTTTTTCCAAATTTAAATTAATTATGTCCCAGGGAGTCATAATTGTCATTTTGTTCTCATTTCTACATGTCTGCAAAGGAAAAATTTCAATTCCACCTGGAACCCGCAAAGAAACAAAACACCCCCACACCATCATAAAAGGTTAGATACATTCCAAACACACCGCTCATTCAGCTACCACCCAAACCACGCCTCGGTCTCGGCCAATCCATTCCACCACCAGCACGCCACAACGGACCGTCGCCCTGCCGCTGCGGCGCTCCCTGGGAACGGTGTTCCCGGGGGTCTCCAAAAAAAAAAAAAAAAGTGCAGAAAGTACCTCAGTTTTCCCTGCGCCAGGTCCCCCGGGAACAGCGTCTCAGTCGGACTGGAGCATGCAGCAGCCTCCGGTCGTCCCAGGCCCTCGCCCCTCCAGAAAGCACCTGCCTGTAGCAGGCGGGGGGGGGGGGGGAGGGGGGAATCCCCCGGCTGGAGTTTTTTTATTCTAAAGTATATACGAAATAAATTACTCTCAACATTACACACGACCTGCAATAAAAATACTTCACACGTACAAGGTTAGGCACATTCAGGAACCGAACAATCCTTCAACCACCGCTCACTCAAACCACTACACTTACACCACCCAGCTGCCACTGCAGCACAGCCCCCCGGTTCCAGAGCTATCCCTGCAACTGCCTCGCCGCGCACCTCTAAACAACCTTGCGCTCCGTACGATTCCCAAGTTTCACCTTCCGTTACGGCAAGGCGAAGAAGACGCTTCGCTACGTGCGCCGGTCCAGCCTCCGGCACCCGCAAAACAGAAGTAACTGCGGCACCTGTCTACAGCTGCTTGCCTTGAGATGGCCCGTACAATCTTTGCCTACAGATACTGTACAAACGGACATAGCACCGTGAGGCTATGCTACCCCTATCTCCAATATCGCAACGCTCCTGGGCAGAGCGGCTCCAACCCCAAACACACAGACAGACACTGCACGCAGACGCCACAAACGACGTGACCTCGAGACCCGAGAAGATCGCGAGCGGGAACGACTCCGGTAGGGAAGATGCCTCCGGCACGGAACCCCTACGGTGCCTGCCGTGGCCCAGGAGATAAAACTACCATCTAAAAAAGATAAATGGATGCACGACAAGCCAGGATTTAAGACCTAAGACCGTTAAGGAACCAGGGATGAAACCCCTGAAGACGACCGTAGAAACCTAACTCTCAAAAGCAGACCTGCGGAGACCGCCCGGCCGGCCACCGCAACAGACGATCCCTCGGAAACATCTGGAACGCGACGCTTCCCGGACACGTCCGTGCTTTAAGCTACGACGGCAAGATAAGCAGGGCTCAAGAAACGCTATGCCGATGAGCCGATGCGTTCGAGACCCTCGGGAGCCTTACCGAGGGGCCCGATGATCACAAAGAGCTACGGAAACATCGAGACCCGAGAAAGCCATGGCACGAGACACAGAAGAGAGACTACGCAAAAGCAGAACACACAGACGCAGGATGGAACTGCCCTGCTCAGCAAACGTCAGCAGCGCGCTAACAACAGTAACCCGCTCCTTTGCCCTTCCCAAAGGAGACTGCTCCTGGACAGGCCTCTCCCCGACACCAACTTTAGAACCCCTCCCTGCAATTCCTATCCTTGTTACCTCCTCAGCCCTGATCCCGCAACTGAGCTTTCAGAGGGCCAGGGATCTGAATCGACCCTCAAAAAAAAAAAGAAAACCACCACACACCTAACTAGAACATTCCTGCACTCACCCAGTTCCTCTTCGTCATCTAAAACAAACCAAAAAAAACCAAAAAAAACCAAAAAAAAACACAAAAACCAAAATAACCAAAATAACCAAAAAAACCAAAAAAACCAAAAAAACCAAAAAAACCGAAAAAAAACCAAAAAAAACCAAAAAAAACCAAAAAAAACCAAAAAAAACCAAAAAAAAACCAAAAAAACAAAAAAAAACCACCAAAACAAAAAAAAACCACCAAAACCAAAAAAAACCACCAAAACCAAAAAAAACCACCAAAACCAAAAAAAACCACCAAAACCACCAAAACCCACCAAAACCACCCAAAACCACCCAAAACCACCCAAAACCACCCAAAACCACCCAAAACAAACAAAAAAAACAACACCAAACTCCCAACCCACAAACCCACAACCCACTAACAAACTAAAACACAGCGCTGGTATTCAGCATCGGTCTGGTTACTGCCAACCGCTTCTGCGACACCCTCCTCCTCAAAAGCACCCTACCGCTCCGCTCACCTGCTCCACGCCTATTCTAAAGAAAGATGCTGCGACTGTCACTCGGTGCGCCTAGGATGCCAGGAGACACAAAGTGCCCGTGGCACCGGGCAGAGCACGGGAAGCTGAAAGGTCCTTGAGTGGTGTCAGCGCTACTTAGCGACAAACAAAACGTCAGCGTGTTACCAACATGATGCTCATCCGAAATCCAAAAGGCAGCACTGTGCCAGCTACTAGGAAGAACCTTAACTCTCTGCCAGCCGAAAGCAGGACGCTTTGAACAGCAAGGGCGACTGAAGAAATAAGGAAAAAACTTAATAAATAGCGACAGGGAGCTCCATCAGGGAAGGAAAATTTAGAAAGCGAGGGCACTAAGGGAAGAGAAGAAACAATTAAACCCAGCTAAACCCCCAGGGGAAAAGTCAACCTAGAACATGGAAAAAGCCACAGGGATTAGGGAAATAAATGGGAAAATTAAAAAACAGGACAGCGAACTAGAGGGACGGAGAAGGAAGATTCAAAAAACGAGGGCCCTAAGGAAAGACAAGAAAGAATTAAAACAGAAATACAGGGGAATAAAGGCAGCAAAGAGGAGAAAAGGAGTCAGGAAAGTGTTTAAAGGAAGCGGCGATTAAGAACATCGGGAAGTGATTTAAAAACCCGCATGGGTGAACTAAAACGGAGACGGAAAAAAGGGAAAAAGACAGAAAATTATTTTTTAATAGTTTATATAATACAGCAGATACAGGTTTGTATTTTGAAATCCTCCTTTTTAAAAACTTATTGACTGAAAAAGCACACAGCTTTTATGACGAAAACAAAGGCTGTTTCTTCTGAACTCTTGCAAACATTGCCTTTCCTCTTTTAGGATAAAATGGTTTTCCCGATATCCTTTCCTAGTAAGCGCACAGAAACACAAGATTGCGCTTTCAGGAAGGCAAAATAAACGGAGGGAAGCCGACTTTGCACAGGCGTTAACACGCTCCAGCGCAGACCTTCTTTGACTTTTAGTATCTGCCTTAAAACAGTTCCTAGAAAAACTACAGAAGGAAGGAGAGCCGGCACATTCTTGACGTTAACTTTGAAGTCCGTACTACAAGCGCCTTCGGAAAAACGCGGACACGCATCGCGGACGTACCTTGTACTCGCAGACCGCTATGGAGCCTTTCCGTCCGTCTTGCACTTTCACGGCAGAAGAAAGGGCGACCACGGTGAAACGGCGGCAGCTGACGCTCTGCTGAAAGAGGAAAAAAAAAAACCCGTAGCATAAAGCTGGGTAGGAGTCCCAAGCTTCCTGGTTTTGTGAAGTTTTGCAAAGACTACAACCGAGGGAAGGAAAAAATAGCCGTTTGGAACATATTGCCAAACAACATTTGGCCGTAAAACTCGGATGCGTTTGACACGCGCCCATTTTTTGGGAACTTGCTATTTGCTTCCCGTTATCGTTGTTCTTCCTTCAGAACCTCTGCTTGTAGCCAACTTGATTTGCTACCGGTTCAAGCGCTTCCCTTCCCGGTATTACTGGCACACGGACCCAGGCAAGTCACTGAACCGCTCTTCTGAACTTCTCCAAACGACAATTACAGCCACGAGAGAGGAGTTCAAGAGAGGAAAAGGAGAGGTCGGGCAGCAAAAGAGCCCTGCAGGCTGCCACCAATAAACACTGTGCTCTTTTTTTTCTTTTAAATCCACCCCCCCCGCCCCCAAATACAAACAAAGAAACCCCCACGACCTTGTATTTTTTGCCTTTGGGAGCTCATCCCTGTCTCAGCACGAAGCGCAGACGACCCGTATCCCGATTTGCACGTGACGAATCCGTGTTCGGAAGAAATAGGCCAGATCCGTAAGACTGGTGTTATTTTGCGGGTTTTAACAATCGCAACGCAATCGCATCGACCGACGCGTTTGTGACAAAACTCATTAACTTCTAAACGCAGCACCTCCTTGGGTAAAAAAACGTGTTTGAGACTGAAAACAAAATGATGATTCAGAGCTCCCACTCCTGATGGAGCCGTGGGGAAAGGAAGGAAAGTGAAGACAAACAGCAGCAACATCAAGTGAAATTCGCCTCCAATTCCGAGCACGTGCCTAAGAGACTCTGCAAGTCCACACCTCAATCCTAGGAGCGACTAGCCCTTTTCTGGAAGGACAAACTTCCTTACTTCAAAGTCCCAGACCGAAGGCTCCACGGAACAGAACGTGGACCGAGCCACAGGACACCGTGCCATCCACGCCCGAACGGCAAAGAAAAATCACGGAAAACTAAACTTAAGTATCAGTTCCCATCGAGCTTCATTCCTTACGTTTCCACTGGCACCTAGGTGCTCAAAAATGAACTCTACTGACACCGCGTATTACTAACAATTGACTTCTGCGTATCAAAACAAAAGGCTATTTCCAGCTCGCCCATCCAATTAGCACGACCAACCAGAAGTGAAACACCGGAGCCTAAAGAAGGGAACAGGCAGCTCTTCATTTCTCCTAGAGCAAAGTCTGTTCTTTTGCCTGGAAGGCAAACATCCGTAACTCCCAAGGGAGCACTGCAGGAACGAGGTGCGCTCTCTTACCTGCAGTTTGTCCTCGGCTTTTCTGCACGGGCAGCAGATTTGCCTTTCCTCTGGCTTTGATGTGGCGCACCCGTGGCGTCCTTGAACCGGCAAGTGTTTCTCCCCGCTCCCGCAGCCCCAGACACGCCATTACCTGAGCAGCGAGCGGAATCAAGCACGCAGGATTTTCTGCACGGGACGCAGAAGGTGACACTGGAAAGGAGGAGGCAAAAAGAGAAGCGGTTTGCCTGGCAGCCACGACCATAGAAACTACACCTGCCGGCATGGCCCGGGGAACCAACGTGGCCGACCAAAAGCCCCGGGCTCCAAGATGCCGCGAGACGCAGCCCTCCCTGCTTTTGACCCTGCGGGGACACCGTTCCCCACGCCACCGCCGCACGTGGAAGCCCCGCCGAGCCCCCAGCGCGGCTCCGGGCAGCCCCCGCCACCGGCTCCGGCCGGCCTCCCACCACCGGCGCCGGCCCGGCGACCCCCGCCGCACGGCCCCGGAGCGGCGTGGTGCCTCCCCGCCGCCCGGCCCCGGAGCGGCGCGG
This sequence comes from Platalea leucorodia, assembly GCF_965183815.1. Lineage (NCBI taxonomy): Eukaryota > Metazoa > Chordata > Aves > Pelecaniformes > Threskiornithidae > Platalea > Platalea leucorodia. The sequence goes on along the minus strand of NW_028121434.1, from coordinate 24,437 downwards.
CGCGGCGCCTCCCCGCCGCCCGGCCCCGGAGCGGCGCGGCTCGGCGCGGCGCCTCCCCGCCGCCCGGCCCCGGAGCGGCGCGGCTCGGCGCGGCGCGGCTCCCCCCCGCCGCCCGGCCCCGGAGCGGCGCGGCGCGGCTCCCCCCCGCCGCCCGGCCCCGGAGCGGCGCGGCCCCCCCCCCCGCCGCCCTGCCCCGGAGCTCAGCGGCCCCCCCCCCGCCGCCCGGCCCCGGAGCTCAGCGGCCCCCCCCCCCGCCGCCCGGCCCCGGAGCGGCGCGGCGCGGCTCGGCGCCCCCCCCGCCGCCCGGCCCCCGAGCGGAGCGGCGCGGCGCCCCCGGCCCCGACCGGCTCCAGGAAGCTCCGCCCGCCGGCTCCCACACGGCACCGCACCTTCCCCGCTCCGTGCCTCCCGCCGGCCCGGCCGCTCCCCCGCAGGCACCGCCGTCCTCCTCGGGGCTTTCCCCGCTCACCTCCTCGCTGCCTGCAGCCGCAGCCCAACGACCGCTCCGCTCCGCGCGGGGAACCTCCGCCCACCGCCCCATGCCCGCCCCCGGCGCACCGCGCATGCGCCGGTTGGGACCGCCAGTTTAATCTCGAGGCGCTCGGCGACCTTCTGGATCATCCAGGGGACCTCTGGTTTCATCTCTATGCTCTGGACGACCTTCTCTATCGTCTGGGTCGACTTTCGCTGTCATCTCGATGGTCTGCGGAGCCGCTCTGTACTCCGGGAGGACTTCTCCTTGCAGCTCTATGGTCTGAAGGACAGTCTTTAGCATCGGGGAGGACTTTCTGGCTCATCTCTATGCTCTGGAGGACCTTCTCTGTCATCCGGGAGGACTGTGTCGGCTAGTTTGGTGCTTTGGACGAGGTCGTTTTTTGCCGCGCTGGGTTTTGCTTTTTACACTTTTGTGTGCTGTGTACAATTTTGTTTGAATGATTGTGTTTGCATTTCTCGTTGTTTATTGTTTCTTTTGTTTTGTAGGGGGTGCCAGAAAAATGTAACTGCTTTGAATAATTAGTTGATTCAGTTTCATAACAAGATGGGAATTGCCCTTCCATGTGGGAGGAATGAATTGTTATAGGAAGATGTGGTGTTACTAGTTTAATCATTGCTTCCTCCCACCTGGGAGGGTGTATGTATGTATTTGTATACATATTTATATAGTACAAAGGAAAAAAAAAACAAATAACAAACACTATAAAAAAAATGAACTAAAAAAAAATTAAAAAATGGTAAGGCTGGTGCAGCAGTAGCAACCAGCTCCTACCCTGGGAGTAATTTCTTTTTTAATTTAAATTAATTATGACTCCCAGGGATAATTGTCATAATTGTCATTTTGTTTTCATTTCTACATGTCTGCAAAGGAAAAATTTCAATTCTACCTGGAACCTGCAAAGAAACAAAGCACCCCCACACCATCATAAAACGTTAGATACATTCCAAACGCACCGCTCATTCAGCTACCACCCAAACCACGCCTCAGTCTCGGCCGATCCGTTCCACCACCAGCACGCCACAACGGACCGTCGCCCTGCCTCTGCGGCGCTCCCTGGGAACGGTGTTCCCGAGGGCCTCAAAAAAAAAAAAAAAAAACAAAAAAATCGCCCTGCCTGAGAAAACCCCGGCCCGAGCCTGACCTCCGCCCAAACCTTGGCGATGATCATCGCCTCGCAGAGCAGCCGGGACCGGGGGAAAAAAAACGCAGCGGGGGGGAGGGAAATGCCCCAGCTGGGGTTTTTTTATTCTATAGTATATATGAAATAAATTACTCTCAACATTACATACGACCTGCAATAAAATACTTCACACGTACAAGGTTAGGCACATTCAGGAACCGAACAATCCTTCAACCACCGCTCACTCAAACCACTACACTTACACCACCCAGCTGCCACTGCAGCACAGCCCCCCGGTTCCAGAGCTATCCCTGCAACTGC